>NC_086329.1:91164291-91483666 GCF_036172605.1 Pelobates fuscus
GGCCTGACTGCAGGACTGAGAGGAAGCAAACCTCTACAGCTCCTGCCGAACAGCGCTGAAAAACGAGAAAAAAGCCACAAAAACTGCACCACTAAACTGCTCAAAGGCCACCAAGTGACAGAAGAAACCGGGACACACACGGCGATACCCAACGAGCGACAATCACCCCGGTACACACCTGACACATAGATGAGGCCTACCAGCATGGCGGGCGCGGGAGGGACGGCCGCCCTCTCGTCGCCAAGACTGGCTAGAAACGTGACCCAGAACACCTGTTCCTCCCCCTATGTACCGGTGGGGGTCATCCCGGTCCGCCCCCACGCAACTCCCCAGCAGAGCAATGAGAGGGAGACAGAGACACAGAGGCCCGAGCCTAACACTAATGAAGCTTGCAAAATGGCGGATGTCCCTCACACTGCAGGCCCAGGCAGCGCGGGTCTCGAAATGGAACTCTGACTGAATGAAATCTTCGCCGTGTTTTGGAAGAAATTGGAGGCTCGCATGAGACCCCAAACTCCTGAATACAATTCACAACAGGGCTCACAACGAGCTGACAAGTGGAGAGTAACTACACCCGACCCCAACGGCACGCACGCGAGCAACCGTGGCCTGCAAAGAGCAGCCGGGGGCCTAACACCTTAAGCCTCACAAAAAGCAGCAACAGACCGGGGCCATTACCTGAGGCCGCACAGGTACTTAAGAAGCATCTTTCTAAGCAACTTACCTTAAACGCAAAAACTCGACATGGGATCCAACAGGGCAGGCCGGAACGAGTGGTGGGTCGGCAGGGCAGGAGACCCGACAAGAAGACCGCAACAGAGAGACTGACCCGGAGCCGCAGCAAAGCACCCGGCCCATGGGGGTTCTGCCAAGGAGACACAGATGGAGATCCGCACACGAGCCATCACGCCAGCATCACCCTCCACGCATCAGGTGTAGGGTGAACAACCCGGACTGGACACTAAGAATCGTGAACTCCATATTGCGCTGTATATGGCTTCACGTGTTATAATGCTATGCATACCTCGGAATATATTAATCCTTAATGTCTAAGCCTAATGCAGACCCTGTTTCACCTGGCGGACTCTCGCGATGACTAGGCTTTCTTTTTTGTCCCGTACATGCCCCTATTCTAACTTTACCTCTGAGACTGATACACGGATGCATTTTCTGCCTAACACCCAGAACAACAAATTTCTGAGCTCTACATGCTATACACCAAGCCTTGAGAAATGTGCCTTTACCATGTATTACTTTCCTCTCTGCACACCCTCCATACTCTGAATGTTGTCACAGCAGTACACCTTTCCACTGACACTACGCCCAGGGGCGCACCAACAACACCCTCCATGGCTTGTTCACCTGATAAACCGTTTGCTATATTGCTATGCCTACCTGGCCACACAGATTATCACCACATAATACACAATGTAAGTCTCTGGTCTACGTCACTGTAACAGCTACTATTAAGAAACACTGCTGTTTACTCCTGTAGTTAAACATGTTAGACTAATCTACGGATCATCTTGTTCTTATAATAACATAATAGATATATTCTGCACGTCTAGAAATGTTCCCGCCAGACAAGCATATTACACACTGATCATCTCACGATAGGAACACTTAATCTGAATATGTTGCTCTATAAAATTTGTGCTGTTTTTTTTTAACATGCTAACCAACTGTTAACAAATGTTTTGCCATATACTTGTCAATGCTGTTGGGGCATGACAAGACAAATTGTTATACTTCCATGCACTCCAAAAACAAAAAGAATTTAAAAAATAAATAAAAAAAAATAATAAAAAAAATCAGTCACTTGCGAGAGAAAGCGTTTTAGTACCCATACTGTCCAATCAAGTGTTTATGTAAAGTGAATTCTTCTCTAATCATTACAAACGTGTTCTGCAAATCTGAGAGAGGAACATGATACACCAGTTAAGGGTTTAACTTTAAGATTTGATTTGACTTTAAGTCTAGGTAATTGATTAATGGATAATGATAAATGTATCCTGTTGGGAATTGATAATGTCGTATTAATCCTTGTGTCTGTATGATTGTAGAGACTGTCCCGGAGGGCATGTGCCGCCAGATTCTTGGGACCTGCTCACCTGTCTCTCTCCTCTGGCTGACCCTATTCTAACTATTTTGCAATTGCGTCTGTTTGGCCAAAACCCATGCAGGCTAAAAAAACCGGAGATGCTTACTTATGAGAACATAAACTTTGTATGCAAGTATCGGGGAAGTGATATCCAAGTTCTGTAATAACTCTTTCAACAACTGAGGTGTTGCACAGAGCATTGTGGTAAATATCCAGCAAATAAAAGGAAGTATTTAGAACTATGTGGAAGCTGACATTGCCTTGTTGTCGGTCATCTTGCTATCACTAGCCATTCTTATGAAACAATTTATGGTGTCCAAAATGATTTCCTTATATTCCTTGCAAGACTTATATTTTCATTTTTTTTTTTAACTATACTGAATTATGGAAGCTGAACTATTGAACTATTTTGCTATTATTTAAATTGTTGTAGATTAAGCCAGAGAGAGAGGAAGTGTTAGCTGGCCCAGGGACAGATGTAGAATATATGTTTTTGATGTATGTTGAGTGTGCTAAGGATACATTCCACACGTTTTGAACTTACTTGCATAGAGAAGTGTACCTCCCCTAAGAGTAGACAGACAACATTGAACATGCAGCCTCAAAATTGCTTTACCTCCAATTGGCTTGCATCATTGTGATAATTTGATTGGATATTTAGATCAGAAGGGTATTTAGAATGAATAGCAAAGAAGGGACTATGGGGAATTCTTCTTGTTTTTCTATTTTTGCCTTTGTACAATCAATGAAATTATTATCTTTCTATTGATGAGATCCTACAAATAATGAGATGGAGGATTGACTAGGGACATTGAAATAATTCTTGCACATTTGGTAATGCCCCCTGTTCGGCCACGCCCTATTTCAAGGTACCGTATATACTCGAGTATAAGCCGAGTTTTTCAGCACATTTTTTGTGCTGAAAAAACCCAACTCGGCTTATACTCGAGTCAATAGTCTGTATTATGGCAATTTGCATTGCCATAATACAGACAGGGGCTGTGGGGGCTGGCAGAGCGTTTACTTACCTTTCCTGCAGCTCCTGTCAGCTCCCTCCTCCTCCGCGCCGTCCGTTCAGCACCTCGGTCAGCTCCCAGTGTAAATCTCGCGAGAGCCGCAGCTCTCGCGAGATTTACACTGGGAGCTAACAGAAGAGCTGACCGGACGGCGCGGAGGAGGAGAGAGCTGACAGGAGATGCAGGAAAGGTAAGTAAACGCTCTGCCAGCTCCCCTCCTCCCCCCCACTGAACTGCCAATGCCACTGGACCACAAGGGAAGGAGAGCCCCCCTCCCTGCCATATATCAAGCAGGGAGGGGGGACGAAAAAATAAATAAAAAATTATAATAAAATAAAAAAAATAATTAAATTAAATAAATAATAATAAGAAATAATAAAAAAAATATGAAAATAATGTAAAAAATAATAACATTGCCCATCCCCCACCAAAGCTCTGCAACACGCACACACTGCACTCATACGCACACGCTGCATTCATTATACACACACTGTAAATAAATATTCAATTAATATATTTTTTTAGGATCTAATTTTCCCGGTCCCCACCAAGCGGCATCACAGCCACGCGAAGAAACGGCGCCGCACCGACAGACAGGCTTAGGGCCTAGATCAAAGATGGCGGGGGCCATGTGCGCGGGAGCCGAGCCGCGGTGCCCGACAGCAGACTATAGACACCATCGGGCTTGATCTTAAAAGCGACCAATACCAGCAACTCACCCCCACACAGCAGCCACTAAGCCTGGAGACATGCTGGGCACTTGGCGCCAGTATCTCATAACGACGCACCACCCCCATGGTATGGGATGCCGACGGGACTGCTCGCCCTTCATCTGAGCTGGGTGCCCACTGGGAGGATTCCTCCACAGCCTGCCATACCCCCAGGGAGAGGATTGAGACCCATCGGAACCCTGGGCCCACGATCCTGCTGATGGGATCAATGGCGAACAGGCATAAGCACCCCTCAAGGCCTCAGGCCGAAGATAGGCGGTCCCTGGAAGCAGTGACACCACAACCCCAGACAGAAACAGCATCTAGGTGTACAAAGCGTTGACTGTTCTGCATGATGTTTATACTGTACCAGCATTCGTTTTTCTTTTTTTTTTTTTTTTCTAGCATTTAAAGCTAAGTCACTGTTCCTATTGTACAACTAAGCTACCATATTTAACTCGTCAAGCACCTATTATTAACTGAAATTTTTTGTTTAAAACTGTGGCTTTTTCCTTGGTATCCTCTCATCATAGTCAGCTTGATATTGTAGCACTATATGTTTCGAGTTTAAGCCTGACGACCATAACGTGAACCATTATATTAGAAATAATTAAGCAGCTTGTATTAATGTTGCCCACCATGTTTTATCTTTTAGTTTTAACACACTACTTATTGTTTTTATGTTGCCTTTCACTCACTCTCAAAGTAGAGGTACTAATGGCTGTTTTATGACCAGCGGGGCAAAGCTGAATAGCCTGTAATTGTTATTTACAAATGCTAGAACCAACCTATGTTTATGCATGTCATGTCTACGGAAAACTGGTGCTACTATACAAACGACATTGCAGCGATGATATTACATATTAATTATAAACTACTGTCCCTAAACGACATCTTAACCCACTATGACAAGTGTGGTTACTCAGCTTGTACTTAGCGTGTATTGTTAATTTTAAAAAAATGTGTGCGTTTAAGCGAAATGCTGTATAGCAGTCGACAAAAATGTGTTTTTTACAAGCGTTTGTAACAAGCGTTTGTTGCTGTGGCATTACTGATGTGCGATTGTTCCTTCAAGCACAACAAAAATAAAGAATTAAAAAAAAAAAAAAAAAAAAAAAAGTGAGTGTGTTAATGTGAGTGAGTGTGTGTGTCTGTTAGTGTGTGTATTTGTGTGTGTGTGTTAGTGAGTGTGTGTGTTAGTGTGTGTGTGTCTGTATGTCTGTTAGCTAGTGTATGCGTATCTGTCAGTGAATGTGTGTGTGTGTATTTAGAAGGCGGGGCTGGTGGGAAGGGTGGGGTAGGGTGGCGGGGGGAAGGGCGCCTGAGTTTTGTCCTGCCTATGGCAGCACAAAACCAGGATACACCACTGCACACACATGCTCCATACAAAAACATGATTATATTCAAACACACAAACACTTATCATAAATACAGCCTTGAAGGATGTAGATCCCCAGCTGGCATAGCATTGTATGACAGATGGAGATCTAACTTTTGGCAACCCTTGTGCTAGAGGATGACCCCTGTGTTGTCTGGGCAGCAGTCTAGTAAAAATAAAAATCAAACTTTTTGTATTTTATTTGTTTATGGCTCTGATCTGTGTCTCGTGCCTTGAAGGATCGACATGCATTACACTGAGAATTGTGCTAACAGGTTTTCAAGGTCACGAGTCTTCTAGAGAGCGAGCATTAACATAAAAAATACATTTAAATATATGGGAAAGACAAAAACCTGCAGTCATGGAAACCAAGAGACAAAACAGTATTGTATATAATAGAGATTTCCGTTTTTTTTGTTCTGAGTCCATATGTACGTATATCAGGAAGCCATAAAAGCTAAAGAAAAACTAGATGGTACATCAGTATTTGTGTATAAGAGAAACGGTACCTCTATAGAGACATTCAGAGAGTGAAATATACCCGAGGACTATTAAATCACCATGCCTCCATATACAGGGCTTGATGTGGTAATAGGTGAAGTAAGCAGCCACCTACAGGAGCATTTTAGCCAAAACTATATTGCTTTTAGTGTTTGATATGTACAACATTTACTTACTTCCTATTTCAAAACCCGTTACTTACCAAACTGAAGGGGTCACTGCAGTAACTTGAGGGGTATTGGAAGGGCATCTCACCAACTCCTCACCCTCTGTAGACTCTGCTCTCTCCTAGTTCTCCTCCCATCTTTGCCAGCATTCTTACTTTTTCTGGCTTTTCCTCTTCTCCACAAGGCCCTCTCTGTTGGTGTTCCCAATAGTTCAGTCCTTGATCCGTACTGTTCTCCCTTAGTAAACTCATCCTTTGACTTTCAATATCACCTCTATGCGGATGACATGCAAATCTATCTTTCCTCTCCTGATCTCTCGCTGTCCCTCTTGATTTGTGTCTCTGATAGCTCTCTGCTGTTTCTAACTGGATGGCTGCTCATTTCCTTAAACGTAACCTGTCCAAAACAGAACTTCTCGTCTTTTGTCCTTCATGTGTTGCAACAGCTGTGTCTGTCTCCCTCCAAGTTAACTGCGCTAGCATCAGCTCTACCAAGCAGGCTCGCTGCCTAGGTATTCGTTTTAAATCTAACCTCTCCACCCCTCAAGGACAGTCACTCACCAAATTCTGCTGCTTCAATCTCAAAAACATAGCTTGTATCTTCCCCTGTTCAGTGCCGGATTGCAGGTAAGGTGTTGGTCCATGCCGTTATCTTCGCTCACCTTGACTACTGCATTTCGCTTCTCAGTGGTCTTACGCATTCCCATCTTGCCACATTACAATCCGTAATTAATGTGGTGGCGAGGCTCAGCTTCCTGTCTGCCTGCACTGTTCACGCCGCCTCCACCTGCTAGTCCTTACACTGGCTTCCAATAAGATATAAGGCTCAATTTAAAATTCTGGTGCTTGTTTACAAATCTCTACATAATGTTGCTCCTACCTATCTATCCTCACTAATATATAAGTATGTCCAATCAAGGCCCCTACGCTCTGCAGAAGACCTGTATCTCCGATCCTTCAAACAATCATTGAAACGCACTGCTTTAGGAATGTATATTAATAAAACTGTTAATAGCTTTCCTTACCCACAGCTTGATGACCCTCCTTTATTTCATTTCCTGCAACTATTTCCGTCACAAAACTAACCCTTCATTGTAAACTATTTAAAGGAACACTATGTATTCCTGACCCTATTGTGTTAAAAAACACTATCTAGCCCACCTGGACCCCTCTTAACCCCCTAAATATAGTAAAATCTTACCTTCATTCCAGTCTGCTGCTGCTGGCTCTTCCCCTGATCGTTCTCCTTGGCTGACATAATCAGAAGTGATGATCTCAGCCAATCAAATGCTTTTCCATAGGAAAGCATTGGATTGGCTGAGAATGTCAATTCTGATTATCTCAGCCAAGGAGGTGGGCCAGCGCCAAATTCCACCCTGGCCCATCAGCATCTCCTCAAAGAGATGCATTTAATCAATTCAGCTCTAAGGGGGAAGTTTAGTGTATCAATGCAGAGCGTGAAGACACTGAATGTCAGTAGCACTGCTCCAGAACGCACCTCTTGTAGCCATCTGAGGATTAGCCACATGAGGTGTCCCTAGGCCGTAATGTAAACACTGCCTGTTTGCCAAGTGCGAAAATTGTGTAGGGACTGACTATACTCCCCAGAACTACTACATTAAGCTGTAGTTTTTCTGGTGACTATAGTGTTTCTTTAAGCAACATACTTTTTCCAATACATGAAATACATCTTACCCTTACCTCTTGTACCACTTTACCCCACTACCTCTAGTATATAAGCTTGTTTGAGCAGGGTCCTCAACACCTTCTATTTCTGCGCGTCCAACTAGTCTTGTTGCAAATACTTGTCTGCTAGTCCACCTATTGTACAGTGGTACGGAATTTGTTGGCGCTTTACAAATAATTTTAATAGAGATACAAGACAACAGCTTCATTGTCACTGGGCTGTTGCTATCACTGTGTAGTCATTATCAGGTCGCCCTGTCATGCTCTCGCTGGCAGCTACAATATACTAAACTGCAAAACCATTTGTTACCTCCTTGTGGCAATCCATCTCGCCCCAGCACAATCCCATAGATTATTAAGAACCCCACTCTCACTGTCTGAGTTTCTGCAAGCAAAGAACCACAGTCTATGGAGCACTCAGTGCCTGGAAGCAAAGAACCACAGTCTATGGAGCACTGTCGGAGCTAGCAAAGAACCACAATCTGTGGAGCACCGACTGAGTGCCTGGAAGAAAAGAACCACAGTCGAGCACTGTCTGAATGTCTGCAAGCAAAGAGCCACTGTCTATGGAGCACTGTCGGAGTGTCTGCAAGCAAAGAGCCACAGTCTACGGAGCACTGTCTGGGTGTCTGCAAGCAAAGAGCCACAGTCTATTGAGCACTGTCTGGGTGTCTGCAAGCAAAGAACCACAGTCTATGGAGCACTGTCTGGGTGTCTGCAAGCAAAGATCCACAGTCTATGGAGCACTGTCTGGGTGTCTGCAAGCAAAGAGCCACAGTCTATTGAGCACTGTCTGGGTGTCTGCAAGCAAAGAACCACAGTCTATGGAGCACTGTCCGAGTGTCTGCAAGCAAAGAGCCACAGTCTATGGAGCACTGTCCGAGTGTCTGCAAGCAAAGAGCCACAGTCTATGGAGCACTGTCCGAGTGTCTGCAAGCAAAGAGCCACAGTCTATGGAGCACTGTCTGGGTGTCTGCAAGCAAAGAACCACAGTCTATGGAGCACTGTCTGGGTGTCTGCAAGCAAAGAGCCACAGTCTATGGAGCACTGTCTGGGTGTCTGCAAGCAAAGAACCACAGTCTATGGAGCACTGTCCGAGTGTCTGCAAGCAAAGAGCCACAGTCTATGGAGCACTGTCCGAGTGTCTGCAAGCAAAGAGCCACAGTCTATAGAGCACTGTCCGAGTGTCTGCAAGCAAAGAAGCATAGTTCACTTCTAGCACTTATAAATAAATATAGGCACCGGAAGAGAAAGGTGTATCAGTGGCTTTCTGGCAAACATCCTTTACTAAGTTTGCCTGTATATGTGACCTCTGAAAATAAGAACCAATACATCATGACACTGCATCCTTATTGTTGTATGTTTAGTTTTTTTATGTTCTAAGTAAAAGTATAGTCTTAGTATTTAGATATCATTCCCGCCCTGATGATAAAGTGCATTCTCTGCCCAGACACGTGTTGCGTGTTTCTGCTCTTAAAGACTAGAAAAATCTCAGCAAGTTACAGCTTCTTGAAGTAATTAGATGTAAGTATGTCCATATCGTAGATATTGTGGCCCCCGAAATACAAGTTCCTTCTTTCAGTCTGGGGACTGGAATAAAGAGAACAGTAAAACCACACTAAGATACCAATCCAGACAGCATGATTTGCTCACTCAGATGATGCCAAGTCCATACCACCTTCTACATACCTTAGCTTGAAATGGAACTGGTGGATTTTCTGTGCCCTGTAATTGGAGGTGACTGATGCCCTCTAGTGAAAACACCATGGAAATACTAACAGGGCTATTCGCTAAACATTGGATTTTGTCAGGATACAAGTTGACAGACACAGCCGCAGGCTTCCCCAAACTCCGGCCCTCCAGATGTTGCTCAGATGATGCCAAGTCCATACCACCTTCTACATACCTTAGCTTGAAATGGAACTGGTGGATTTTCTGTGCCCTGTCATTGGAGGTGACTGATGCCCTCTAGTGAAAACACCATGGAAATACTAACAGGGCTATTCGCTAAACATTGGATTTTGTCAGGATACAAGTTGACAGACACAGCCGCAGGCTTCCCCAAACTCCGGCCCTCCAGATGTTGCTGAACTACAACTCTATGAATGAAATAGGCTGAGAATCATGGGAGTTGTAGTTCAGCCAGATCTGGAGGGCCGGAGTTTTGGGAAGCCTGGCCTAGAGGCTTTTATTTAATTATGCACCTAGTATCGGTCATATTCCAGAGATACATCTCCAAAATGCATAGAAGAAGCACATGATTGAACTGTACATGGCCAATGCAGGCATTGTTGTTAATGGGCAGCCAGCCCAGATAAGCTGGCAAAGCTGCCTTTCACTGTGTGCCAAGCTCACATGCCCCCTTTTTGGGTTTGTCTTTCCTACATGTATCAATGCAGACCAAGCACACACCTCAACTCTGGTCTGTCTTGCAAATGTCATACTACTACTGCTGGGAAGAATCTGTCAACAATGGGATCTGGCATCGAGGAGAAATGGAAGTCACGTCTTGGTACATTGCTGCAGACAGAGTGGAGAGAAATCCAAAGGGTGGGTATGATTCGTATGTACATATTTTAGTGTTCATGTTTTTGAAAACTCTACTGTCCCTTTAAACATATAAAGAAGGTAGAACTGTATGCAGTTTGGGAAGACATGTAATGACCGGCTGCAATCACAAGTGTATAGCTGGACTGCGTAACCAGTCCAGCTCTAATGCCCAGATACCACAACCTGTGTATATTCTGATGCCACTTTTACGTACTGGGTAGTTTGGAAATCTCAGGAATTCACTTTCTGTGTTAAGCCATTCATTTTGCCATTTACTACAAACTGACTGCGCCACAACAAATATCTTTAGAAGGCCTGAGATTAATGAGGATACAAGGCTCTGCCCGGCTACAACAAACACTGTTCAACATAACATCAAACTCATAGAACAATTCAAGTACACCAGCAACGGGCAGAAAGCTATATCTTTAACTAGGGGTGGGCAATGTAAGCCCTCTTCGACATTTGACTACATTTCCAAAAATTACTGTTGTCAATAGCAGCTGGGGAAGCCAGACCCACCTCTTTTTAAAGTGGAACCGTCAACCAAACTGTACTTCCCAGGTACGTGTATACAAAATTAGTATATTAAATTAGTATAGGCGACCTGTGTCAATCAATGTGAAAGTGTTAGACAATGATTAATTTGCAGCCACTTACTCCTATAACTCAGTGCTAAAGCCCTCGCTTGCATGGCGTGCGGATTCGGCGCATGCAATGTGCCGTAACAAAAATGTAAACATATAATGAGGAAGTGACTTCACAATAAGAGGAGGTGTGTATGGGGAGCCAGGGAAATCATATGACTATGTTTTTAAAAAAAAAAAAAAATTTTAACAAAACACTTTGAGAAAAACCAGAGAGAGACTTCACTAATGTTCGCCTAGCTCTTTAAAAACTGTAGTAGTTATGGTACTTGGAATGTCTTTTCAAGGTAGATGTAATTCCAGAAAAGGCAGTGTTTTAAACCAACGGAGACAGAAATCAGACTATAAGATATGACGAGCCTAGCCAAGGATCTCAGATTTTGCATTATAACAAACTGTACAAAAGACATGTTACAACATTGCTCATTATTTCTAAAAAAAAAAAATGTATACTACATATTCATTTTTAGAAAATGGACTACATTTAAAAATATATATAATTTATTATAATGTTATTTACTGCTGTAGATTATTAAGGATCATTAAAAAAACACAACATTTTTTTGTAGGGGGGAAAAAAAGACTTTTCTGTTCCGCAGCATTCTAAATCAGATGGTGCTGCGTAAAATGAGATGGTCTGCAGAACAGGGCTATTTCCCTTTTGTTACAGCTCAGGAATGCTTGTGTACCGAGCAGAAATGCATGAATGACACTGTGAGGCGTAGCAGACACTCAGCATATTTACAGCAGGTGGCACTGCTTTCTGGCTGTCTAGGCGGTTGCTAAGGCAATTTGTGGGTCTCCAGGCAGGTTGCCGTGGAAGCAGAGTTACAGTGCAATCTCTTATCAGGTAAGCCTTTGCTTCTACTTCACATTTAAGCTGTAGACACAATTTGCAAAAAAAACAAACAAAACACCCACGTGTGCAAGGTGAGATTAGGGAAGGATTATTATTGGAGGGGACTGTCAGCTCTAGGGATCAGAAATGTAAAGACACACACCATAATCTTCATTATGTGTCTTGTGCACCGTGCAGTTGATAGATCTCCTGTGAAAATTCAGAACTTCAGGGCATGAGGCACTAGTGCTAATTCATTCATTTACTCTCTGTGTCATAGAAATACATACGGTATATAAAAAGAAAATGTCCTTTGTGCAATGATTGCTAAAATGTATCTGAACCGCAAAGTGTGCTCAGTCTATAGTATTTTTCTGTTACTTGCGCTTTCTCCTTAATCCCTATGTATATTTAGACAAATGGAGGTCATTTAGTTGCTCAAGGAAGCAGGCTGAAGGGTCAGTGTTAGGACCCGCTTAGGGGGGTCTGCCTTGACGTTGGCAGGCGGGCATTCCGTCCAATGGCCATTGGAGCAACTAAATGACCTCCATTTGTCTAAATATACATAGGGATTAAGGAGAAGGCGCAAGTAACATTTTCTTTTCTTTGGTTTTTACTATATATTGGGGCTGATGTGTATTGTAGTCTTGCTGCTGGCCCAGCAGTAATGGGACTAAGCGCAGGACTTCTCTTTTTGTATTTGTATTTACTTTGTATCACACAGCCTGGTTACAATGCTGCTGTCCATCCCATGTGTTCCCTATTAAGGGTTAATAAGTATAGGGGTGTATATAAAAAATACCCCTTTCTGTCTCATTAGAGATATCTTTGCCAGAAGCTCAAGGAAGCAGGCTGAAGGGTCTGTGTAGGACCCGCTTAGGGGGTCTGCCTTGACGTTGGCAGGCGGGGAATTCCCTCCAATGGCCATTGGAGCAACTAAATGACCTCCTCCATTTGTCTAAATATACATAGGGATTAAGGAGAAAGCGCAAGTAACATTTTCTTTTCTTTGGTTTTTACTATATATTGGGGCTGATGTGTATTGTAGTCTTGCTGCTGGCCCAGCAGTAATGGGACTAAGCGCAGGACTTCTCTTTTTGTATTTATAGTATTTTTCTTGCTGTTTTCTAAAAGAAATAAAATGTATTGTGACCTTAAGCCAAACAAACATTTTGTGTACAAGTAGTATTGAGTGGGTGATGTCATTATATATAAAAAATAATAAATGTAGATTGTTTTTTTTTTTTTTGTCCTGTACTACCTTAACCAGAATGCTTCACTTTCCTGGGTTACATAAGTGATCTTAATGACTCGTGAATTGCCTTACTATAATTTCCTCTGCTACTATTACCTGGACATCTTCCATAACCATTTTCACCACTACATTTTCTGGTTTCATTCCAGCACCAGGCACAAGATGACATCTACACATTCTCTGTGGACGTGGAAGCCTGTGGCACAAGATGAGCTTTTTGCCCGTGGCTACCACACCTGCACAGTGATAAGAGGAAAGCTATATATTTTTGGAGGTGTTAAGTCTGGAGACCCTAAAGCTGTTCCACTTGGTGATGTAGTGACATTTGATCCTGAGCAGATGATTGTACAGAGTACAGCTCATCAAGATGCCTTTAAACGAAGTCACCATGATGCGGTAGAGCTGGGAGACCGGTGGCTGTGTGTGGTTGGAGGATGGGATGGCTCTCGAAGAGTGTCCTCCGTTTTCCCCTATGACACAGAAAAAGAGGAGTGGGAGCCGTGGGAGGAGGCCCCCACAAACAACCCACCAGTAGGACTCAGCAGTCACACATGCACCAAGATCTCCGACTACGAGCTAGGGGTGGTTGGAAGAGAAGGAGGGCTACGCATGCAGAGGCGTTATGCCAGCATATACACCCTTAGGGTCAATACCAGCACCAAAAAATACTGGTAAGTGTTATTGGTACTATGGTAATGGGCAGTTAGTAATATGCTGAGTGTCAGATAAGGATCACCCGTATCAAGCCAATCCTTGCTGATCAATGTAGTGGCCACGAATAAGAAATACAGTCAGGTTCATAAATATTGGGACACAATTCTAATCTTTTTGGCTCTATACACCAACACAATGGATTTGAAATGAAATGAACAAGATGTGCTTTAACTGCAGACTTTCAGCTTTAATTTGAGGGTATTTACATCCAAATCAGGTGAACGGTGTAGGAATTACAACAGTTTGTATATGTGCCTCTCACTTTTCAAGGGACCAAAAGTAATGGGACAATTGGCTGCTCAGCTGTTCCATGGCCAGGTGTGTGTTATTCCCTCATTATCCCATTTACAAGGAGCAGATAAAAGGTCCAGAGTTAATTTCAAGTATGCTATTTGCATTTGGAATCTGTTGCTGTCAACTCTCAATATGAGATCCAAAGAGCTGTCACTATCAGTGCAGCAAGCCATCATTAGGCTGAAAAAACAAAACAAACCCATCAGAGAGATAGCAAAAACATTAGGTGTGGCCAAATCAACTGTTTGGAACATCCTTAAAAAGAAAGAACGCGGTGGGCGGAGCCTGACCGGGGAGCCGACTAGACGCAAAATCTGTGAGCTCCCGAGCCCGGTCCTGATTTACAGCAGAAAACGGGGGGAAAATCCCAGACCCTGAACCCCAACTTACCTTACTCGACGACACCAAAGATGGGGAGCAGAATGATACCCCACACACCCGGAAAGACCACTGGATCGGTAGATCAGAGGCTTGGGGCCTACACGACGCGGTGCAGGGGAGAGGCGGCCGCTCTCCCTACTCATCAAAGCGTGCGGCACCTGAAGTATCGGGCCTCTCCTCCCCCCCCCAGGACCGGTGGGGGTTAACCCGGTCCAATCACCCGCAATCTGTGAACCCACACAGCTAACTGGCGACCTGGAGACCCACTTGCAGGAGGCACTAGACGGGGACGAAGCCAAGATGGCCGTCTATCGTAGGCCCACGAGGCGGAGCACACGTGCCCGACATGCAACAGACCCTTTACTGACACTCGATCGGCTCTGCGCGAGCCTCCGGGCAATGCTGCACGATCGCGGAATGGCTCACAGATTGGCTGCCAAGCTGGTGGCCACATGGCTCCGTCCGAAAACCCGTCGCCTCCACTACAGGTACCCACCGCAGGCACCCAGAAAGGCCGCCACGATCCGCAGCGACAAGCGACCCCACAGACCTGAAAAGACGTCTGGCTGTCTGGGCAAACGCACGGACCCACATATGCACGAGAGAAGCCACGCCAAACACGGCCCCCACACAAGTCACTCACCTGATCCGGGAACCAGGAACCCATACCATCCCCTTAACGCCACTACCACTAAGCGAGGAGCCACAGTGGTGCACATTCTATGGAATGCTGAAGGGGGCAGCCCCTGGCCTAGAGGAGCCCCTGAAGTGAGGATCCGTGGAGCGGAGATGCGAACGTTCGTCGGGGCCTGGGGCCGGAGAGACACTGATCATTGCACCTACTTCCCACCGCACCACAACAACTGCAACAGGCCCCCGAGCGCCGGCATCGGTTGACGCTAGACTCGCGCTGCAGGACTGGTCCCCAGCCACCCTAGGTTGTTTTCCATGTGGCCACCATCAACCGCCTGCATCACCGTGCCACTAACCCGTGGGTATAAATGGTGCAAGACCTACTTCAAGCGGCAATCTCAGTTACACATGGATACGAGGGGACTCAGTGACTTATATGCTCTCTGACTTTATGGGTTTGTCCCTCTAAGTGAGGCATTTATTTTTACAGCGCTCACCATACATATTGGTCAGTAACTAACATCGGCACCTTGGATAGTAGGATAAAATTGTCCCTTTTAATATCTGTCTTATCCCCTCACTGTCTGTTTCCCCTGTTACGATAAACTAAAAGGTGCAGTGTCCGTTTATATGCGAGATCACGCTTATTATGTCTGCTAGTGTAGTTCAGCATGTTTACCCTAATATATGTTCTCCGTGCAAAGCTCAGATTGAGGAAACACTACCTACTCTCACACAAAAGTTTAACCTAGCATGTTATAATTTATTTTATTTTATTATGTAATCCTAAGCATAGACCAAAAATGTTCTCGTTTTAATTTTTATTTTTATTTTACTTTGGTTTTGATATCGAGGCTTTCGATGATTGGACCACTGTCTGGCAGGTGCATGCCTATATGTGGCGCAGTTGCAAGCAACATACAGTTACCGTCACATGTTTTCAACCTGCCACTT
Organism: Pelobates fuscus; assembly: GCF_036172605.1. Taxonomy (NCBI): domain Eukaryota; kingdom Metazoa; phylum Chordata; class Amphibia; order Anura; family Pelobatidae; genus Pelobates; species Pelobates fuscus. The sequence continues at coordinate 91,180,116 of NC_086329.1, forward strand.
AAATCGCCTACAGTATATCTATGGTGTTATATAGCTTACGGACTCTTTATTTTGTTAACTCACCTAGATAGGCACTGTTTATGGTTACACATGCTATGCCGCTATATACTTGTTTTTCTTAAAAAAAAAAAATGAGGCTGTCGAATCTTGAAGATAATGTGTTTTGCGATGTGACACTCCCGACTTGTAACAACTTTTTATTGTCTTCCCCTCTTTATTCTGTACCCGAAACCTAACATGCCTCAATAAAACAAAGATTGACAAAAAAAAAAAAAAAAAGAACGAACGCACCGGTGAGCTCAGCAACACCAAAAGACCCGGAAGACCACGGAAAACAACTGTGGTGGATGACTGAAGAATTATTTTCCTGGTGAAGAAAACACCCTTCACAACAGTTGGCCAGATCAAGAACACTCTCCAGGAGGTAGGTGTATGTGTGTCAAAGTCAACAATCAAGAGAAGACTTCACCAGAGTGAATACAGAGGGTTCACCACAAGATGTAAACCATTGGTGAGCCTCAAAAACAGGAAGTCCAGATTAGAGTTTTCCAAACAACATCTAAAAAAGCCTTCACAGTTCTGGAACAACATCCTATGGACAGATGAGACCAAGATCAACTTGTACCAGAGTGATGGGAAGAGAAGGAAAGGAACTGCTCATGATCCAAAGCATACCTCCCCATCAGTGAAGCATGGTGGTGGTAGTGTCATGGCGTGGGCATGTATGGCTGCCAATGGAACTGGTTCTCTTGTATTTATTGATGATGTGAATGCTGACAAAAGCAGCAGGATGAATTCTGAAGTGTTTCGGGCAATATTATCTGCTCATATTCAGCCAAATGCTTCAGAACTCATTAGACGGCGCTTCACAATGCAGATGGACAATGACCCAAAGCATACTGCAAAAGCAACCAAAGAGTTTTTTAAGGGAAAGAAGTGGAATGTTATGCAATGGCCAAGTCAATCACCTGACCTGAATCCGATTGAGCATGCATTTCACTTTATGAAGACAAAACTGAAGGGAAAATGCCCCAAAAACAAGCAGGAACTGAAGACAGTTGCAGTAGAGGCCTGGCAGAGCATCACCAGGGATGAAACCCAGCGTCTGGTGATGTCTATGCATTCCAGGCTTCAGGCTGTAATTGACTGCAAAGGATTTGCAACCCTGTATTAAAAAGTGAAAGTTTGATTTATGACTGTTAATCTGTCCCATTACTTTTGGTCCCTTAAAAAGTGGGAGGCACATATATAAACTGTTGTAATTCCTACACCGTTCACCTGATTTGGATGTAAATACCCTCAAATTAAAGCTGAAAATCTGCAGTTAAAGCACATCTTGTTCATTTCATTTCAAACCCATTGTGTTGGTGTATAGAGCCAAAAAGATTAGAATTGTGTCAATGTCCCAATATTTATGGACCTTACTGTAACAGCGAGTGTGAACTGGCAGCCAGGAGGGACACAACTTAAAAAATGATTTTACCTTGCAAGGTAAGAACGTGTCCATTGACTCTAGCCCCCAGAACAACTTAATTTAGAGGAAATTCTTATTGGGGGGGGGATGTAGTGGGGCCCAATAGTCTCTTAAAATATATATTGTTGATTGGGAGGCCGGGGGGGGGGGGATAGTCTTTAATATATTCTAATCAAACAGCATCTCCAAATCCTCCCACCTAATCAAACAGCATCTCAAGTATTAATTAAAGTCTGACCTTTTCCAGGTATAAAGAAGAGGAATCCCGCACAGCATCTCGGTCAGGTCACGCTGCAGTCCTGTTGCCAAGCGATACCACTTCTACAAAAACATCCGGGTATTCCCTTTATGTCTTTGGTGGAAGAGAATCATCTTCAGTTGACTTTGCTGGTCAGTGGAACAAAGACAAAATCCAGGTAGGTTTCATCAGCTGTCTTGTAATTACAGGATACAGTGAATAGAGCAAAAGGGCATGATATCAATTTGGAGGGTGGAGACCGAAGTAGCAAATTAAGTGTACATTTCATCTCTTCTGATTTACTAAAATGTACACTTTACTGAAATGGGTAGGAGTTAACAGCATAGTGTTTAAGTAGCAAAAGCTAAAGGTGATAAAGAAAGAGTAGTAGATACCTTGTGTAGCCTTCCAGTGGAAAGGTTAAAGGATCACTTCACACAAAATAATATAATCATTAGGGGTATATATTGAAAGAGCTTTCAAAAGCTACAGTTCTAGGGGCATTTTCAAGCCCTCCCCTATTTCCCTGGAAGAGATTGTCCGTATTTTCACAGGTAAATAGCCAATAAGACGTTTCTCATTGAGAAGCCACCAACTGTGTGTGAGTGTCTGGTCTGAGGTCTGTGAGTAGCACGGGTGGAGGAGGCAGGCATGTTCAGTAAAAGAGGGCCTGCCACTTCCACTGGCTCAGGTTATCTAACAGAGGAAGGAAAAAAAAAAAAACACCCTGGCTGGGAGGTATTCCGTAATTTAATAATAAAAGTGATTTCTCATAGAATTCAGTAATATTATAAACTGGATGCAAAATAGAATAATTCTCACTGATGAAGTACAGCAAGTTGAAGTAGTTAATGGGTGTGGAGTGGTCATCTAAAGGGTTACTCCAACCTACATGACCACTCTAGCCCTAGAGACGGGCCCAATCATATGATTATGAGAAGTATTTGACTGGACCGCTAAAGGGTAAAATGCATTGTGTGACATTGGACGGTGCGTGGAAGAACCTTGCTCTGCCTTTGATTCAAGGTAAGTGTATTACTCTTTTACGGGTTTTGTTGTTTTAATTAAAAAGGTGTAAAAAGGATGGTGGGCGGGTGAACAAGCTACTAGTGCCCAATAGTTACTATAAAAAAAGTTTAGATTAACCATTTAAAAGCTATTGCTGGTATAGAAAGGATGTTAGATACATGGAATAGCCTTTCAGTGGAAGCAGTAAAAGGTGATCACAACACAGGAAGCATTCCAGATACTTTGATTAGCCCTCCAGTTGGTTTATGAAAACCAAACAGTGCTTTAGAACGGGGTATAGCTACCTGGAATATTTTTCCAATATAGTTAATACATACATAGAGGAATAGTAGTTGCCTGGAATAGCCTTGCAGTGGAGGTAGTAAAAGCTAAAAGTGATTCAGAAATCACCTTGTGAGGTAATGTAATAAAGGCTAACAATATAAAAAGGGTAGTAGACACATGCAACAGCTTCCCAGTGAATCTAATCTTAACACACTGAAGGAATGGAATAATGGCTGGAATATGCATTAGGCAATCCCAAAGCCCAAATCAGTAAACGTTTGCCATAACGAGACAAGTAGGGTCTATTACTCCTCATTTTCCATCATTACTCCTCATTTTCCTTAGGGGAGGTCTGTTTAATAAAGCAGAGAAATCGATTAATGCATAATTCAACAAGCCTGCTTAATTCTGTCACAGGTGAGAGCGGGCCATTGTCCAAAACTGACAGAGCAGCTGGCAAGACTTGTTAACAAAGATGGCATCAGCCGAACTGCACCAAAAGGTCTAAAGCACCATTCGTGTTCCCTCATTGGCCCCTTCCTGGTTGTGTTTGGAGGAGAAAGTCTAAGTAAAAGTCGAGATGCCGTCTGCAATGACCTCTTCATCTATGACACACGTGCGTGTTCTTATTTTATCTGGTTGTTGTCTTCACAAATTGTTTATTTTAGATCAGGGCAAATGAGAGATTTATTAATTGGTCAGTGAGAGAAAAACAGTTATTATTGGTATTTATATAGCGCCAGCATATTCCGTAGCGCTTTACAATATTATCAGAGTGGGAGATTTAACGATAAATTAGACAATTACAAAACCTTACAGGAACAATAGGTTAAAGACGACCCTACTCAAATGATCTTACTTCCTGTGGATTACTACACTTTAGAAACTAAAAAGGGAAAGTAATTATTCAGGTGGTGCCTTGCTGTTTATAACGACAGGCCAGATTATTCAGGTGGTGCTTTACTGTTACTGCATGACAGACCAGATGAGGAATAGGTAGAAAGTTTGTGCTACGTTACTTTTTTTTTTTTTTTTAGCAATATGGTGTTTATTGTGGTGGTAGAGCTCCACCTACTGGCATATTTAAGTATAGTTAGAGAAGAGGACAGGGTACTGGTGCAATACACAACACTGTGAAAAAAGTATAAATTTCTCTCTCTCTTTGAAGGCTGCTCCCCTCCATCCTGGTTTCACTTTCCTGGTTCCGATAATCGCCTTAAGAGAGTTGGTCACAGAACGTGCCTAGTTAACGACAGTCTTTATTTGGTGGGAGGATTTGGTGCAGACGGAAAGACTCCGTGCTCGGATATATGTGTACTGGACTTTCCCCAATGACGGGCACATCCAACCGCGCCTCGATTCACTCACAATGTTAAACAGAATAAACAATTACCACCTTATAAATGTGTTTAATGTGAGTCACAGCTAGATATTTTAGAATAAGACATAATTTTTCACTACTTCCTATTTTTGTAAAGCAACTGTGAATTATAATTTGGATTGAGTCAAGGGGTATTCATTTAGTATAAATGTGGTATAGAGTCAGAATAAAATATCTATTAAACAAAGGCTTACTCATGGGATGGCATGAAGCTTTGACAAAATAGCTGTAGTTCCACATCTGGAGTCTATCTTTGGCCCAGCTTTTTTGGCACTGGGATGTGTGCCTCTCCATTATTGCAGGAACGTTATGGGTAGTGGACATTTTCTGTACTGTATGTAACTGTGTGTGTATAATATACAGGCACACACACACAACCATATAGAAGAAGTGGAAGAGGATTAAGGAACACAATGGGGAAGACCTCCCAAGTACTCCTCTCTACTTTTAGCATTGAAGCCCCAAGGGAATGCTTTCTCAATCCAATAGCTCGTAGTGGTGCTTGCTTTGAATTATCTGTGTTGATTACTTAATGCCATGAATACTAGTTTTTCTTGGAAGCAACCTTCCTAAAAATAAATAAATCAGAATTTCTTCCAAAAGGAGAGAAAAGAATATAAGTAAAAATAAACAACGAAAAAAAAAACCAAACCTCCATAATAGTCTCTGGCCCTTAAAATTAATTCTACGCATTAGGACAAACCTCTCCGGGGTGGATAATTAACCTTTATAGTAAGCATATGAAAAATAAATTTTCAAACGGGCGGTAGTGGGTAAGGTTTTAAAACCAAGAGCTAACAGTAATATGGATATACACACATAAAATAAACACAAACGTCACAATCAGGATACTGTTCTCAACAATGTCCACATAAAGCCAAACAAGAAGAAAAACCATGTGCCACAGGTAAACAACTGTCCAATAAATAAATAAAAGTACATGGGGCCGATGTCCCCAGCCTTTGCATGTGACAAAAATGGAGATCAGGTGTCAACATCCTAAGAGGTCAGTAATGAGGAGCCAGGAATATAAGCATGTTCAGCTGCTTGTCTTGCGCTCGTTAGTCAGTGCCATCTTAATGAAACAGGAGAAATCTGGGATGGCTGTAGTGGCATTTGATAACCATAAAATGAGGGAAACAATAGACATAACATGGACCAAAAGGATCTATCGCAGGGAAAAGTTACATGTGAGGACAGGAAATATGGATTGCATAATCAGATGTCCTAATGCAGCTCAATGAGAAGTCTTGCATGAATGTCGTGTTTGGGTCCACTGAGCTAAACAACCAGGAAAGGTGCCTGATATACAGCCATGGCTATGTGAATATTTTAATCATTTGTTGGACCTGTTGAAGCTCATTGAATTTCTGCTCCAACACAGCCAATCTGGTGTCATGGGAGTGCACAAAATGTTCCACTGATATAATCAGACTAAAACTCCAAGCTAGGTTCTCTCTAAAATAAGAAATATCTATGTTAATATGCATTCATAGGTCGGCTGACACTTTAGCCTCCCCAGCTCAGATTCACCTGTTTTAGGCATGGTAGAGTGTAGTGGCAGTCGGAAGGAAGCCCCCTCTCCAGTTTTGGACAGTTTGTCAAATAATAGGGAGCAGCTGTGTCCATGAGACACCATATGGAGTATTGAGAATCACTGTGATTGCCAAAAGTAAAATTTCCAGTATCAAGGCTTTTTTTATGGCCTGCTGAGTTAGTTTGATGATAGTATTCATCTTATAAAGTAGTGTACTGCATCACTTTTAATAGTTATTGCCCAAGTTAGATCAGGCCGTTCTCAGGTGTAAGGATTATTGAAAACATGACAGGGGGCCTAAACTCAGGACTGTTCTACGAAATACAGGTACTGATGTGAGGCATACGTTGATAGCGAGGTTAAAAAATACCACTGTCCCATTGTTCATTGTTTAATGAAAAATTCACCCTGCCAGGTGAGTCATGAAACCCCTTTACCTGTGAGGATCCTTCGTGCTGTTTGAAATCAGCATGTTGTGAAAGTTGCTCCATGGGCTGAACTGTATTCTTCACAAGTGAGGTTACAACAGTGAAATAAGTATATTAATGCTTTCAGAATTGAAATGCAACTGGGCTTAAGCCCCACCCCATCTGATTTATATTCTCCCACCCACCTTTCTTATTGAGCCTGAGTGCATAGGGACTGCAAGATGACATACAACTGAGAAGGTGAAACGCATAGAAAAACTGCAAGAGTATAAATCTGACAAAGCTTTTACAAAGGGTGGCTGTCCCAGCCATCACATTACAGAAGGAGGTTTCCTGTGGCAAGTAACGTTTACAGCTGGCTAGTGGTGTTGGACACCAGCCTTATGCAAAGATATAATTTCAAATAAATCGTATATAAATATGTATGACAGAGACGTATTAGAAAACCTATTTAGAAATAACTACAGCCTGTTCTCCGTGTCTCTTATTTCAGACCAACAAGTGAGACATTGAAGAGATTGTTCTGATGTAAAAGTTTCCTAACGTTTGATAAAAAAAAAAATATGTTCTCTGTGTAGCAAATTAAAGATGGCATATTTATTTTTACAAAATTATAGTATTTGTTCACCCTAAGATTTAAAAACACGCACAAACTCTCCAGACAGCACTCAGAAAGGTTTACGAGTAGACCCTTAGTCACTTGCCCAAAGCAATGTGCCAGAAATGACAAAGGTCGTCGTGTATTTGCACTTTGTATTAATATGTTTACTGCACCCAACAAGTTTTGCTAATGTTATCAAAACCTACATCATGCCTACAGAGAACACATAAAAGAGTGAACACTCCAGAAGATTGGTGAAAAAGTATACAAGGCCTATCCTGACAACCACCTTTAAATGTCACATCCGTGCAACATGCAGCAGTCAAACCAAGCAGATTTGCTCTCCATCTGGATTAAGACCTCCAAATATGGGAGAGAAAACAATAAGTTTATTTAACAAGATCAAAAATATTAAATGGGGGAAGAAACTCAAAATGTTACGGGACAGGTGATGGATGTATGTGAAGCTGGCTCTCAATTCCAATTCTTGAAATCTGGGAGATATAAAAAAAAAAAATAAAAAAAAAAAAAAAACAGTATGCAAGACAATCTCCAGTGAGACAATGACTGTAAACTAAGGGAAGGTTACGTCACATGAACTTTATGTCTGTGATAGCCTTAAAAAATTTCCAGCTTGCAGTCACTAAGGACTGGAATATTACAGCGTATCGTGATGAAACTAGTTGGAAGAACATGCTGTGACACAGTAACCAAACTCAATGGGCAAGTTTAACGTTCATAGACAAACCAAAAAAAAAAAAAGATCTGCTCCGGCCTTGAGGAGGACGGGTATCAGTGCAAGGTTGTGTGGGTTCTTGGCCTTTTAAGATACCAAGACACCCGCAGAACTTTGTTTGGCCCCAGAGCCATCCCCGTTATCCTTGGGGGGCTGCTTGGCCTCGTCTTCCCCCATGATGCGTATGTTGTGCTTCTCTCGGAATTCGTTCAGCTCTCTCCCCTTTGTCTGCAGCTGTGCACTTAGTGTCTCAATGATTTTGTTAATCTGCAACATGGTTAAAAATTTACACATTAGCTCTTCAATGGATGCAAAAGCAGACAAGAATACATCTTGCTCTGTACCTTTCAAAACTAGCAACGTGGCAGGAGTAACCATACAATTATACACAGGACTTGGATTAATGACAGAGCTCATCTCTTATATGGCCTCATAGTATCATTCATTGTACATAAATACAAAAAACAAGGCAACTGAGACAGGTAAAACAGAATCTGATAAAAAAAAATAAAAAATGGATCCCACAATGTCCTACAAGGCAGCCTTCAAACTGATTTTAATGTAAAACACCAGGAAGTATCATTCCATATCTGACTTGATCAATCTCATCCTACCTTCTAGTTTCAATTTCTCCTAGTCTATTCAGTTGCATATACATAACCATGGTTTCATGTTGCTTGTTTTTCAATCATCCTGTCCTGCACGCTCTTCATGTCCACACCTAGATTGTAATGTCCAAACAAGCATCTGTAGCAACTTATGTTTCATTGAGTGATGTACCGACCACACAATTGCAATCCGCTTCCTCTTGTACGACCACAATAAGTTTTGGTTTAATAAAATGATAATTAACATGACTAGTGTAGCATGCACTTTTCCATTTGGTAAGAAATCAAAATGTATTACCTGCTCTTTGTTGTTCTGCAAGGCTGGCAAGACTTCTTTCACTGTGCGCTCCACCAAAACACCCCCAACCAATCGATAGCACTTCCTGCTCTGATCCACGTCTTTCAGGGTATCAATAACCAATCTACATGAAGAATACAAATATCAACACTTTTGTTTTAGATAGATAATCTGGTATTTTAACCTTTGGAGAGAGGTAAGTGTTACTGGAAAGGACGCATCAGTACTCTATTCAATTCGATTCTACTGTATAGCATAATTAGAACGGGGTCATTGAGTGAATTTTCCCACCGTACATTGTTTAACCACACAGTATACTGGAAGAGTTCACTCACGTATGCTCATTCAGTTCCATTTCTAGCTCTGCTGCCTTGGATGCCAAGCCTCTCTGCTCTTGCCTTAGTCTGTTAAATCCGGCCACCACCTGCAAATAAAAAATAAATAATAATTTTGCAATCAGTGGGTAATCTGTCCTTGACTGACTGAACCATTGCAGTGCCATTTAGTGTTGAGGCAACATGTCGGGTCGGACAGGTTGCGGGGGGCCGGGCAGGTTGCGTCGGGCCGGGCAGGTTGCGTCGGGCCGGGCAGGTTGCGTCGGGCCGGGCAGGTTGCGTCGGGCCGGGCAGGTTGCGTCTGGCCGGGCAGGTTGCGTCGGGCCGGGCAGGTTGCGCCTGGCCGGGCAGGGCCGGTTGCGTCGGGCAGGGCCGGTTGCGTCGGGCAGGGCGCGTCGGGCCGGACAGGTTGCGTCGGGCCGGGCAGGTTGCGTCGGGCCGGTCAGGTTGCGTCGGGCCGGGCAGGTTGCGTCGGGCCGGGCCGGTTGCGTCGGGCCGGGCCGGGCAGGTTGCGTCGGGCCGGGCCGGACAGGTTGCGTCGGGCCGGACAGGTTGCGTCGGGGCGGGTCGGACAGGTTGTGTCAGGCTGCGGGGGGCCGGGTCGGACAGGTTGTGTCAGGCTGCGGGGGGCCGGGTCGGACAGGTTGTGTCAGGCTGCGGGGGGCCGGGTCAGACAGGTTGTGTCAGGCTGCGGGGGGCCGGGTCAGACAGGTTGTGTCAGGCTGCGGGGGGCCGGGTCAGACAGGTTGTGTCAGGCTGCGGGGGGCCGGGTCAGACAGGTTGTGTCAGGCTGCGGGGGGCCGGGTCAGACAGGTTGTGTCAGGCTGCGGGGGGCCGGGTCAGACAGGTTGTGTCAGGCTGCGGGGGGCCGGGTCAGACAGGTTGTGTCAGGCTGCGGGGGGCCGGGTCAGACAGGTTGTGTCAGGCTGCGGGGGGCCGGGTCAGACAGGTTGTGTCAGGCTGCGGGGGGCCGGGTCAGACAGGTTGTGTCAGGCTGCGGGGGGCCGGGTCAGACAGGTTGTGTCAGGCTGCGGGGGGCCGGGTCAGACAGGTTGTGTCAGGCTGCGGGGGGCCGGGTCAGACAGGTTGTGTCAGGCTGCGGGGGGCCGGGTCAGACAGGTTGTGTCAGGCTGCGGGGGGCCGGGTCAGACAGGTTGTGTCAGGCTGCGGGGGGCCGGGTCAGACAGGTTGTGTCAGGCTGCGGGGGGCCGGGTCAGACAGGTTGTGTCAGGCTGCGGGGGGCCGGGTCAGACAGGTTGTGTCAGGCTGCGGGGGGCCGGGTCAGACAGGTTGTGTCAGGCTGCGGGGGGCCGGGTCAGACAGGTTGTGTCAGGCTGCGGGGGGCCGGGTCAGACAGGTTGTGTCAGGCTGCGGGGGGCCGGGTCAGACAGGTTGTGTCAGGCTGCGGGGGGCCGGGTCAGACAGGTTGTGTCAGGCTGCGGGGGGCCGGGTCAGACAGGTTGTGTCAGGCTGCGGGGGGCGGGTTGTGTCAGGCTGCGGGTTGTGTCAGGCTGCGGGGGGCGGGTTGTGTCAGGCTGCGGGTTGTGTCAGGCTGCGGGGGGCGGGTTGTGTCAGGCTGCGGGTTGTGTCAGGCTGCGGGGGGCGGGTTGTGTCAGGCTGCGGGGGGCGGGTTGTGTCAGGCTGCGGGGGGCGGGTTGTGTCAGGCTGCGGGGGGCGGGTTGTGTCAGGCTGCGGGGGGCGGGTTGTGTCAGGCTGCGGGGGGCGGGTTGTGTCAGGCTGCGGGGGGCGGGTTGTGTCAGGCTGCGGGGGGCAGGTTGTGTCAGGCTGCGGGGGGCAGGTTGTGTCAGGCTGCGGGGGGCAGGTTGTGTCAGGCTGCGGGGGGCAGGTTGTGTCAGGCTGCGGGGGGCAGGTTGTGTCAGGCTGCGGGGGGCCGGGTCGGACAGGTTGTGTCAGGCTGCGGGGGGCCGGGTCGGACAGGTTGTGTCAGGCTGCGGGGGGCCGGGTCGGACAGGTTGTGTCAGGCTGCGGGGGGCCGGGTCGGACAGGTTGTGTCAGGCTGCGGGGGGCCGGGTCGGACAGGTTGTGTCAGGCTGCGGGGGGCCGGGTCGGACAGGTTGTGTCAGGCTGCGGGGGGCCGGGTCGGACAGGTTGTGTCAGGCTGCGGGGGGCCGGGTCGGACAGGTTGTGTCAGGCTGCGGGGGGCCGGGTCGGACAGGTTGTGTCAGGCTGCGGGGGGCCGGGTCGGACAGGTTGTGTCAGGCTGCGGGGGGCCGGGTCGGACAGGTTGTGTCAGGCTGCGGGGGGCCGGGTCGGACAGGTTGTGTCAGGCTGCGGGGGGCCGGGTCGGACAGGTTGTGTCAGGCTGCGGGGGGCCGGGTCGGACAGGTTGTGTCAGGCTGCGGGGGGCCGGGTCGGACAGGTTGTGTCAGGCTGCGGGGGGCCGGGTCGGACAGGTTGTGTCAGGCTGCGGGGGGCCGGGTCGGACAGGTTGTGTCAGGCTGCGGGGGGCCGGGTCGGACAGGTTGTGTCAGGCTGCGGGGGGCCGGGTCGGACAGGTTGTGTCAGGCTGCGGGGGGCCGGGTCGGACAGGTTGTGTCAGGCTGCGGGGGGCCGGGTCGGACAGGTTGTGTCAGGCTGCGGGGGGCCGGGTCGGACAGGTTGTGTCAGGCTGCGGGGGGCCGGGTCGGACAGGTTGTGTCAGGCTGCGGGGGGCCGGGTCGGACAGGTTGTGTCAGGCTGCGGGGGGCCGGGTCGGACAGGTTGTGTCAGGCTGCGGGGGGCCGGGTCGGACAGGTTGTGTCAGGCTGCGGGGGGCCGGGTCGGACAGGTTGTGTCAGGCTGCGGGGGGCCGGGTCGGACAGGTTGTGTCAGGCTGCGGGGGGCCGGGTCGGACAGGTTGTGTCAGGCTGCGGGGGGCCGGGTCGGACAGGTTGTGTCAGGCTGCGGGGGGCCGGGTCGGACAGGTTGTGTCAGGCTGCGGGGGGCCGGGTCGGACAGGTTGTGTCAGGCTGCGGGGGGCCGGGTCGGACAGGTTGTGTCAGGCTGCGGGGGGCCGGGTCGGACAGGTTGTGTCAGGCTGCGGGGGGCCGGGTCGGACAGGTTGTGTCAGGCTGCGGGGGGCCGGGTCGGACAGGTTGTGTCAGGCTGCGGGGGGCCGGGTCGGACAGGTTGTGTCAGGCTGCGGGGGGCCGGGTCGGACAGGTTGTGTCAGGCTGCGGGGGGCCGGGTCGGACAGGTTGTGTCAGGCTGCGGGGGGCCGGGTCGGACAGGTTGTGTCAGGCTGCGGGGGGCCGGGTCGGACAGGTTGTGTCAGGCTGCGGGGGGCCGGGTCGGACAGGTTGTGTCAGGCTGCGGGGGGCCGGGTCGGACAGGTTGTGTCAGGCTGCGGGGGGCCGGGTCGGACAGGTTGTGTCAGGCTGCGGGGGGCCGGGTCGGACAGGTTGTGTCAGGCTGCGGGGGGCCGGGTCGGACAGGTTGTGTCAGGCTGCGGGGGGCCGGGTCGGACAGGTTGTGTCAGGCTGCGGGGGGCCGGGTCGGACAGGTTGTGTCAGGCTGCGGGGGGCCGGGTCGGACAGGTTGTGTCAGGCTGCGGGGGGCCGGGTCGGACAGGTTGTGTCAGGCTGCGGGGGGCCGGGTCGGACAGGTTGTGTCAGGCTGCGGGGGGCAGGATCGGACAGGTTGTGTCAGGCTGCGGGGGGCCGGGTCGGACAGGTTGTGTCAGGCTGCGGGGGGCCGGGTCGGACAGGTTGTGTCAGGCTGCGGGGGGCCGGGTCGGACAGGTTGTGTCAGGCTGCGGGGGGCCGGGTCGGACAGGTTGTGTCAGGCTGCGGGGGGCCGGGTCGGACAGGTTGTGTCAGGCTGCGGGGGGCCGGGTCGGACAGGTTGTGTCAGGCTGCGGGGGGCCGGGTCGGACAGGTTGTGTCAGGCTGCGGGGGGCGGGGTCGGACAGGTTGTGTCAGGCTGCGGGGGGCCGGGTCGGACAGGTTGTGTCAGGCTGCGGGGGGCCGGGTCGGACAGGTTGTGTCAGGCTGCGGGGGGCCGGGTCGGACAGGTTGTGTCAGGCTGCGGGGGGCCGGGTCGGACAGGTTGTGTCAGGCTGCGGGGGGCCGGGTCGGACAGGTTGTGTCAGGCTGCGGGGGGCCGGGTCGGACAGGTTGTGTCAGGCTGCGGGGGGCCGGGTCGGACAGGTTGTGTCAGGCTGCGGGGGGCCGGGTGGGACAGGTTGTGTCAGGCTGCGGGGGGCCGGGTGGGACAGGTTGTGTCAGGCTGCGGGGGGCCGGGTGGGACAGGTTGTGTCAGGCTGCGGGGGGCCGGGTCGGACAGGTTGTGTCAGGCTGCGGGGGGCCGGGTGGGACAGGTTGTGTCAGGCTGCGGGGGGCCGGGTGGGACAGGTTGTGTCAGGCTGCGGGGGGCCGGGTGGGACAGGTTGTGTCAGGCTGCGGGGGGCCGGGTCGGACAGGTTGTGTCAGGCTGCGGGGGGGCCGGGTCGGACAGGTTGTGTCAGGCTGCGGGGGGCCGGGTCGGACAGGTTGTGTCAGGCTGCGGGGGGCCGGGTGGGACAGGTTGTGTCAGGCTGCGGGGGGCCGGGTGGGACAGGTTGTGTCAGGCTGCGGGGGGTCGGGTGGGACAGGTTGTGTCAGGCTGCGGGGGGCCGGGTGGGACAGGTTGTGTCAGGCTGCGGGGGGTCGGGTGGGACAGGTTGTGTGATGTGGATGCCGTACAGCATTGTGGGATGTCAGTGTCCGCCTGCCGGGTTATGTTATATTATTATTATTATGATGATGGTGGTGGTGGTGGTGGTGGTGGTGAGTTGCGCTCGCGGTGTGTCATGCGGTCACTGAGTGATCTCTCGCTCTCGCTGACAGGAATCCCGGCTGGGCGGCCGCTCACACACCGAGTATATCGCTATAGAATGACAATGTACTCGGCGCTGTAACGGGGAGGGCGGGGCGGCCGGTTTACCTGCTCGGCGGCAATCTGTTTCGCCGCTGCTGAAGCCATCACGCTGTCGTCGCACCGCGCACCAACTCTGCGCACAGGAACTCATCCTTCTTCTACGTAACTTCCGGTCGGGTCTCCCCCGCCGCCATCTTTACTGAGGGCAGAGCAGCTCGGATGGCGGGGAGCGGGTTGCTGAGAGCGCGAGTCGACAGCCTCCTCCTCCACCGGCGCGGGTGAGTGACGTCACGAGCAACTGAACCCTTCACTGAGGGGGTAATCAGTATCCCCCAGACACAGACAGTGAGTCACTCAGGGTCATTTATTAAAGTGAAAGTTGCTAAGAATTTAAAGTGACACCCCAGTCACCATAACAACTTCATGTAATGAAAGTTGTTATGGTGCCAGGAGGCGCACTCTTACCTTCAGGGGTTAAACCGGTCTTTAAACGTTTGCCACCAGCTCTGTTCCTCAGGTCCACGTCGTGGCATCCGGCTTCTGAATCTGAGATACAGAAAGCGCGGAATGCCGCAGGACAGGGCCACCGCTGATTGGCTTAGAGGGTCAGCTAACTCTTTAAGCCAGCCTGTACCAACCCATTCCTTTAAAAAAAAAAAAGGTACGTTTTAAAGAACAGTTTTCCACTAAAAGCGATTATTCCTCCATGTTTGAAAGGAACACTCTAAGCACCATAACCACTGCAGCCCACGATAACCATTTAAAGGGACACTCCAGGCACCCAGACCACTTCTGCCCATTGGAGTGGTCTGGGTGCCAACTCCCACTACCCTTGACCCTGCAAGTGTAATCTGCAATTACAGCCACTAGAGGGCACTTCCTGCTCTATAGCACATAAACCTGTGCTAGAGCGTCGCTGGACGTCCTCACGATGTGTGAGGACCTCCAGCGTCGCTCAATTCCCCATAGGAAAGCATTGAAAAGCATTTTCAATGCTTTCCTATGGGGAGCTCTAATGCGCATGCGTGGCATTGCCAAGCATGCGCAGTAGGTTTCCCCGGCCGTTGGGCGGGATCAGTCTCGCCCACTGGCCGACGTAATGACTGGGAGGAGCGGCGGCGAGAAGAAACCACAGCCGAGGGACATCGGCGGGGTCTCAGGTAAGTGACCTGAAGGGGTTTTCACCCCTTCAGCTACCGGGGATTGGGAGGTGGGAGGAATAGGGGACCTGCAGTGCCAGGAAAACAGATTGTTTTCCTGGAACTGGAGTTTCCCTTTAAAGTAGATGAACTAGATACAGTACCTAGAGTGCACCCATAAGAAATCTTTCTTTGTACATAAGATGATTTGGCCTGTACATGACATATATGTAAATGGTTATCAGCCATGTAATTCACCTAAAATATCTCACAATACCCCACACAACCTAAAATGGAAGTTTTTTGGTACATGTGGTCCTCACTTAACGACCTACCTGTTTTACGACAGCTCACACTTACAACCAGCTCTCTAGCATGGGAATTCAATGGAATGTTCACCGAACATAGATTTGAGGGATTCCCTGCTCTGCTGTGCTTGTCTGTGTTCAGGGAAATTTTCCCCGAACATAGACCTACACTGGTGCGCATGTTCCGTAGCTCATCCTCACTTACCGACCGAGTCGTAAGAATGGAACTCAGTTGCAAAGTGAGGAGTGCCTGTATGTATGTTATTATGGCCGGTCCAATTGCAATGCAACGAGGGCACAATGGCTAACTGATACTCAGCTTTGATTGTAAACATCAGAGAGACAGAAACAACAAGTCAGAAGGTGGTGATCTAGAACACTGCTACGTTTCATATAATTTTATCCTTTGATGATCCTCAGCAAACAAAATCATGCATGTTGTAGTTCATTGACATCTAAAAATCCACAAATTGCAGCCATATATTGACTCTAAACTGTGTTTTGTAATGTGATTTTGAAGGATTAGAATTATGTCCACCACAATGGATGCTCTCAAGCCTTTGATAGCCGTTTGCCAGATGACCTCAACGTCTGATAAAGAGAAGAATTTCACTGTATGTTCAGGACTGATCCAGGAAGCAGCCTCTCGAAAGGCAAGCATGGTGTTTCTCCCTGAGGCTTTTGACTATATCGGTGGCAGCACCGAGGAGACCCTAAGTCTTGCTGAGACATTGAAGGGGGACATTATTCAGCGGTACATGAGCCTTGCCAGGTGTGTATGGCTGTTGATCATTGTCTGCATACACCTGGTTTTGAATTTTAATGATTTTAAAATCTTTTTATCAGTTTTTAAAGGACCACTATATAGTGTTAGGAAAACAAACCCGTTTCCTGACACTAGATAATCTTTGGGGGGCCCTAAACCCCTTCAGCCACTTACCTTAATCCAGTTCCGGTGACCTCTCTTCCCCCGCCGTCAGCTCCCGAGTGGAGCGGAATAAGCATGCGAGGCAAGAGCCGCGCGCGCATTCTAACAGTCCATAGGAAAGCATTTCTCAATGGGGAGACATTGTTAAAAAAAAAAAATCTCTGTTTATAATTTCATATCTCCCAACATTTCAAATGATGAAGAGGGACACTTTAATTCTAGGGGTGTTCCTGAGAATGTGGCATGGGGCTGCTTTAAGAAATTATAGGTGATTTTCTGATAACAATTTATGCAACTAGAATGTAATTTAGAACAAAAACAATGTGTGTTATTTACACAGAATGATTTTTAAACACATTACAGTAAGTGTTATTGCTGCGGAGCTCTGTTATACACTCAGACTCACCAGCAATATGGAGCTCCTAGAATAGAAGGATATGGGGATTCATACCCTCAATAGGGACACTTTGTAGATATGTAACGTCACTAGTCATGACCCATACTGTATGTGAGGGGAACCTTCATCTTTCAAGAATGTTGAACATTGAAATCTTTACACTTATAATTTGGTTGTTTTTTTGTTTGTTTGTTTGTGATGTGTTAGGAGATGCAGTGTCTGGCTTTCTTTGGGAGGGTTTCATGAGAAAGGACCCAACTGGGAAACTGATCGCAGGATATTTAACTCTCACGTGGTCCTGGATAATACAGGTAAATTCACCATGCTCTGCGCTTGCCAGGTGATTATTCAACAACACTTTTTCTTTGCTCATAAAACAAAATAAAGCAAAATTCAAACTTCGGTATTATACGAGAGTGTTAATTGCTGATCAAGACTGGTATTTGCTTTTCCGTCTAATCAAGATGTGTCATGACAATTTATGTTCTTACAGAGAAGCATTGTGGACATGAAGAGCATGTGTGGCAAGCGCTGCACTCTTCCAATCAAATGCTTTTAATAGAGAAGTATTAAATCCAATGAGAAGCATCAGAGGACGTTCTACAAACTCATGCAATGTGTGCAGACATCAAACTACAAATAACGGAGTCTGATTCAGTTGTGGGTACGAAAGCACCATCTAGTGGCGGTAGAGAAGACAGCCTCTAGAGTGGTGTATTTAGCCCCAAAATGTTAACATTGCTATAATCTACAAGAATACATGTTTCTGTTCCTGACCCTAAAGTGTTCTTTTAACCCCTTAAGGACAGATGACGGATATATTCCGTCATGATTCTCTTTTATTCCAGAAGTTGTGTCCTTAAGGGGTTAAAGATTTAAAAAATGAAAACCCAATACTGTTCAGTCAAGGCACACAGGCACACATTGCTTTAGAGAAGAAAGATCAACATTGTGTTTCTATTTTTCCACATATTGTGCTTAATGACCAAAAAAGGACAAAGCTTCTAATAATGATTGACAGGGAGCCAAGATGGAGCCACTTAGTTCCAGGATAGATTTAAGTACAGCTCTGTAGATTTCTACATTAAATGTTATTTTCAAAGTTCACACACATATTTGTTAAAGGAACACTATAGTCACCTAAATTACTTTAGCTAAATAAAGCAGTTTTAGTGTATAGATCATTCCCCTGCAATTTCACTGCTCAATTCTCTGCCATTTATAAGTTAAATCACTTTGTTTCTGTTTATGCAGCCCTAGCCACACCTCCCCTGGCTATGGTTGACAGAGTCTGCATGAAAAAAAAACTGGTTTCACTTTCAAACAGATGTAATTTACCTTAAATAATTGTATCTCAATCTCTAAATTGAACTTAAGTCACATACAGGAGGCTCTTGCAGGGTCTAGCAAGCTATTACCATAGCAGGGGATAAGAAAATCGTAATTAAACAGAACTTGCAATAAAGAAAGCCTAAATAGGGCTCTCTTTACAGGAAGTGTTTATGGAAGGCTGTGCAAGTCACATGCAGGGAGGTGTGACTAGGGTTCATAAACAAAGGGATTTAACTCCTAAATGGCAGAGGATTGAGCAGTGAGGCTGCAGGGGCATGTTCTATACACCAAAACTGCTTCATTAAGCTAAAGTTGTTCAGGTGACTATAGTGTCCCTTTAAACAGAGAGAATAAGTGAAATCAATATGAATATTCCTGGGAAGTGATAGTTCCACTTCAATATTTCTTTTTTTTTTTATTCCTTATTCCATTTGGTGTGTTCATACAGGTCACATTGTATCCATTTATCGCAAAACCCACCTCTTTGATGTAGATTTGCATAGTGGGGTGTCGTTGAAAGAAAGCAAATTTACCATTCCTGGACCAGACCTCATTCCGCCAATTAACACACCTGCTGGCAAGGTGAGGAGAGAAAATCAGTCTATCAGATCATTATTATATTATATACCTAATATTATTAACCCCTTCAATCCCAACAACATGCATACTTTGTGTTAATTTTCTTTGCATGGCAAAACAATGAAAAACAAATAGTTTTTTTCCGTAAAGCCAAAATCACCTTTCCCTTTGCTCCAGTGCTGTTTTGCACCCAACAGAGAAATACATTTCTATGTCAGGATACCATTCTGTACTGGATCATAAATGCCACTCAACCTCCCTTCTCCCACACTCTACAATGTTTTTTTTGTAAGTTCAGCTTTAAGCATTCTTGCTCACGCTACAGACCTTTTTTGCAGGTTGCAATGACAGCGTGCAATGTCAGCTGTTGGACATATATTTGTCGTTATTCTGCTTATCAATGTATCCAGATGTTACTTTTACATTTTTATGTTTTTTTGTTTAAAGCTAGCTACTGGTTGCCACTCCTAAACCATTCTACAATTAAATATGTTGAAATGTGCGATTTGGCTGTATAAATAACAAAAATGCATTTCAAAGTTATGACTAAAGTACCCAAAATAGAAGCATGGCGGACTTGGAGAATATCTCCATTTTGTCTATTTTAGACTTAAATTTAAAATTCACTTTGAATTCCATAAATTCTCACTTTAGTGAATATAACCCTGATTGTCATATTTGCAAACATATGTAAATTATTATTTTACCTTGTCAATATTTACGATCTCGTTTTAAAGTAGTTACTTCCCTTCAGGTTGGTCTTGGTGTGTGCTATGATTTACGCTTCCCAGAAATGGCCCTGGCGCTGATCCAGGAAGGAGCAGAACTCTTGACCTACCCTTCGGCCTTCACCGTTACTACTGGGATTGCCCACTGGGAGGTCAGTCTCTTCATTTAAAGCCGAAATGTTGAGCCGGCAGTGTGTCAAACACCAGGTTTTGAGTAGATTTATATGCAGGGGCCTATATACCATAATGCACTTGGTCCAGTACCTTACAATTGTGCCTTTTCTAATGATGCCCAGCCCATAATAACGTTATATCTGATTATTATGGGGAGTTCTATACTGCCCACTTTTAGTCTATGCTAGTTCACAGAATAAATTGATCACAGGGAGAAATCTGTTCACATGATACCTCTATGTATATTGTTATATAACAACACTGACCAAATTAGAACACAAATGTCTGATTTATAACAAGCGTTATGCTTTTGTGTTTTAAATACTTTAGTCAGCTTGTGCACTGCTAAATGCTAGCTGGGTGGGTTTAACAGTGGATGATGAGCTGACAGAACTTCAACTACATTGTTCTCTATGCACAAATCTCTCCAGCTAACCGCCATCTGAAATAGACTGCAGACGGGAGTTTAAGTTTCACCTTGCCATTTAACCTCCATTTAAGTTGTGGCAGGTGCACACCACGTAAATCACTTCTATCCACCCAAAACATGGTTGCTGGCAGTGTACTGGGAGAGAGAGCAAGCCCACAGAGCAAGGTTTTTTTAATTGGTCTTTATTTAAAAAAACAAACAAAAAACAAACAATATTGTAACTGCCCTCCTATGACAACTTATACAACAATACTGCCTTTAATGCAGCCCACCAGCCTTTTAGTCAATCACCTCTTATTAGTAGAGTACATTAAGTTGGGATAAACAATGCATTATATATGTGCTTTCACTTAAGGCTTAACTGAGATATTTATTTTCTAATTTAAGGTCTTATTAAGAGCCCGTGCTATCGAAAATCAGTGCTATGTTGTGGCAGCAGCACAAACCGGTAGTCACAATCTGAAGAGATCTTCGTACGGCCACGCTATGGTTGTAGATCCATGGGGCTCAGTCATTGCACAGTGTCAGGACGGGATAGGACTGTGCTATGCCGAGATCAACCTGCCCTTTCTCAGCCGCGTCCGCAGGGATATGCCAGTGCAGAGTCACCGGAGAACCGATTTGTATGGCAAGGTAGCCATGAACACAAACGACTGAAAGTTTCAGTCTTACATGCAACAAGGCAGATCTCCTGAGAAATATGTTCTAATTGCCATAAATTGTTGATTGAACGAAATATAACACTTAACTAATCTCTGAAATCAGAACAGAGTCACGATCAAGTTTCATCGATCAGTAGGCAAACCAATGCAATTATTATTAGTTCCAGAGAATGCAGGCACTGTGCCACATTATGGAATGGAACTTTACCTCTGCTGAAACATTTGGCAGTGATATACAGCAAGGAAGAAGCTGTGTAATTTGATTTGACAGCATAGAAGATGTACATTGTTTCAATAATTGTGGATACAAAACCACCATATGGGAATACATATAAAGTGCAAAAGGCAGACAAAAATATAAAGAAACACTATAAGCACCCAGAAGTGCCTCTGTCGTGAGGAGCAAAGGCTAGCCCGTTTAGACATTAATCCTGCAAGTTAAAACATTGCACGGTTAAGACAGCCACTAGAGGCACTTCCTGGATTCTCACAGTTTAACTCCATGAAACGACATTGCACCCCAGGTTTTTTATTTTATTTTATTATTTATACAAAATCCACATAGGAAAGTATTTATTCAATGCTTTCCTCTGGGGAAGGTGTACTGCATGAACAAAAGGCCCTCCATTGGTCTGACATTGCGGGAGGAGGCGCCTGATCCAGCGCCAAGGGCACTAAATGGTCTTTAGGTTCCCCCCCACCCTCGTGGCCCCCCTCCCGCCGGGCTCTAGGGGGAGGAAGAGGTTAATCCCTTACCTTTCTCCAGCACGGAATGCGCATGAGCGGCAAGAGCCACGCGCGCATTCAGTTAGTTTTATGGACGCTGGCATCTTCTCACTGTGAAAAATCACAGTGAGAAGCGCCTCTAGCGGCTGTCAATGAGACAGCCACTAGAGGCTGGATTAACCATATTGTAAACATAGCAGTTTCTCTGCAACTGCTATGTTTACAGCTGCAGGGTTAAAACTAGAGGGACCTGGCACCCAGACCACTTCATTGAGCTGAAGTGGTCTGGGTGCCTATAGTGGTCCTTTAAGGGAAAAAAAGTGTTTTTAATCTTTGCATGGTCCCTAAAGTAAGGGCTGGGGCTTACTGTAACATTAGTTTTGTATTTCTAATGTTATAATTCCTATTGTTTGTGTTCTTTTACTTTATGGCATTGTGCCTAATCCCAATTAATACAAACACAGTTGTCACATTAACAAACCTTTAAAGGACCACTCTAGTGCCAGGAAAGCATACTCGTTTTCCTGGCACTAGAGTGCCCTGAGGGTGCCCCCACCCTCAGGGACCCCCTCCCGCCCGGCTCTGGAAAGGGGTAAAAACTTACCTTTTTCCAGCGCTGGGCGGAGAGCTCTCCTTCTGCTCTCCTCCTCCGATCCTCCTCTTCTCCTCCCCGTCGGCTGAATGCGCACGCGCGCAAGAGCTGCGCGCGCATTCAGCCGGTCACATAGGAAAGCATTCATAATGCTTTCCTATGGACGCTGGCGTGCTCTCACTGTGAAAATCACAGTGAGAAGCACGCAAGCGCCTCTAGCGGCTGTCAATGAGACAGCCACTAGAAGACATAGGGGGAAGGCTTAACCCATTCATAAACATAGCAGTTTCTCTGAAACTGCTATGTTTATGAAAAAATGGGTTAACCCTAGAAGGACCTGGCACCCAGACCACCTCATTAAGCTGAAGTGGTCTGGGTGCCTAGAGTGGTCCTTTAATTCCACATTCAAGTTATGTCAGTGTGAATATTTTTAGGTTTGAATATTCAAATAAACACTAAAAAAAAAACCTTTCTATATGGTTTCTGAGCTCTATATCTATTGCCTACCTGGTATACAGCCTGTATACTCAATGCTGTGTGTGGAGGTAGAGGTTACATACTCCAAGGATCATTAGCAGCTACAGACATCAAGACGTATGGCTACCTCTCAACCTGGTTGACTGTTAATAGCTCCCTAATGTAATTAATGATCAGCCACAACATTAAAACCACTGACAGGTGAAGTGAATAACTGATTAGATCATTACAATGTCACTTGTCAAGGGCTGATATATATTAGGCAGCAGGTGAACAGTCCTTGAATTTCTTGTGTTGGAAGCAGGAACAATGGGCTGAGTGACTTTGACAGGAGCCAAATTATGATTATTTATATTGCGCCATCAGATTCCGTAGCGCTGTACAATGGGTGGACTAACAGACATGTAATTGTAACCAGACAACTGGACGTACAGGAACAGAGGGGGTGGAGGGC
This sequence comes from Pelobates fuscus, assembly GCF_036172605.1. Classification (NCBI taxonomy): domain Eukaryota; kingdom Metazoa; phylum Chordata; class Amphibia; order Anura; family Pelobatidae; genus Pelobates; species Pelobates fuscus. The sequence continues at coordinate 91,202,828 of NC_086329.1, forward strand.
CCTGCTCAATGAGCTTACATGCTAGAGGGAGTGGGGTATAGTGACACAAAGGGTAAAAATAGGGGTACAAAGTAGGTTGTTAGAAAAGTATTCACGGAGGGCTTAGTAGTTTTTTTTTTTTTGACAGTTGCAGGAGAGCAGTCATGGTGGGTGGGGGAGAAAAACCTGCTAACAGTTTAAATTTTCAAAGATTTTTTTTAAGGAGTGGAGACTGAGTGAAAGTCTAACAGAGAAGGGAAAGGTGTTTCACAGAAGAGGTACAGCCCCAGAGAAGTCTTGGATACGAGCATTAGAGGTGGAAGTACGGACAGAGGATTGACGTGGGTCTTTGGCAGGGGCCTCAACGGGACATACTTGTGTATTAGGAAGGATAGGTAGGTTGGAGCAGCATTATGTAGGGACTTGTAAGCAAGCACCAGAATTTTAAATTGAGGCCTATATCTAACTGGAAGCGAATGCAGGGACTTTCAGAGCAGGGAGGCGTGAGAGGTGCGGGCGGACAGGAAAATGAGCCTCGCTGCCGCATTCATAGATTACAGTGGTGCAAGTGTTTTAAGGAAGTGAGAGGCCATCCAGTTGGAAATCGCAGAGAGGCACGAGTCAAGATGGGCAGAGAGAGATCAGGAGAGGACAGGTAGATTTGCGTGTCATCCACATAGAAATGATAACGGAAGCCAAAGGAGCTGATGAGTTTACCAAGGGAGGCAGTATAAATAGAGAACAGTATGGGACCAAGGACAGAACCTTGGGGGACACAGACAGAGAGTAGTTTGGAGGAGGCCGAGTCAGAGAAAGAAACACTGAAAGAGCGCTGGGAGAGGTAGGAGGAGCACCAGGAGAGAGCAGTATCCCATAGACCAAAATTACAGAGAATGCGAAGAAGCTGTTGATTTTCAACAGTGTCAAAGGCAGCAGAAAGATCAAGGAGAATTAGGATAGAGTAATGTGCGCGAGATTTAACAGCAATTAAAGTGTTGGATACTTTGGTCACAGCCGTTTCGACAGAATGACCAGCGCGGAATCCAGACTGAAGGGGGTCAAGCAGAGAGTTGGATTCGAGAAAGTCAGTCAGTCAGGTGTACACAACTCTCCTGAGAATATTGGAGGCAAATGGCAGTAGCGAGATAGGGCGGTAGTAGGATGGGGAGTTGGGGTCAATATTTGGCTTTTTTTTTTTTTTTTTTAGAATCGGGGTTACAGTTGCATGTTTGAAGGGTGAAGGAAATGTGCCAGAGGAAAGGGAGAAATTGAAAATTCTAGTGAGAGGAAGAGCAAGAGAGGCAGACAAAGTGTGGATGAGATACGAGGGAATAGGATCGAGGGAACAGGTGGTGGGGCAGGAGGACAGGAGCAGAGCAGAAACCTCTTCTGCTGTAGCAGGTGCAAATTAGTGTAGAATGGTGGAGGGAGTGGGGTTGGGTGATGTATTCATAGGAGATGATGAGAAATTAGAGCTCTCTTCTCTGATTGTAGAGATCTCAGTGAAGTGAGATGCAAAGTTTGTGGCGGACAAAGTGGTAGGAGGGGGAGTAAAGGGGCAAAGAAGAGCATCAAAAGTGTGAAATAGGTGTTTGGGTTGGTGGGACAGCGTACTGATGAGGGTGTTAAAGTAATTTACTTTTGCAGAAGAAAGAGCCAGGCTGTAGGAGCACAGCATAAATTTATAGTGGAGGAAGTAAGATTTTCTCCAGCAGCGTTCAGTAGTTCTGGAACATTTTTCGAGGTGACGGGTCAGCTTGGTGTGCCAGAGTTGTAATTGGGGGCGCTTGCTGCGTTTAATTGTAGGAGGTGCCATGATGTCGAGTTGAGAGGAGAGAGTTGAGTTGTAGAGTGAGGTAGCAGAGTTTGGGCAAGTTAGATTTGAGATAGGTAAAATGAGAGTTTTGAGTTTGGTGGAGAAATGCTGGAGATCAAGGCAGTTGAGGTTTCTGCGAGATTAGAGCGTTAAGGGTGGTGAAATTTGGGTACGGGGTATGCTGATGAAAAAAATCTTAGCAGATGCTGGTCAGACAAAGGAAATGGAACAGTGGAGAGATTAGAGGTGGTACAGAGATTGGTGAAGATGAGGTCAAGAGTGTTTCCTGTTGTATGAGTTGCTGAAGTAGACAACTGAGTGAGGCCAAAGGAGGAGGTTACACAGAGCAGACTGGAGGCATCAGGGCAGTTGAGGTTGTTGATTGGGATGTTAATGTCCACAAGTATGAGGGAGAGAGTGCTAGAGGAGAGAAAGTGGGCTAGCTAGGAAGAAAAGTGTTCAATGAAAAGTCTAGGATGACGTGGGGGGGGAGATAGATGACAGCAATTCTTAAAGGAGTGGGCTTCAAAAAGGCAGACAGTGTGAACTTCAAATGAAGTAAAGGAAAGGGCAGGGGCAGAGAGGATAGATTAAAAGGTTGATTTATCGCATTCAAGTTGTTATATTGTCTGGAGTGCCCTGGCACAAACATTACGTTCATTGTTAAACCATTTTTAATGGTAAATGACAGTCCCTGGCAGCCAATCCAGTCTTGTTTCTGGATTGACCGAGTGTGTCAGCTGCTGGCTTTCAGCATATTGTATTGGACTTTGCTGGTATGAATTGGTATGGCTATCCATACCTTCTGCGAGGGAGGATGGGGGCAGACTGTGGGTGACCAGGAACTAGTAGTTAGTGTTAAACTGCTCAAAAAATATTTATATACACTGAGTGAAGGGGTGGCTAGATGACTTGGCGAGAGCATCTCCAAAAAAGCAAGTCTTGAATTGTTCCCGATATGCAATAGTTTGTAGGTATCAAAAGTGGTGCAAGGAAGAACAACCGGTGAACCAGCATTAGGCTCATGGGCACCCAAGGCTCACTGATGGACAGGAGAGCAAAGGTCTGTCTGGTCCAATTACACAGAACAGCTACTATAGCTCAAATTGCTTACAAACCTTAATGCTAACCATGATGGAAAGGTGTCAGAGCACAGTGTTCTGCATTGCATTTTTGCTGCAGCCACAGACAGTAGAGTGCCCATTAGGACACCTGTCCACCACCAAAAGCACCTTCAACGGCGACGGGAGTCATAGTTGGACCTAAGAGCAATGTTAGAAGGTTGTCTGTTGTGATGAATCACGTTTTTCTTTTAGATCAGGTGGATGGCTGGTGCATGTGCATTGTTTACCTTGGGGGGAAACAAATATAAGCAACATGCATTATGGGGAAAAGAGCAGGCTGGCAGAGGCAGTTATGCTCTGATGAATATACCCCTGGGTTGTTACTTTGACACATACCACCTACGTGGCGGTTGTTGCAGACCACATACACCATTTAATAGCAATGGTGTTCTCTGATGGCAGTGGTCTCTTTCAGCAGGATAGTGCACCCTGCCACATTGAAAAAAAAGTTTCTGGAATGGTTTGAGGAACATGAGCAAGTTCAATGTGTTGCCTTGGCTTACAAACTCCCCAGATCTCAATCAGATTGGTTATTTGTGAACAGTGCTAGAACAACAACTCCAGGCCAAGGAGGCCCCAACTTGCAACTCTTAAAGGATTTGCTGCTAATGTCTTGGTGACAGATACCACCGGACAAGTTCAGAAATCTGGTGGCAGTCACGCCTCAACACATCAGAGGCGGCAGCATAAGGACATGATATTAGGCAACTGGCAGCGGCGGCAGCATAAGGAGGACCTACATGATATTAGGCAACTGGTTTTAATGTGGCCGATCAGTGTAAATCCAACTGGGCATGCTCCCGCTATACAGGATTTAGAGGTTGGGATAAAAAAAACAAAAAAAAAAACCACGGTTAGCCATGTCACATTCAATGCACACCTGGGATGTTCAGTACATAAGTTGTCTTATAGAAATTGTACTGTGTATATAGGATATACTAAATAACTCTGAAATATCACATTTTACTACTTTAAAAACACTTCACTAGCGCTATGCAGTGGGACCTGAAGGAATTTCAATCACTTTGCCAGTAATTTTCTCAGTTCCCACTGACACAGAGAGAGTAAAATAAATTACCAACATAATTCCAATTTACAATGGGAAGAGAGTTTGCAGCAGCAGAGCCCATGATTAAATGATATTTAAGCCCTCCATTGTAAGTGGTCATGAGGAAGAGAAGAAGGTTGTCTCTGGTTTCACAAATGCCGCTTACTAGGATATTGAGTGCTGCTGTCTCTCTCCAGTTTGCTATAAAGTAGGAACGACCCTATAAAGCTACTGGTATTACACTTCCACCCAACAAAATAACACTTGTGCATATACTCAATCACACAAATAAGACCGAACATGACTCTGGAAGCCCACTTCTTGAGACAGTTTTATTTGGAGCCTAGATTTAGCAGGACTTACCAACTGCTTAGAGCAAAAGGTTGCAGATTCGCCAAAGGAAAAATAAAATTAAAAGTGGAATAGAAACATTTAATTGAAATTCTAGCACACAAGAAACTTTTAGATCAGTGAGCTGTATATACCATTCCTTGCCACTCGAGGAGAAAAAAAAATATATATATATATATATATAATATATATAAAATAAAAAATTGCAGGTTGAATTACAAATATTTTACTCTTTCTAAGCAGCCAAAAACGTGAGGGAGGGATAAAAATATGTTAACACTGACAAAAAGACATTGTTTGAGATCTGACAATCACATACATTAAATCCTTCTATTCAAAATAAATCAGTTTCATCATAAAACGTGCCATTACGGTCCATTATTTATTTTCTGCACATATCCTGAATATAACATACAATCAGTTCTTTTTAAGTTTTCTCCACGTGGACCAACACATCCTGACTTTTATTATTATGCAGTTCCAAGAGACACCACGCAGCATCAGGTCTATATAGCGACAAGGTGTGAACATTTTAAGTGCCCATAGTTGTAGGAGAATTCGGGAGAAGTATATGGACACGTGGCCATTTTGGATTTCATCTGCCAAACAGAATTCAGAACATTTGAAGTAATCACAACTTTACAGGTCACATTGCAGAGAATGAAAATGTCAACATTTTCTTTTAAAAACAAAAATTGATTATTTTTTTTTTGTTAGTTCTATATCAATTGTCATTACGTTCTTCAGTAAAGTTCTCTGAGGTAAAATTGTTCTATGCATGTGGCCAGGATTAGGTTAAATACATTGAACCAATCAGAAAAAGGATTATTGTCTTATAAAACTGGACATTCTGACGGACCAGAGGTGAAGTAACAAATGTTACTAATCACAGCACAGATAAATATGAGGTGACACAGGTTATATGAAATTAAGGCAGAGGCACATTTCTACGTATCACACTGGAAAACATGATAAATTCTTTAAAATGTTCTAGGCTGGTCAGAGTAGAGCACAGTTGGCCACGAGTACACAACCTCTACCCATGAGTCTTACAGGACAGTTTTATTCAATTTTTTTACCTTTTTTGGTGGGGGTGGGGAGGAGGGAATAGGGGTTTCTTTCCTTAAAAAATAATAAAAAAAAATATGCTTTACAATAAATTAACATGATTATTTTCCCAAATCTGTAGAAAGAATTGCAGTATTTGGTTGACTGCAAGAAAAGAAAAGAAAAACCTAAAAGACATTTAAATCTGGCTTAGAGGGATAACAGTGTGACAGTTATGAGGGGATGTTCGATAATCTGTTATGACAAAGTACAAAAAAATAAAAAAATATTCTAAACATAAAAAAAAATTATGTCAATGTGTTAACGAAACCTCTCTCGAAAAAGCCTACAGAAATCTCTCCACCTTGCATATACATTACACATACATATACATTTTATATATATATTTGTGTTAATGTTAAAGGTGCACAGCGTATTAACAGCTTGGATGACCGGTCTACTCCTCATTTTCACGGGCTTGAAAGCAACAAAGTGCTTACATTATATATATTTATACATTTGTATTACTTAGATTGTTTTTTTTTACCTTTTAATTATATATATAAAAAAAAAAAAGTACTCAAAAATAATAAGGATAAGGGGACTCCAAGAGCCATGTTCACTAAGCAGCATTTAAGTCTTTGAGGGATGTACAGCTTAGCTGTGCTTAGTAAACACAACCTAAAGTGTTAGTTAGCGTCACAGTGAAGTTTGCACCATCAAATTCCTAAGTAATTTCTGGCGGCCAACCTCGTAGTCTTCCTCGTCCACGTTGACCAACAATTTGATAGCTTCGTGTCCTACAGCTTGCTTTAAAGAGTCTGTTATAAAGACACCTTTGAGGGCTTCCAACAATGAGCCATTTATATAGTCGCGCCAGAATGCATCTAAGTATGTAAGCTCAGAGAATTTGATGTCGCAGATAATAGAGCCAAGGTCCCTGGATTTTAAGATGGTGTTGGCCTGGTTGAACCGTTCAAATTGTCTTTCTAAAGGGTCCTGCTTGTTGGAGAACACGTTTCCTTGAAGTGCAGTCTCATGTTGACAATATTCTGCTCGGACCCGTAGGCGGATATCTATGGTAAAAACAAAGTGTGTGACAATCAAATTCAGTTTAATGTTTGACCTTGACATCAAAGCTTTTTCCTTTTGTTTTGAACACATCAAACAAAATGTGTAACGTAAAGCAACACTGCACTCCCTATAATTTATCTAGATTAAGTTGTTACAGTGCCTACCTTTGTTACATCCCCCATCTAAGTTTTCCCAAAGCGCAATGGTTTTATTAATTTGAAGACTTGCCAGTGCAGCCTCAAGCCACGACTTTAAGCCCTCTGGGTATCATACTCTAACATACTGTAATGGTACGCATGCATGTGTAGTGCCGTCACGGTCTAAATGTTACACATGCCTATTTGTGTTGTTGCACATCACTGCTCTTCAAACAAGATTTCCAATATCCCTGTTTATAAAATCCATTGGAGAGCAGGGCATTGTGATCCAGCATAACATTATGGAGGGTTAGAGAAGAGAAAATTCAGCATCAAGCAATGAGTGACTGGACATGTCCACATACCACATGTCTGTTTTTCCTTTGGATCTGGTGTAATGGACTTTCTTCTCTTCCTCTGGCTGCTTAATGGTGGTCTTCCTCTGCCTGGCCTTTTAGTGCATACAGGATGTCCAGGGGTAGAGGAACATACCACAGGGTGTTGAGGAGGAGCTGAAAGAGTGAAAGAACATAACTGGTAGAAAGGTAGACATGTGCAATACCCTCACCAGTGCCCTAATGATTTCAAGGAGTGGTGCTCATTCCTCAGGATTCAGACTGAATTTTATGTTAAAGGACTCTATAAGCACCACTTTATCTCACGCACGTTTCAGGAGGCAGAGAGCCAAGGGAGAACAGTTCGGAATCAGGTAAGTATTGAAAGCTTTTGTTTGGTGGTGGTATGTGTGCAGCTGCTTGTGGGTGTTGTGTGCATGTATGTGGAGGTCAGTGGTGGTGTATTGTGGGCTATTTGTATTTTTGAGGGGAGGGGGCGGCTAATTCTGCAGCTCTGTGAATATATAGCAGTGTGGATGGCTTCCCTGGGGTCTAGTGAGGACCAGGCTGGCCAGATACAGGTTAAGGGCAGGAGCTGCGATAGCTGCTACAGGGTGTTCTACTCCAGAGTGGATTCCCATTCACAAGTGTGGGGAGTAAGTTATCTGTGATCACTTAATAGAAATGCTGCAATGTATAAATTGAGGATTGTCCCTCACCACTCGGAGACTTACCTGATGTTTGAGGGTGCTGGGTGCTACACTCTGGACTGCTGACTGTCCGTGGCGTGACGTAGTGAATGGACGTCTCCTCGAGGTATTTGTCTACGAGGTCCGGACACACTGGGTAGACAGAAAGGAACACATTTCATGTTTGCACACACAAATATCCAGAAACATGCTAATTTGGCTCATGGGGCATTCTGAAAGCCACTTACATAGACATGTAAGGATCTGCTAGCATTAAGAGAATTAAGAGATATTCGGTACAGTCATTTGTAAAGCTCAAACCCCCCCCAGCACCATTGCCACTATGGCCCGCAATGCCGTGTCACTCTCAGCCTAGGAATAAACTAAATACGTAGCCTTATTGAACACACACGGACAACTGGATTCTTCAGCTTTGAGAAAAATAGAGTCAAACTGTACTTAAACTGATAATTCTGGGACAGCGGCACTCCTGGTACCATATCCTCTCCAGAGGCCTGCAGTAGTTATGGTATATGGATTGTTCCTTTAATGGACCTCTCCCTAGTGGAATGAGAGAGCAAGATTGAATAAAATAACTAAAAGGAGGACTTAAATGAGAAACTCTAAAGTGGCAGAGAAGTCAGCTCTCAGCCAAGGTTTTATATTTCTAGATTGGTATAAGTTGGTATGAATGTGCAGTGCAGTATTATGTGGGTATGTAACACCAGTAAAATTATTCCACCTGGGGGAAAATGGATTTGAATTTGTGTGGGAGCCTGTGTGGGCACAGGCGTACGTACCACCGCATGTACTTATTTGGTTAGATATTCGCAAAACGGCCTCTCGTATTATTCCATAGGTCCATCCACTTGGATCGTTGGGTGTTTTTGCTTTCTAGACCCATCGATAGTTTCAGTTCCCATGAGCGAACGTTATTGGGAAGGATTATGTTAACAGCTCTGAGAGCTCTTGGTTGAGGCATAAGACACCTGTAGTGGATTGTGTGATACATAAAAGACACTAACAGCCCAAGTCAGAAACTAAATACCTTCCTTCGAGAAAGTGAGACACTATGGGAAGAGTTTTCTGAGGAGAGTGCCTGGCGAACAGATTAGTGTACATACTGCCCTAGTTTCCTCACTGGCAGTGACCTAGTGTCCCTACGTTTGGGTGAGCTAGATGCTTTCCCTGGGCTCCAGTGGTGCTGCTCTGACCATCGCCCTGCCCGGGCCAGAGTGACATCAGTTTCCAGCATCACTGAAGAGCGCGTGATGGAGCAGAGCAGGAAGATGACAGCTCCATCCCCGCCTCCACTCTGCCCGAGCTGGTCACCCGTCTCCCTCAGCTGTTCGTGAGCTGCCTGCCCGCCTCCGCTTTCCATGAGCCCCCTGCCCACTTCCAAACTCAGGCAGCTGGTCACCAGGCACTTGGGATTTGTGAAGCTCTGCCATACAATACCTTTGGATACCTTCTTAACCAGCTGCTGCATATTGTGGAAGGCCACCGGTTAAAGGGCGTCCTCCTAAGCACCATAACCACTAGAGCTCATTGTAGAGGCAGAAATCCCCAGGGTTCGACAGTAAACTTTCAAACCATTAAGGAACTTACCTGTCTGTCCCCCACCTGTGCTGCTTCCGTTCTGAGCTGCAATAGTAAAGCTGAAGTTCATATTCCCACATTCATACCAACTTTTTGTTATTTAGATTTTGACATTCTTTATTTAATTACAAGTAGCTACACAAAGGCTAGTATTGAGGTATACATTTACGCAATGCTGCGCCAATCAACATCTCCTCATATGGACGCATTGAATCAATGCATCTCTATTGGGAACATTCAGCAACTCCATGCACTGTAGCACGGACCAAGGAAGCACTTCTAGTTGCGGACTGAGTGACTGTCACTAGAGGTGTTACTAGGCAGCAATGTCTGAAAAGGCAGTGTTTACATTGAAAATCGTGCAGAGACAGGCTATAGGCTTCAGAACAACTACATTAAGCTGTAGTGATTCTGGTGACTATAGTGTACCTTTAATAATTTTATTTTTGACGTTTAAACTGGCTGCTAACTTTCCATTTTTTAGCTGGCTCCTAGATTCCAAGCAAATAAGTCAAGCCCTGTTGTATGGGTTTTTTTTTATGGTCCTCAATGGTTATACACAGCATGCAGCTTCAAATATTTTCCAGAAGATTCAGCTGAAGTGACTTTACGCCCAACATTCTGCAAAGACTATAGTGTGAGCTGAGTGGAACCTTCAATTGTCAGTGATAGAAGTACAGCTCTATGCAGCTCAACTAAACAGTCATCAGAGTTGAGGACCCCACACACTGGAAAAGATCACAAGGAAGAGGAATAAGGAAGGAAGCATATGCATAGATATGAATGGTGAAGTGACATGTTCCCAATGTGGCTGCCTGGCAAGGCATAGGAAGTGACATTTGGCATTGAAAGGGGTCAGTGACGTGTGGATAAAAAGAACCAGCCAAGTCCTGCACCACTGGGCAAGATCAGTGAGATTCTGGCTCTCCTGGAGGAGGTTGACATGCGTACCCCAGATAAGTGGTCAATTCATTTCCAAAACCCATTTGATTACTTAAAGGTACACTATAGGCACCCCAACCCGGCAATGTAAAACAATGTTGTTGTGGCTGTCTTCCAGACAGCATCTAGAGGCGCTTTCTGGACTCAAACGGAGTGGAGGACGTCAAATGTTTTCCAATTCCCATAGGAAATCATTAAATCAATGCCTTCCTATGGGGAAGGTTTATGGCACCGTACATGTGCATTATCTACCCCCATCAGCATGACACCACAGGAGGAGGAGACCGATACAGAGGCAAGGAACCTCGGCACTGGAAACATGCAAGTGGAAAAATAAGCGTGTTAACCCTTTCATGCCCGCAGGTGGGGGCAATCTAATAAGTTAGGGACATGGCATACTACCACGTTTATGGAGTATGTTTTTTATATTTCTAACAGTGTTCCTTTCAATTGCCCACTGTGTAGTGGTTATGGTGCTTGTAGTCTACTACTAATATATATTAGTTATCAGTGTATTTGCCTGCAGCCCAAAGCAGGCCACTCACAAACCAGTATGAGAGAATCCTTCTAGGAACTTTTCATTCTGGTCTATGAGGGCCGTAATCTCATGTCCAAAAGGAAACTTATCTTCCTCTACCGGCAGTTTCAATTATCACATGGGATGACCGGAATTGTTCTATAAACTATAGAACCCACACTGAAGCAGCAATTTGAAGCAGCACTGTCACCATCTGTAGAATTAGCAAAGGCGAGTTCTACTTGCCTGAACATAGCGGGCCCTCTTCAGCTACTGGCACTTCAGCGCCAGGAGCAAACAGCACTGCTGTACTCTCGCACATTCATGTGAGTACAGCATTATGGTCTATGGAGGGTCCCACAAGACCTTCCACACATAAAGCCAATTCCACGGAGCCGTTTGGAGGGCTTGACACTCCAAAACGGCGGTAGCTCCGCCCAGTATCTATACGTGTCAGATGGAGGAACAGAGACCAAGTAGTCCCTACTTTGTCTCAGTATATCTTCTGACGGGGTTGGCATTTCAGTGAAATTCCAATACAGTCAGTATCAGTATTCCATAAAGATTCTATGTATCTTTAGTAAAAACATTTTTTGTGGCAGTGCCGCTTTAATTTATACATAGCCCCATATAAGGTGAAGTGAACTAGGTTGTGTTTTAAAGAGGCACGGCTTCTTCCTTGCACACCACATGAATAATAGGGACAGAATTGGCACGGACAATCCACAACTGAGTGTTCTTGGTTGCCTAATTGTTGCTACAAGGCAGCTCACAAAGGTTGTCATATTTTTCTTTAATTTTAAATTTAGAAATCAGGGACACAGTTTTCTCATATTTATTCAAATGATCGAAAAGGGTTACACTGCAGAATGTATAATGCATATTATGCGGAATTCTTCATTGCTGAATCTTATACACAGTCTTCCGAATTCTACATACTACAGGGCAACCCTTCTCGTGTGCTGCCCATCAATAGGGATACATCAGGGCTCGACAAATTTTGTCCGGGTGCCTTGGTGTTTTTCAGCCAGTTCAGCCACAGTGGCCAACCAGCTGAAGGAGAATGCAGACAGGTGGACGAGAGAAAATGTAGCCGGGCGGCGGGAGAGGAGCTGTAACCTTCAAGCTCTTCTAACACTGCTCCCGGAAGCCGGGATATGAGGTCACTCCGTTCCCGCCCTCACTAAACAGTGTGCGACGGAGCAGAGCAAGAAGATTACAGAATCACAGCATCTCCACTGGACCCCAGGTTAAGGATCCACTCTAGCTCTTCCAATAGGTAGGAAGGCCAGTTGGACTTAAATGTAAAAAAATAAATAAACAAACACTTTGTGAGTGTGAGAATGTGTCTGCCAGTCAGTGAATGTGTGTGTTACATTGCGTCAAACCTTGTGTCAGTGGATGTGCCAATCTACCCCTCTAACATCATATTGGAAAAGTGTTTTTACTCGCCTTTTTCCCCAACACTGTGCCGGTCTCACTGCTGGTCTCCCTGCCTCCAGGGCTAGATAATCAATCTTTATCATCTCCGCCAAGCATTTAGGAGGCTATTGCGCATGCACTAGTCAGCATTTCCTGTAGAAATGCATAGAATCAATGCATCTCCCTGCAGAGCTTGGCGATGCTGAATGCAGGTGCTGCACAGTGCAGCACTGACCCAGGAAGCAACTCTAGTGTGCGTCTGAGTGACTGTCATTAACCAGCTTTTCTATGAAAAGGCAGTGTTTATGTAAAGCCTGTAGGGACAGGATATAGGCACCAGAAAAACTACATTAAGCTGTAGTGGTTTTAGTGACTATAGTGTCCCTTTAAGAATGGTATTTTTGTAGTTGAAAATAAAGCTTTGTTTGTTTTATAAAAAAAAAAAAAAATTAGTCAAGCCCTAATATACATGATATGTGTCCCTGAAAACATGGTGGATCTGGTAAACCCCAATTATAGCTCACCCTCAGACACAGCTATCTGCACAAAACAACATTCATTCTGCAATTATGCAAAGAGCTTATGATGCTTAGACTAACCCTTTAAGAAACTGATGGTAATCTATCTATAAACTCAATCCATAAGCTTATCTTAGAAGACCCGTTCAGTTTCATCACAAAAATACAAAATTCTCCATCTATGTTACACTAAAACCTCCCTCGTAATTTAAACAGGAAATATCACCTATAAGCTCATTACATTGCTACCTTCTCTCATTTCTCTTAATGCTTGCGGTCAGTGAAGAGGAGGAAAATATGAAACACACTTCCATCTGCGGCAATACCAGGTAGTGACCAGGGGTACGAAAATATTTCTCTATTTAGTTTGAATTTCCTAAATGTCGGTTCCGCTTTAATATCATTCACAATACTCATTTTTTTTTTCTTTCAAGTTACCACATTCTCAATGATTTGAACAAGCCTGTTGCAAAATGTTACGCCGTTGTATAAAATAACAGAAATAACGGAAGGATAGTTTATTTATTGTAAAATAGCCATCTATTGTTGAACAGTGCTGATACTGTTGTGTAGCAGGGAAAGTAGCCTGCAGCATGAGGACATCCAGCGTCCGTGAAATCCCCATATTAAAGCATTGACGCATGGTTTTCCCATGGGGAGGGCCTAATGCGCTCACTGCACATGTGCATTAGCCCTTCCAACGCAGGAGGCGGAGCCGCGAAGGACATCTGCGCAAAAATTGGATTAATGGTATTTTGTTTTTTTCTAACCCTTAACATGCTGGGAGTGGGGTGGGAGTGCCAGAGGGAACTATAGTGTAAGGAATACAACGTTGTATTCCTTACACTATAGAATCCTTTTAATAACGTGGAGCAATGTAATGCAGCACTCTTAGCCAATCAAGTCCAAGCTAGTCAAAACGGACATTGACAAAACGGTTAATTCAACATTATCAATGCAGATAAGAAAGGGGCAGTCCATCTGTGCAAGGAAGACCCTTGGTTTATGCCAAAATGTTCTTAAAGTGAATGCTTAGGGCAGGGCTTGACACATTTGTTTGGAATCTCAATCTAGGAGTCAACTAATAAAGTTAGGAGCCAGTTTTTTTTGTAAATGAACAAACCTCAATTTTCAATGAGAAAAATGCAATTCTTAAAGGAGCACTGTAGTGCCAGGAAAACAAACTCATTCTCCTGGCACTATAGGGTTATTAGGTACCCCTCCCTCCCTCAGGGATCGCCTCCTGCTAGGCTGAAGAGGTTAAAACCCCTTCAGCCACTTACCTTAATCCAGCGCCAGGCTCCTCTCCCCCTTGCCGACGTAAGCTCCGAATGTGCATGCGCGGCCAGAGCCGCGCGCGCATTCAAACCGACCATAGGAAAACATTACTCAATACTTTCCTATGGATGTCAGTGTGTCCTCAATGCAATTTTCGCAGTGAGGATCGCGGAAGCAGCCTCTAGTAATTGTCAGGGAGACAGCCACTAGAGGCTGCATTAACCCCCAATGTAAACATAGCTGTTTCTCTGAAACTGCTATGTTTACAGCTGCAGGGTTAAAACTAGGGGGGACCTGGCACCCAGACCATTTCATTGAGCTGAAGTGGTTTGGGTGCCTATAGTGGTCCTTTAATTGTTGTAGTTGTTCTGGTGTCTATAGCCTATCCCTGTAGCCTTTTTAATGTAAACACTACCTTTTCTACTAACACCTCTAGTGGCAGTCACTCAGACAGTCAATAGAGAGTCCAGTATCAGTTCAGCGCCTCCACGCTCTACATGGAGTCTTTAAATGTTACCCATAGAAAACATGTGCAATACACTCCCAATGCTTTCCAATGAGATCATAAATATTGGTAACCTCACCAATGGAGGCGGGACCGGCCATGGCGAAACCAGCATGGCGTGGGAAAAAAGGTGACTAAAATCCCCTCTCATGACACATACACACAGACAGACATGTGTCTTTTCATTTCAGTCCACCCAGGCTTCCTATTTTGGGGAGAGCATAGTGGATTTTCCCCTGGGGTCAAATGAGGCTGCTCTCTTCCTGCGCGAAGGAGAGGTGATCTACCTGCCATTCCTCTGTTCCCTGTGGGCTCTCTGTAGTGATACTGAGGCCAGAGTGACGTCATATTCTGGCTCTCAGCATCACTAAACAGCACGAGGGAGCAGAGAGGAACTGCAGGAAGATTACTGCTCCCTCAGCCGGCCAGCTCCATTGTTCACTTTAGCTAAAGGGCTGACAAATTCCTGGTGCCAGGGCAAAATTCCTAGTCGCCATGGCACCATGACTTAGAGTGTTCATTTATCATGTGTACAATCCTGCTTGGTGGGGTATCGGTGGTGAGTCCAGATGAGAGCAGTGCAAAGCCTCTGGGGGAATAGAGAAACTAGGAGCGTAGGGGATATTAGAAGCTTCATTCTATGTAGATTGCAGTTCATGTCTGGCATGGATGTACAGTGAAGACAATGTAGTCCAGGCACTCATGGTCTTGCTGTTTTTAAACAGCAGTTTTATTGGAGAAACATGGCAAACAGCATAAAAAAAAAAAAAAAAAAAAAAAAAAAAACAGCCTGTGTTTGCCGTGTTTCTCCACTAAAACTGCTGTTTGAAGAAAACCCCGAGTGCCTGGACTACATTGTCTTCACTAAACGGAATGGGGGTTTGCCAGCCCTAGGTACAGTGTACCGAGGTCTACAAGCGATTAGAGTGCAGATCCCTCCTTTGTTTGCAACATGGCGTGGATGTATATTCCTTTCAGAATGCAGGCATAGTACAACAGCAGCAACGGCACAAAGAATGTACCACGGTTTATATTACACTGTGAGATGGGAAAGAAAAGGATTTGTCCATGTCAAGAATAGAAAAGATGAGCAATCAATTTTTGAAGTTTTCCCTCATTTCTCTATTACCAACACCTGGTAGCCTTGGGAAACCTCCCCCAATAATGCAAACAATGATGTCATAACACTATGATAAAAGATATCCTTCCAATCCTATGGAACTGCACAATTTTTAGAAAGGGCATGCCATAATATGATAGATTTAGTTATTACATAGAAGGCTACAAACAATTATTACAACTTCTTTAGAAACAGGAAGGGGCTTAGATGTTTCTGCCAATCCCGGTCCACTTACTATTTTTAATGGACAATGCTGCACAAAACCCACAGAATAATTTAAAGAGTCACTCATGACTATAGTCTGGCAAAAAATAAAATAAAAAATAAGCTCGACCTTCTCCTATCCACCTCAATATTGAGTTACCAAATGTCAAGATACCATCATTCATCAAAAAGACTGTTGACAGAAGAGGATTCACGTTTCATAAAATGGTTATGAACATTTTGCAGATTAATTCGTTTTGATTATATAGCTACAAAGTTGCAATTTCTCAATAACCAACTCACCCGCTCGCCTCCTCTTCAAAGTGACATATGGTAGCAAATCGTGACGAGTAATTATTCGTAAGAGCTGATGAACCTGTCGAAAATTTGTCTCGTCACACCGCCCTTGCCTCTCCAGAGCCAGCAAAAAGTCCCTTCCACTACGAATCATTCCCCTTTCATAATCGTCTATAACGTCTACAAACAAAAACGAAAGGACACGCACATCTCTGTGCGTTAAGTGCGTCCCAACAATGTCAAACATCCGGTGCAAACTGTATAATCCATGCACTCGGTCATTCTTCTCCTCTGGCCAGGCCTGGTCTCTTCTCCGTTTAAGGTGGGCCATCACAAGAGGTCCACAATTGGATGAGTTACTCCTACTCCTCCCACCCACCGTCCACGTTAAGGATTCGTCCTCCAACCAAACAGCTCTGAAAGGTGAAAGAAAGAAGAATAAGCGTGAAACCTAGAGAAGGTTTTTCAAAAGCAATTTGAGTTATAGACCTAAAAATTTGGAGTGAAAAAATACACAGCGAACAGAACACAAACGTAACTTAAACCCTACATTCCTAATACTTATTAAAACATCCAATAAAAGGTATCAATATGTTAAAAAAAAATGATATTATAATAAACAAACACACACACACACACACACACACACACACACTATACATTAGTTTAAGAGACAGAACCAAGCACTAGACTTCACTATGGACAGGTCCCAAATTATTCTTAGGTTTGTACAAATCTTTAGCATGAAGATCTCTCGTTTTTATTATTTTGAAACTGACTGTGCACAATGACAAATTTGTGACCAACTGGAGTGGTTGATCTACCTTGTCATCCTAGCAATAAGGCTGTTGTTTTGATTGTTTCCTCACATGTATATTGTTCGTCGTCTTGCAAATCTAACCAAAAACTTGAAGCTAGCATTGAGTTCCACATAAGCTCTCTCTTTGGAAATCCAAATATATTTTTAAAAAAATATTTTAAAAAAAAAGTTCTATATAAAGTATTGGAAAAATCCATTGTTCAATAGTGATGGTTGAAGTACTAGGGAAGTACAAGTAAAAAAAAAAAAAAAAAAGAGTGTGCAGAGTGTGATAGAATTTACTTTGATTCCAAGGTTCAAGCTTATAGGTGTCATATTATGATATCCTATATTAAAATTGGCTAACTTGGAATCAGGAAATGCTTGATGCTTAAAACGACACTTAAGACTATATATGTCTAGTCCCTGGAGCAGATAGCCCCCACCTGAGCTGTCTCTTCTAAATCAGTCTGTTCTTTCTCTGAACTTATTTGTTATATGTACAGGATGTTCATCCCTATGTCTTATCTGTACTCCTTTCACCCTTTCACTCCCTTTCTACTACTGTCCAATGAATATTTGCAAGTAAGCACTTACTTTTTAATGTATAGAAACACAACTGAAAAATAAACGACAGAGGCTTATTTTGAATAGAAACAGTTGTCTGGTGTCTGAATTCACACTCCTTCAAATACACTTGAAATAATAATTTGGGCTTCCTCTGAATATGATAAAAGATCAATATTTTGATCTATATCAAGCGAGTAAGAAAGTAGATGGTAAGTCACGGTACAAAGTGTGCCATCCTCACACACATATTTTACCTCTAGATGTCTTTTACCAGGTGCTTGGTGCAGTGAGGCTTATAACATCACTCATGTACCTAGCACATAATATCAGTAATATTCCAACTACACCACAATATTAAACCTTTTTGCCAAGCAGAAGATTTGGCTTAGAACCATTTACTCTTGACCACTGTTCTTGAGAGACATTGTAAGGGTGTTGCTATTTGGAAACATTCAGCAAAGGTTATTCCGGATTATTGGGATACCTGGTGGGAGGGATTGACAGAGGTGCTCTAAAAAGTTATTTGAAGTATCATAACCACTACAGCATGCCAAAAGGACCCCATTCCCCATTCATGGGACACACCTCTTGCCTGGGTCCTGCTTGGCCCCTGATCATCTCTGTAGGCAGATAATCTTTGCATCAAAATTTGCCTGAAGAAGCGGCCATAGATGTAATTGCACCTCCGGCAGCAAAGGGGTAATCTCATCTCACGTGCAGCGAAACGCAGCACACAGTGAATTTGGACACTATGACCACTTCAAATTACTGAAGTGATCATGTTGTTTGGAGTAATCCGTTAAACAACGTAGGTAAAGGAGGTGATCACCACTGGCCGGCAAGACACTTTCACAGTTTAACATAACATGAATGTCTTGAGGACAACCAGGCCTGGTTAAAGATTCTGCAATGTATGGACAAATAAGTACCAGATTGGTCTGTGTTCATCTGATGAACTTACTTTTGCAGGAGATGCAATACTGGTGGATTACTGCCGGATACTCTGGGAACACGGGACATTTGGACACTTTACGATGTCGGTTTTCACCAAGATGTACCTTCCATGTCAAACCAGAGAGATCCTTTTACTTGCATTTTGAGCATGAGCTGTGCCATGGAATTAATTTGTGACCATGGCTATTTTTTCCTTTTATTGCTCCATTGCCTGTACCACCCCCCCCTTTAAAAAAAAAAAAAAAAATTTTGAGAGAGAGAAATTCTACCTTTTCCAAGTTAACCAATTGTGACCTATTTATATATTAATCTTGGCCATTGAGCTTTAATTTCCTCCTGCCGTAATGTGTTGGGTTTCCCAAGGCTAATAAATAAAACTGATGCAGTAAATCGATAAGTTAACAAACATAAAAACAATACAAATGAAAGAACGTATTCAGTGTGACAGAAAGATAGATGCGGACATAAAGAAAACAGCAATACAAGAGACTGAGAAACACACAAAGCTTTTAGCACTAAGATACAGGCACACATATAGAAATGCACAAACACAAGAATCAAGCAGCGGAGAGACGCAGACACAGGGAAAACAACAGAACAAAGCACAGATGGCCCAAGCCATTGATATTTATTCCGCGCAAAATAAACTGTGATTTCATCAATAAGGGCAGTTTCAGATAAGACCCCTTGACAAATTATAATCAAGTGTTTAAAAAAAACAAACAACAGTACTTTCAAGTCGACCCAAATACACAAAAAACTGTTTTATGACTTTACGTCAGCTATTGTGTGTAGCTGTGTGTGTGTGTGTAGCTGTGTGTGTACCTGCCATGCACTCACTCTTCCTCTACTTCTCTGTTCCCAGAGTCTGAGATCACTCGGTTTGGTCTGAGGGCGAGTGGCCATGCAGAAATTATTGATCAGACTAAACGCAGTGATCACTAAACAGACTGCAGCATAGGGTACCACCTGTATATAGACGATTATTACAATAGTATCCTAACGTGGAGTTAGAGCCACCGGGATTCCCCAGGAGGCCCAGATATAGTTAGGACTAGTGGAAAAATTGAGACCTAATTAACCCCTTACTAAACAAGGGGTACCACCTGTATATAGACAATTACTACAATAGCATACCAATGCTTAAACTGCTTCACTACTTTGATACTGTGGTCTGTAGCATGAATCAAAAAAGTCATACAGGTTTCCCAAAAGCAAGCAGAAAAAAAGATTTTAAAAGGGGGAACAGCTGCTCTCTACTGGCTCTAAAGTACAAAGATAAAAAGGATGTGTTCATTCTAACAATCCACAGTGAACACACACTTGCAGGGTTGCAATTCTTGGCACACGGGAAACAAAACGGGTGCCAGTCTGCGTTAAGCAGTATGGCGGGAGTTGACCTGTCCAATACTGGTGGGCAGCCATACTTCTAAACGTGACAAATTTGCTTTGAATCTAGGAGCCAGATTTAAAATAAAAAAAAGTTAGGAGACTGTTTTTTTTTAAACTAACAAAGCTTTATTTTCAGGCTACAAAAATAAAATTCTTGAAGGGACACTATAGTAACCAAAACCACTACAGCTTAATGTAGTGGGGTGCTTGTGTCTATAGCGTGTCCCTGCAGGGTTTTCAATGTAAACACTGCCTTTTCAGAGAAAATGCAGTTTTTACATTGCTGGCTAGCAACACCTCTAGTGGCAGTCACTTAGACAGCGACTAAAGTGCTTCCTACCTCAGCTCTGCGCAGAACCCACATTCAGCATCTCCACACTCTGCATGGAGGCATTAAACGTTCCTCACAGACTGGCACAGCGTGGGGAAAAAGGTGAGTAAAAACACAATTTTCATGGTGTCACCTAAACAGACACACTCAGTGACCGACACAGTGTGGCTGCTGTGATCTTCAAGCCCTTGTTCTGCTCCCTCACGCGGTGTTCAATGATGCCGCAGTGATGTCATATCCCTGTTCCCAGCATCACTGCAGAGAGCGCGAGGGAGCACAGCAAGAAGATTACAGCTCCCTTGCCGCCCCCATTCTTTACAGCTGGCTGCCCGTCTGTCTAGCTCCACACTCCCACAGCCGGCCAGCCGCCTCGGAGTTAACAGGCTGACAAATACCCAGGCGCCAGGACAGAACTCCTAGTCGCGTGGGATTTGTCGAGCCCTGCCATACTTTACTTGATTTTAGGGCTGCTCCCTGAGTGCCACAGCAGGAAACCATCAGTGGGAACTAGCAGCAGAAGAACTGAGGCAGGTCACTTTTATTTAGTGGATCTTCTGTTTAAAGATGAAGAGGACTGCTAAAATTCTGACTGCTGACTATTTTATTATTATTTTTTAGTTAATTGCGGTGGGTGATAGTTCATGGGAAATTGAGGTGTTAACTGTCATGTTAGTGGTTAAGCGTGAAATTTTTTTTTTTTTTAAAGGTCTTGTGTACAGTTCAAAATGCTTCAGAAGTTCACTGTCAATGAGGCTTACAGAATTCGGACAGCGGACTCAGAGGTGACAGACAGTGCTTCAAATATTGACACAGGTTAATGCAGAGTTTCATTTTTGCCCGACTCTGCAAGACCCACAGAAGAAACACATGACTCCCCTGGTGTTGTCCATGATGGAGTTGACTGGGTACCCTTTGATAATTGTACAACAGGTGTAATTTGCAATCATGTGCCGCTAACAGGCTCTAAAATGAGACATAGGCAAAGCATCAAATTTGGGCAAAATATGAAATTGGTGTGCCTCAAACTTTCCCTTTCAACATTCATATGTACCCTGGGCTTTCCACTTTAAAGAGTCGCTTTAGACCCATAGACCACGGTATTGCTGTACTCAGGTGACAAAGCTGAGCCTCGTATGGAGTATTATACTGCCACAGCACAAAAGGATTTGCAAAATATACAATAAAATCTTAAAGCCTTAAAGTGTGTTTCAAAACGGCAGAAAATAAAATGCTCACTACTACACTTGGTACAAACTAGTAAAAAAAATCCCACACAAAGGTTCCAAATGCATTTTGAAATACCCTGGTGTGCCTTCTTTCAGAAATGGTAAACCTTTGTGGTGTAGTTTGACTTGGCAACCTGCTAAAATGCTCCAAAATAGAACACGGACCCTTCAACACAATCTATGAAAATTAACACATTTCTGGTACAGCACTAACACTTCACAAAATAGAAGAAAAAAAAATTGTGTCTTGGTCTCACATTGGGCATATTGTTTTACTCAGAAGTTGTGACTGGGCATAATTTGGGGAACTTTATCACAGTAGCGCACATCAAATGTACAACACATACCCAGCAAAGAAATTGGTGAAACATTGCCGAACGTTAAGGCACAATATACATCATATGAGAGTCCATAAAATGTCTCCTTTCACAAATGGTAGGCCAATCAAATCCATCAATCCTACAGTATTTAACAGAGATTAGAACATTACTAAATAAGTGTCCAAATACCCTTAGATAATAGCCTGAGATCTCTTTTGTATGGTCATTTTTGTTTTCTGTGATGGTTATTAAACGCACAAGACAAATATACCATATTCAAAAATTCTTCCACATTGAAATTGTGTTTAATACCTTGTATTTTGCGAGCTGTAACTCAAAATAAATGGAAATCCTAGACAAAATACGTACTCCGTAAATCAGGAAAATTTTCCATTGCTTTTCATAAGCTGCACTAATTATGATTGCCAAAAAATTGTTTTGTATTTTTTTTTTTTTTAATATTAAATGAGAATTTATAAATGTAGGTCACATCAAATTAAAACCCATTTTGTCCTAAAAAAAAATTAATAAAAAAAAGTCAGAATATGTATTGGTGAAATAAAGAAGAAAAAATGCATATTGCAATTAAGTACAAAAAGCAAAAAAAAAAATACAAAAAGTACTTCTGTCATTAAGTGCAAGAAAGATTGTTGTACAACTTCTGAAGTTGTACCAAGGTGGCAAAGACCTTCGATTTTCAAAGGGCATCACATTCATATTCATTACGCACAGACCGCATTAATAGGTCAAACGCCAATAGGGTTTCTCATGGATTCAGTGCTTCTATGTGTGAGAAGCATCAGATTTCCAGAAGATGATGATTGGAGCACATTGGGTCTGCAAATCTTGTCTATGAGAAGCATACGAATTGATCATGGGTGGAGAGCAGTTACTTCTTGAAAAAGGTTTTTTTTCAACTTTATTTTAACAAAAGGGAAGCTCTAAATATATCAAATATCATTGATGTTAAGGTGAAAAAGAAAGTTAAAAAAAATTTTTTTCTTCAAAAAAGTTCAATTGTTTGTATGTCACCTGCCACTTAAAATCTGTGATTTGCAGAGCACTCCTATAGTGAGATGTGTTAGAGTCATGAAAGAAGAGTCCCTTCTCGGTCTCAACAGAGCTCACTGCAGAAGCTAAAAAGCCAGAACATTTAAAGTAAATCCTCTCTTTATTTCGTCTTCTACTTTCATACAAGTGCAGAGCACTAAAAAACAGATGCCAATTATAGCGTTCATGCTACTAGATCACACCTCCATCTTTCACATAGCACCTTAGTTATTTTTATAGCACAGACATATTCCATAAAGTTAGGCAACAACAAAACAAGAAAATAAACACCATATGACTAACAATGTAAGGTGAAACAAGTTACAAAAACCACGCTTACAACGCAATACTTAGCTGACATATAAAACACAAAATAAGCTTTGGTGTCTTAATAAAACTGATGGCCACAAAACTGAAAAACCAGGCCCATTGTGAGTATTATGGTTAGAAAAGGCTTGGTAGCAGGGTGGATAGAAAATACATAAAAAAAAAAAATAAAATAAAAACTAATGGGACACAATAACTTCAGAGAAAAGTCAGTGCTTACATTACTGCCCCGGAACACCTCCAGAGGCAGTAACTGACGGCCTCTAGAGGTGCTTACTGAGTCAGTGCTACACAATGTCTCTGCATGGAGACAGTGAACGCTTCCCATAGAGATGCACTAATTCAATGCATCTCTATGAGAAGATGCGGATTGACGCAGAGTGGTATTTTACCGCGCATGCGCACTAACCTCACAATGCTTTCCTGTAAGAAAGCACTGGATTGGCTGAGACCATAAAGACTGATAATCTCAGACAAGAAGGCAAAGCTGGCCATGCTGAGAGCACTGCAGCGAGGGAGAAAAAGTAAACTCACTTTTCTCCTTCACACAGGGTGGTGCCAGTAAGCCAACTAGTTAGCAGGTCACTACAGTGTTTGATGTTTGGAGTCCCAACGCTATAGTGTTCATTTAAACTAATCTGAAAAGGTACGATTCTAAATATGAAATGGTCTTCTGGTTGCAAGTATTATAGGACAGGCGGGGTGAGAGAAAGTGGTGTGGGAAAAGCAGGTGGATGAGTGCGAGGCGGTAGGGGGACAGGGCGCTTGAGGGCGAGGCGGCGCTGGGGGACAGGGCGCTTGAGGGCGAGGCGGCGCTGGGGGACAGGGCGCTTGAGGGCGAGGCGGCGCTGGGGGACAGGGCGCTTGAGGGCGAGGCGGCGCGGGGGGACAGGGCGCTTGAGGGCGAGGCGGGACAGGGCGCTTGAGGGCGAGGCGGGACAGGGCGCTTGAGGGCGAGGCGGGACACGGCGCTTGAGGGCGAGGCGGGACACGGCGCTTGAGGGCGAGGCGGGACACGGCGCTTGAGGGCGAGGCGGGACACGGCGCTTGAGGGCGAGGCGGGACACGGCGCTTGAGGGCGAGGCGGGACAGGGCGCTTGAGGGCGAGGCGGGACAGGGCGCTTGAGGGCGAGGCGGGACAGGGCGCTTGAGGGCGAGGCGGGACAGGGCGCTTGAGGGCGAGGCGGGACAGGGCGCTTGAGGGCGAGGCGGGACAGGGCGCTTGAGGGCGAGGCGGCGCGGGGGGACAGGGCGCTTGAGGGCGAGGCGGCGCGGGGGGACAGGGCGCTTGAGGGCGAGGCGGCGCGGGGGGACAGGGCGCTTGAGGGCGAGGCGGCGCGGGGGGACAGGGCGCTTGAGGGTGAGGCGGCGCGGGGGGACAGGGCGCTTGAGGGCGAGGCGGCGCAGGGGGACAGGGCGCTTGAGGGCGAGGCGGCGCGGGAGGACAGGGCGCTTGAGGGCGAGGCGGCGCGGGAGGACAGGGCGCTTGAGGGCGAGTCGGCGCAGGGGGACAGGGCGCTTGAGGGCGAGGCGGCGCAGTGGGACAGGGCGCTTGAGGGCGAGGCAGGGTGCTTGAGGGCGAGGGGGGCAGGGTGCTTGAGTGTGAGGGGGGGCAGGGTGCTTGAGGGCGAGGCGGCGGAGGGGACAGCATGCTTGAGGGCGAGGCAGCGCGGGGCAGCGTGCTTGAGGGCGAGGCGGCGCGGGGCAGCGTGCTTGAGGGCGAGGCGGCGCGGAGGCGGCGCGGGGGCAGCACGCTTGAGGGCGAGGCGGCGCAGGGGGCAGCGTGCTTGAGGGCGAGGCGGCGCAGGGGGCAGCGTGCTTGTGGGCAAGGCGGCGCAAGGTGCTTGAGGGCGAGGCGGCAGAGGTGGAGCAGGGTGCTTGAGGGCGAGGCGGCAGAGGGGGGGGGGCAGGTAACTTCAGGGAGAGGTAGAAGCCATGATGGGCCTTTCAGCTAAAAAAAGAAGCTGAGAGGCAAGGGGGCAGGAAGGCTAGAGTCTATAAGACTAGGCCCAGGAGGCAATGCAGGTTTATGGAGGAGGGTGTAGGCCCAGGGAGTTGCTGCACATCCATGCAGGGTGCAGGTCTCTGGGGGACCAATGCAGATTGATTGGGGGTAAATCTGGACAGAGGGGTAACTGCAATCAGGCAGTGAGGGGCAGGGGGGGGGGGGGGGGGGTTCAGGAGCTTCACATGAAGAGGGGGAGGTTGGTGACTGAGTGATAAGAAGCACACTGTCTGATCTACATGCCCTCCATCTTACCCCTCCGGGGTGCAGCTGCTGTCACTTTGAGGCCTCTCTATGCTCTCAGGACGGAGCAGCCATTATGGATCCGTCAGCTTCTCTATCAGCAGTACAGGGAGACGGGAACATCCGGGCACCGCTGCCGGGGTGGAGAGCAGGAGCCGTGGGAAGAGGAGGAGTCGGGGTGGGGATTGGACCTTTCCGGCTACCGTAGTTTGGCTTCAACTCCTCAGTGTACAGTAGGCCAGTCACCGCCATCTTAACTGTGGGACACGTCTGAGCGCTATCTGGATTGGAGTTACGGCTTCGCACGTTTTTCTCTTCAGGGCTGCGGCGGCCATTTTTTAAAAGGGCAGCCGGGCAGAGCTCTGGGAACAATACTGGGAGATATAAAGCATATTATAGGGTTTTAATTATATTTTTCAGACTTTTTCAGATGTGTAAATGAATACCAATATGAATGAAAATGTTAATAGAGTGTGAGTTGCAGTGAAACCCGAGCCAGTTTTATTTTGCAATATTTACAGGGTTATTCACCAAAGTGAGAATTCAACGTTAATTTTTAATTTAAGGCCAGAGTCGCCAAACTGAAACCCAGGCGCACTTAGAGAATTTACCGAGTTCAACTATTTTGATCTTAAATTTGAAATGGATTTTTAAATCACTTCTAATTCTCAATTTAGTAAACAATAGCCCTGTTAGTCATTAATTATTATTATTATTATTATTATTATTATATCACAGCCGAGTGGCTTTTGTAGATGTAAATTTTCCATCAGATGCAAAAATAATAAGGTAAATTTAAAGGGTCAGTGTAGGCACTGTAACCGTTTAATCTCATCGAAGTGGAGCCCATGGCACCATCATTCCATTGAACGTTAAATGAGTCCCCACTCTGTGCTGCTCGGCCTAATGAGGATGCATTAACCTGAGCAGCAATGGATAACTGTGATGGTTGAGATTTACAGCTGACCATTTTCAGCCTATCACAGCACCTGTTGCTGGTATGAATTGGTATGGTTGGAAGATGTGTGCAATCTTTGCCTTAGCCATACCTCCAGTGGGGTTAGGGCTGTGGGCTGCCAGGGACCCTTATTTAGTGTTAAACTGCTAAAATATGGTTTCATTATGAATGCAGGGACTACGCCAGAGGACTCCAGATATTGTAACCAATTCAAACACAAAAAAGGTCTCTACCATGACATCACTAGGTGGGGATTGTACCACCTCATGCTGGCTGTCCTGAACTTGGTGAAAAATCTACATTTTGAGTAAATGTTTTACTCTTATACCACCCACCGCCCCTTCTGCTGGGCCAATACTGCCTGGTTCAGAATTTCTAACCGTTAATCTGTACTCAGTAAATACCATGGTGGCGCCCATATCCCTTTGCTACCTCAACCTTAAATTGGCTCACAACACCATATAATTGCTTTGATACAACCTTCAACATTTTCAGATCATTCTTTTAGAATAGATGTTGCTTCTGCAGTCCCTAGTGGAATATCCAAGTACATGTCATCTATGGCTGATATGGGGGAGATCATCTGCATGCATATTTTGGACTACACCCATAATGCCAGACTTATGGGTGTAAGAGCATTATGGGGAGTGCAGTCCACAACATCTAGAGTGCCTATCCCTGCACTAGATGCATCCCTCAACCGGAGTGGGAAATAAAGCAGGCATTTAAAGTATTGGTTACCTAATGTCAACATGTTTTAAACTGTTAAAGGACCACTATAGTGCCAGGAAAACATACTCGTTTTCCTGGCACTAAAGTGCCCTGAGGGTGCCCTCAGCCTCAGGGACCCCCTCCCGCCAGGCTGGATGGAGAGGAAGGGGTTAAACTTACCTCTTTCTCCAGCGCCGGGCGGGGAGCTCTCCTCCTCCTCCTCTCCTCAAGAGCCGCGCGCGCATTCAGCCAGTCTCATAGGAAAGCATTATCAAGTTTGACAGTGAGAAGCACGCAAGCCCTCTAGCAGCTGTCAATGAGACAGCCACTAGAGGCTGGATTAACTCATTTATAAACATAGCAGTTTCTCTGAAACTAGTATGTTTATAGAAAAAAGGTTAACCCTAGCTGGACCAGGCACCCAGACCACTTCATTAAGCTGAAGTGGTGTGGGTGCCTATAGTGGTCCTTTAAGATTTTTGCCCTCTGTGGAGGAGCTCCCATATTCTGACTGAGTATCTCTGAAGACTCAGTCACTGAAGCTTGACTTGGATCTCTTCCACCCTGGACCAGGCTGCAGCTCCCTTCTTTCAGATAGGTAATGTCCCCTCTGCCTCTACGGCTCCTCTCCCAAGCAGGTATCAACACCTCAGCTTATAGTGATTCCAGCTCCTTACCTACTGCCTTTATAAAGACACTTGTGGCTCTCAGGCCTAGTTCTTTTGCACTTTTCCCAGGCTACAGGGACCTTGCAGCCAGCCAACAGGTCCGAACAAATTCACACAGGACACACTGTTCCACTAGCTTTTGGGGATTGGTCCTTAAACATGTAGCGACAACCATCGAAATATACATAATGTGTAGAACAAGCAACATAATAATGCCTCAAATATATAACATAATTACAACTTTCCAAACTTTTGGAAAAGAGAGATATATATTGATGCAACGTGTCAGTTTTTACAAAATACTAATCGCATATTGCTATTATGTCATCAATGCATTTTTCAATATTACCATTAACAGAGGGCAATGGAGAGTCATAAGCCTAAAATAATTCCCTTTTAATAGAAGCGTATCCCAACCTTGCAAACCCAAATCAGCAGGCAACAAAGTACCAAGGTAATGGAGGATTCCGTTTTACAGGCCTACCGAAACGTCGGTACGGCACACCACAACTGACTTACACTACCACTACTATAACTCGGCTTATTGTTCCTGACCGGCCTGGTATGACATGCCCTTTTAATGAGAAGCCATGCCCCTTCCTGAGTGGGCCATGGACCTTCCTGAGATAGCCACCCCTTTGGGTGGTGCCATTGACACAGGTTGTCCCAGTGTTTGGCTGTATGCGAGATGGGCTGGCCTGCAAGGTTGCTTTAAGCTTGGTGTCATCATATCACTCCCCCCCACTACTGGCCACTTTCAATCCACTTCCATACCTTCCAATGTTGGGTGTGTACTAGCAAATCAATTTAAATTACTGATGATCTAGTAAGGCCCAGTAAGTTTGCCAATCGGATAAAATGGCCAGCTATTACCTGGAACACTATCAATCATACTTACTAATGCCTTTTTGGCCACCTAGTCCGGAGTGTGTGTCAGATGATATCGCTATTGTAATTCTTAGTCGCTATTTCAAGGATATGTCAAGAAATGCTCCAAGCGGCTAACATTTATTTATTGTAATTTATTTTTCAATTCTACCAGCTGCATGTTGAGTTTCTTACTAAACCTGTGAATCTCAACCATAATTGTATTAGATTTATTATTTTCTTTTTAGTTGTTTTATCTGCAGTACATATGCACAAGGATGAGACAGCAGTAAAAAAAACAAAATCAAATGCATTGATTGATACAAAAAAAAACAAAAAACAAACAAACAGTAGTTTAGCAGTCTGGTTGTATTGCATATAGGATTCAGTAGGTGGCACTGCAGTTCACTTTTAGATTTGCAACAATCTACGAGATGTCAATGTATTAGAGAGTACGATTTGGACGTACACAACCCTATTTACATCCTGTCGTAACACGTGAGCAATTTTCATTGTGCATTCTTTTTGAATTGCATGAGGTATTTTCACATATCTGCCTTCTGTTCGCATCTTGTAGCAAACTTGTCTAGTTTACCCACAATTTTTATCAAATAGCAAAATAAAAAATTGGCATGCACTTTACTCATGAGTTATTTTGACAATTTGGCCATTGGAGCAACTAAATGACCTCCATTTGTCTAAATATACATAGGGATTAAGGAGAAAGCGCAGGTAACATTTTTCTTTTCTTTGGTTTTTACTATATATTGGGGCTGATGTGTATTGTAGTCCTTGCTGCTTAAGCGCAGGACTTCTCTTTTTGTATATGTATTTACTTTGTATCACACAGCCTGGTTACAATGCTGCTGCCCATCCCATGTGTTCCCTATTAAGGGTTAATAAGTATAGGGGTGTATATAAAAAATACCCCTTTCTGTCTCATTAGAGATATCTTTGCCAGAAGCTCAAGGAAGCAGGCTGAAGGGTCAGTGTTAGGACCCGCTTAGGGGGGTCTGCCTTGACGTTGGCAGGCGGGCATTCCCTCCAATGGCCATTGGAGCAACTAAATGACCTCCATTTGTCTAAATATACATAGGGATTAAGGAGAAAGCGCAGGTAACATTTTTCTTTTCTTTGGTTTTTACTATATATTGGGGCTGATGTGTATTGTAGTCCTTGCTGCTTAAGCGCAGGACTTCTCTTTTTGTATTTGTATTTACTTTGTATCACACAGCCTGGTTACAATGCTGCTGCCCATCCCATGTGTTCCCTATTAAGGGTTAATAAGTATAGGGGTGTATATAAAAAATACCCCTTTCTGTCTCATTAGAGATATCTTTGCCAGAAGCTCAAGGAAGCAGGCTGAAGGGTCAGTGTTAGGACCCGCTTAGGGGGGTCTGCCTTGACGTTGGCAGGCGGGGATTCCCTCCAATGGCCATTGGAGCAACTAAATTACCTCTATTTGTCTAAATATACATAGGGATTAAGGAGAAAGCGCAGGTAACATTTTTCTTTTCTTTGGTTTTTACTATATATTGGGGCTGATGTGTATTGTAGTCCTTGCTGCTTAAGCACAGGACTTCTCTTTTTGTATTTGTATTTACTTTGTATCACACAGCCTGGTTACAATGCTGCTGCCCATCCCATGTGTTCCCTATTAAGGGTTAATAAGTATAGGGGTGTATATAAAAAATACCCCTTTCTGTCTCATTAGAGATATCTTTGCCAGAAGCTCAAGGAAGCAGGCTGAAGGGTCAGTGTTAGGACCCGCTTAGGGGGGTCTGCCTTGACGTTGGCAGGCGGGGATTCCCTCCAATGGCCATTGGAGCAACTAAATTACCTCTATTTGTCTAAATATACATAGGGATTAAGGAGAAAGCGCAGGTAACATTTTTCTTTTCTTTGGTTTTTACTATATATTGGGGCTGATGTGTATTGTAGTCCTTGCTGCTTAAGCACAGGACTTCTCTTTTTGTATTTGTATTTACTTTGTATCACACAGCCTGGTTACAATGCTGCTGCCCATCCCATGTGTTCCCTATTAAGGGTTAATAAGTATAGGGGTGTATATAAAAAATACCCCTTTCTGTCTCATTAGAGATATCTTTGCCAGAAGCTCAAGGAAGCAGGCTGAAGGGTCAGTGTTAGGACCCGCTTAGGGGGGTCTGCCTTGACATTGGCAGGCGGGCATTCCCTCCAATGGCCATTGGAGCAACTAAATGACCTCCATTTGTCTAAATATACATAGGGATTAAGGAGAAAGCGCAGGTAACATTTTTTTTTTCTTTGGTTTTTACTATATTTGGGGCTGATGTGTATTGTAGTCCTTGCTGCTTAAGCGCAGGACTTCTCTTTTTGTATTTGTATTTACTTTGTATCACACAGCCTGGTTACAATGCTGCTGCCCATCCCATGTGTTCCCTATTAAGGGTTAATAAGTATAGGGGTGTATATAAAAAATACCCCTTTCTGTCTCATTAGAGATATCTTTGCCAGAAGCTCAAGGAAGCAGGCTGAAGGGTCAGTGTTAGGACCCGCTTAGGGGGGTCTGCCTTGACGTTGGCAGGCGGGCATTCCCTCCAATGGCCATTGGAGCAACTAAATTACCTCCATTTGTCTAAATATACATAGGCATTAAGGAGAAAGCGCAGGTAACATTTTTTTTTCTTTAGTTTTTACTATATTTGGGGCTGATGTGTATTGTAGTCCTTGCTGCTTAAGCGCAGGACTTCTCTTTTTGTATTTGTATTTACTTTGTATCACACAGCCTGGTTACAATGCTGCTGCCCATCCCATGTGTTCCCTATTAAGGGTTAATAAGTATAGGGGTGTATATAAAAAATACCCCTTTCTGTCTCATTAGAGATATCTTTGCCAGAAGCTCAAGGAAGCAGGCTGAAGGGTCAGTGTTAGGACCCGCTTAGGGGGGTCTGCCTTGACGTTGGCAGGCGGGCATTCCCTCCAATGGCCATTGGAGCAACTAAATGACCTCCATTTGTCTAAATATACATAGGGATTAAGGAGAAAGCGCAGGTAACATTTTTCTTTTCTTTGGTTGTTACTATATATTGGGGCTGATGTGTATTGTAGTCCTTGCTGCTTAAGCGCAGGACTTCTCTTTTTGTATTTGTATTTTGACAATCTGTCCATTTTGTCAGCTTGGTTACAGATAAAAATGATTGGGCATGTCAGCAACCATTTTAATAACCGATTCAGCTTCCGGAGAGACAGTCACTGTTTTTAGTCCAAATCCCTCTGTTTCCTTCTTTTAAATTCTAAAGTCGCTCATGGGTGTTCCATGTTGTTGGTGTGGTTGAGTGTATAACCCCGAGCTCCGTTGCAATAATAATAATAATAATAATGATGTAACTTTAAGCTAAAATAAATGTGTTTAGAAATCAGTCTGTGTAAATAAGATACATTGTTCTTATCATAAATTACATTTTTGTTGCATAAATTGTTATTAGCAAATTACCTAGAATTTGTCAGAACGGCCCTGACCCTGGCCACACCTTTACCCACATCCCTAGAATTTAACGGGTTCCTCTTTGTCCTCTTTTATTTAATGCATGTAGGATGGCTGCAGGTGATGGGTGTTGAAGTTTGACAGGGATTAGTGGGTATAGATGGATACTGTAAAATTCACTAGGGAACCCTAACACGCAGACAGGACAGAGTAGAGTTGTTTGATGCGTAACAAGGCTTTTGCCAGCGGAAGCTATCCTACCAGGCATGTCAAACGTTCTCTGAAAAGGACGACAGGAAATGAACATAGATGATGTTGGGACCAGATTCCCATATAGAATTTGCCCATGCTAAATCCCTGCCAGAGAGATGATTAACGACAAAAGCTATTTTTGTCCTGTCAGTAGGAAAGGAGCATGGGTTCATAACCATGTGTGTATCAACCTGATTTAGAAACCCACGACAAAGGGCAGGATCACCATTATACCTTTGGGGTTGTGTCATGTGTACAGAGTGAGAGGAACCTTCCTTACAGATATGCTAACAGGGGCCAGTGGATCAGCTTGTTGTGCCCACAGTCGGAGGTGAGCGGTGCGCTGCAGAATAATCTGTCATGCCTGGGCGAACTGATCCAAACGGTGGTCTTGCTCCTCCAGCTTGGAATTCTGAGCAGCTAACTGCTACGAGATGTCTTGGCCCTGTGGTAATGTAATGTTCACTAGGGAACCCTAACCGAGTAGAGAGAATTGCAATACCGATCCTTAGAATGGTCGGGTTATGCAAAAAGGGATAGTCAAAACACGAGCCGAGGTCAAGGGAAACAGAGAAACGGAAGAACAAAAGACAAAGCCAAATATCAGTAACCAGGAAATCCAAATAACACGTGCAACTCTCAATGGTAAACCAAAGACCACAAAAGGGCACTGAGGCAAGGGAGGGGTTAGCTTATATACACACAGGGTGTATCTGATTGGCTAATTTCCGATTAGTGTTAACCACAACACGTGGGAGGAGTTTCTTTCCTCGCTTGTGGTCTCTGAGGTCATCACTGTGTGCCGGGTCACATGACCGGGTGTAGCACACATATAAGGATGCTGCTCTGGAGTGTGCAGCGCCAGACACACTGCCAGTCTGGAGGCAGGGACCAGATGACCCCGCTCGCTGTGATGAGGTAAGCAAGGTCACCGCAAACGGTGCGGGGGCAGGGGACCTGACAGATACAGGGTACCTAACTAAGCTCAGGGTCTAGGCCCCTGGGGGCCTGCCCACAAGAACTGCCTCCAAATCCCGCCCACAGGAATACACACACACACACACACACACACAGGCACTGTCGGTATGCCTGTCAGTGTATATGTGTGTGCCAGTATGTCTGCCAGTGTGTGTCTGTGTGTTCGTATGTCTGAGAGTATATGTGCCTGCAGTGGCGTACACACTACCCATCCCAGCAGAAGAGCTGGCATCAGGGCAGAGTACCGCTGGCCTCTGACCTACATGCCCCCTTGTTACAGGGCAGGACTATGTACTAGTCCTCCCAGCAAAAGAGCTGGCATTTGGGCAGAGAGCAGCTGGCCTCTGCTCTCTTCTTTCCCTTTGTCCAGGGCCTGAATACCCACAGGCCACCCCAACAAAAGTGCTGGCAACAGGGCAGAGCGCAGTTGGCTTCTGCCCACCCCTTGTCCTCAGTCCAAGACTGGACGAACCCCTGAATTACTTAGCTGTAACGCTGGCTACAGGGCAGAACGCCGCTGGCCTCTGCCCACCATGTACCTACAGCTCCATGCCTGGAAGTAGAAGGGCGACCGGGAATAGCAGGTGCCCACTTGACCAGGGGGGCGGGCGGGAATACAGGACTGAGATGGGCTAGAGAAGTCACCAGGTGCCGTATTTGCTTATGGGTGGGTTACTCAACTAACTCAGGTACCGACCGACAGAAGGTCAGGTACCTGGTTAATCTCCCCTTGGGAGGGAAGATATGTGTCGAAAGTAACCTCGCCACTGGTTTTTAGAGGGGCCTGTTTGCCAGCCTCCTACCCTGTGACTATGGCCCCTGCAATAAACCTGGCTAAAATACTTTAAACAGGCTCTGTTCGTGCACTTGGGACTATATGGTTCTTTTACCGAACAACCGCACGAACCGGACACGACCCTGGAGCTTGTTAAGCTTAAATGATACATTGTTGCAATTTCCACCGCAGTGGTCTAAGTGTTCGTCTGGGTGGGTGCAATTCCTATGGACGACCATGAGGTGGCGGTCATCTTATTTGCATGGACCAAAACTGCGAATTGACTTCTGGGGAACTTAGCTGCAAATGCCCTGGTACTATTTTTGGCATGAAAACTCTGCGGTTCCCGGTCGGTCCTCTAGCGGCACTTAGCCGCGATTCTATGGAACTATTTTCAGCTATGGGACCATGCCTGCGGTCGGTCAAAGAAATGACTTCCAGGAAATTCCTAAACCCCTGAACTGATCTAGGGGATTTTTGAATATGTTGGTCACCCAGACCAGGGCTATCAGGGGATGTAACATTTGTGGGGTTTTATGTATTTTTATGGTACTTTGTGGGTGTTTTTAAAAAGTGTGTTTTTTCTGTGCTTGGAGATAATTTGATTAGAATTATCACAGTTACTGATCCAATTATCTCCAAGGCAGAAGGGAGGGATTGTGTGCTGTGTTGTGCCTTGTAACTTATTGGTCTGTGAAGTTGCAAATCAGTCCCCCACAAGGTCCCTGTAGGCGTGCCCCTTGCATGGGGATTGTCAAATAAGGCCAAGTGTGGCTGCCATTAAACAGAGATTTGTTTACCCCTTCATGAAGTCTTGGCCCATGTTTGGGGGGATTGGAGAACTGCATTCACTCTGGGGATTTCTATAATCACTATACTCCCCTGAGTATAATCACTAAGCTCTTATAAGAGCTGTTCCTGCTACGCTCTCTGGACTAGGAGAGGTCTACCCACTGGAAGCTGGATCCTAGTCTTGGGTCCAGGGTGGGTGGAGGACGGCGAGACCCCAACCAAGCTGCTGCGGTTCGTGGGGTCTACGGTGGTTATGGTGTTCCAGTACAGTGCTTATGGTACTCGTAAGTACTAGGAAGCAGCGATTAATGGAGGTACCCGGTCGGGGTGCCAGGCAGTCCGTCACACTTATATTCAAACACACAAATACTGCTCATTGCTAAATACAACCCTGCAAGCATGGGAAATGGTAGAGCCCCAGCTGTCAAAGCATTGTTGGAGTTGCACGACAGATAGGGAATTACCTTCTGGCCACCCTTGCTATTGGGGGCCCAAAACAACTCTTGCACCAGGGCTACTTCTTCTTTAGTTCGGCACTGCTTTGGGGTGGAGGGCTTGATTGCATGCCAGGGAGTGAGGGGAGGTGGCTGGGGCAGGTCCAGGGGGCCAAAGCAAATGCTTGTGCGATCAGTTTTAATGATGGCCCTGGTGTGGATGAATATCAGGGTTTATGGATGGGATTAATGGGTGTGGAAATATGTCTGGGGGTAATGAAGATTGATGTATGGATGGGAGGAAACATGCTGAGGAATTGCACCGTGAACATGTATATCCGCTCTCTCAGCTGCCTGATTTTTGGGGGGATAATTGCATCAGTGCAACATGATTGGCTAACGTGCTGGTGCTGACATGTTTCACTATTTAGGGTCTGCTCAGCAATATATACTCTCTTCTCACCTTTTTGCAACATATCTGAATTGTAGAAGATTGTGTGGGGTATTTGCTTAAAGAGATACTTTAATCACCAGAACAACTACAGCTTATTGACACCTTATTTAATTTGATTATTTAATCAATATTGGTCCACAGGTGTCATGGTGGAGGAAGCTTTGAATGCACAAATGATAACATTGCCTAAGCCTGGTAATACGTTTAACGTTTGTCCAAATTTTCTCCCAATTTAATTAAAGGAAAACTCCAGTGCCAGGAAAACAATCAATTTTCCTGGCACTGGAGGTACCCTCTCCCTCCCACCCCCCAATCCCCAGTTACTGAAGGGGTGAAAACCCCTTCAGTCACTTACCTGAGGCAGCGACGATTGTCCCTCGTCGCTGTCTCCTCCTCCGCGCCGCTCCTCCCTCTGATTCCGTCGGCCGGTGGGCGAGACTGATAGTAGGGGAGAAAAATAAACTGTAGTTTATTCCCACCTCTCTGATGCTTAGCTTGGGTTAGGGAGGCGGTAATCCTGATTCCTGGTGGTCACTGGCACCGAGTGCGGAGCCTTATTTGGGGGTTTCTGTTCCTGGTAGTATAGCTCATAATGTGCAGCACTCTGTTTAACACTGACCCTACAGATAGCTTAGTTTACCATCGTGTGAGCTTCCTGACTGCATTGTGGTTATCATTTATATATGCTCTCAATGTCGACCTTGTAAATGTTGATAAATTGTTATCTGTGGTTTTAATTGCTAAACTATATGTATGTGTATTGCCATTTCTATTTTAATCTTGCACACCAAAATATTTTTTTTTTTACAAATAAAAAAAATAAAATAAAAAGAAATTGGTGATGAAATAAAAAGCCTTGAAAAAGACTCACATGAAATCGAGCAGTTTGTCTTATTTTGCAAACAAAATGCCCCAATGGGAATAAAGTGCTGTTTGGGAATGCAATTTTTCCTAAAAATAAATCACGTGGGTCCAATAAAACAAATTGTCAAAATTGCAACACTGAAAATAGCACGACCCTAATATAACCCTTAAACTTCCTATAAATAAAAATCTGCAGTATTTACTGTAATGGTACATGGTAGGTCTGTGAAATTAACCTTGAATTGAAATGTTCTGGCAGAGATTACTGATACAATGGTTAAATGAAGTGTCAAAATGCTCTTAGTTAAATCCCCTGATGGGCGGCTCTAACTTTTACATTTATTTACTTTGTATAGCACTATTGAATTTGGTGATTGCTGTTAGACGTATAGTTCACTCATGTCATGTTTTGCAAATATTTAGCTTAAAAATTATAATTCACTCCTTGCAATATTTGCGATATAACTTTCGAAAAATAATTGAAATCATAGACACGTCAATTCAAAATGAAAAATATAGCAGGTGAATGTGGTACCTGAAAGATACGATTGCCCCTATGCTGCCAAATATAGTTATTAGCAGTAGCGGTTTTATCAGAGTCCATACAGATGTTCAAACAGCTACTAGATGCATACTTGCAAAGACAGAATATTCAAGGATATAATCTTTCAATGTAGGGTAATAACTGCTTGATTCAAGGATAAATCTGACTGCCATTCTGGGGTCAATAAGGAATTTTTTGTCCTAGCTTGTTGCAAAATTGTGCTTCAAACTGGGGTTTTTTTTTTTTTTTTTTTTTCTCTTTTGGATCAACAGCAAAAAACAGGTGTGAGGAAGGCTGAACTTGATGGACGCAAGTCTCTTTTCAGCTATCTAACTATGTAACTATGTAACTGTTTGGTTCTTACAATGCAATTTACAGTATGAAGCCAGGACAAATAGCTAAAAGTGCTAATAGCATATTAAAGGACCACTATAGTGCCAGTAAAACTTGTTTTCCTAGCTCTATAGTGTCCCCCCCCTCCACCCTCAGGGTCCCACTCCCACTGGGGGAGGAAGGGATTAAACACTTACCTTTCTCCAGCGCCGGGCGCTGAGTACTCTCCTCCCTCTTCCGACGTCATCCGCCGAATGTGCATGCACGGCAAAAGCCGCGTGCGCATTCAATCAGTCCATAGACTATGGATGGCCAGCATCTTCTCACTGTGATTTTCACAGTGAGAATCGCAGAAGCGCCTCTAGCGCCTGTCAATGAGACAGCTAATAGAGACTGGATTAACCCTCAGTGTAAACATAGCAGTTTCACTGAAACTGCTATGTTTACAGCTGCAGGGTTAATACTAGATGGACCTGGCAGCCAGACCACTTCATTAAGCTGAAGTGGTCTGGGTGCCTATGGTCCTTTAAGGATGCACTAGTATCACTCCACGTTTATTTGGAGTAGCAATATGCAACATAAATGTTTTCTGATAATTCTTTATGAAAGTACAATAACGGCTTTGTACATAATTAAAGGGGATTTCACCTGAAACATTTATGATTTTCATTGTTTCTCCAAATACACGTGGGGCAACTTGCTGTGATAGTACCGTATATACTCAAGTATAAGACGAGTTTTTCAGCACATTTTTTGTGCTGAAAAACCCCCACTTGTCTTATACTCGAGTGAGTGTCTGTATTATGGCAACTTACATTGCCATAATACAGACAGGACCGCCGGACTCATTACAAGCCCGGCAGTCTTGATGGGGGCTGGCAGAGAGCTGTACCTTACCTTCACAGCAACTCCTGTCAGCTCCCTTCTCTCTCCTCCGGTCGGCTCCCCTGTCAGCAAGTCTGTGAGACTGAATCTATAGTTATATTACGGACTGAATCTATAGTTATATTACGGACTGAATCTATAGTTATATTACGGACTGAATCTATAGTTATATTTGAAACCCAGCAACGGCCACGGAAATAAAACACTCCAAAGAACAAACCGACATCAGTATAACAGGATAAATTTAAAAATATATACTTTATTGTTTTAATAAAATTAACAATATACAGAATATGTGTGTTGGAAAACAATAGTGGTTCTGACAAGTGTGAAGGCCAGTGAACCATGCATGTTGTTAATGTGAGTTTCACTGTGTATTTTATTTGGCTATGATGAAACTATTAAGTGCAATTCTAAATCATGTTTTTATGCCACCATTAATGTTTTTGTTTCATAACATGGGATTGGCTTTGTATCTGAATAAATATTTTGTTTGCTCAAGTGTTAAAGCTGCCGATAGGCATTGCATGACTGTTTGTGTTTGACTTTGCATGATTGTCTGAATTTGTCTTTGAAAAATGTTTGTGCTTGTGCATATGTGTTTCTTTGTGCATAAAAGATGGTGTTGCTGCCTGAATGATTTTGAATGTATTTATGGGAATGAATCTACAGCCTTGTCCCTGTTCATACGTTGTGTTTATCCATGTGTCCTTGCAATGAGTAGTCTTTTTTTTCACTGCTCTTTTTGTCTAGATTCCAGTTCTACCTCTTTATGGATTTCATCTATTGTTTTCGGTCCCTGAGGTTTATGTCGAGGCACCCAGTTATTACTTCTTAATTCCATCACATCCTGCACCAAAAATCGAATCCGCGAAGAGGTTTTCTGTTTTTTAATAAAGATGTCAATCTTGCTGATATAGTTGTCCATGCGACACTGTCCATTTTCCAAGGATTTTCCAATTGTAGTGAGCAAAAGGCAAATACATTCCATGGACTCCTCGCTGTTTCTGTTCAGTAGTTTCATTAGGCAGTCTTTCATGGTGTCTTCAGAGAGAAAATTTAACTTAAATAGCTCCCCAATAAATTTGATGTTTCCTTGATATCGCCTGCGTGCTTTACTACAAGCATCACTCAATTCTTCTTTTAGTCTAGTCTTTTCTCTCGGTGACGTGGCAGCATCCAGTTCCTTTTGCAGTTTCTCAGTTCTTTCATTTCCATTTTCACCTCTCTCAAATTCCTTCTGGCAGAGTCTTATTAGCAGCCTACGGAATGTAATGCTTTCTTCAGGCTTGTCTTCTGTTGGGACCTCAACCATCATTAGCCAGTTGCACATGCTGGCGTATACAACAGCAAAATGTGGCTCTACTACTGCTTTTTCAAATATGACTTCTACAACACTTTTTAGTTGATACTCTGTGTCTACAGAGAGCTCTTTCACTTGCTTAATTAGGTGCTGGAATGTCTGAGGTGTGATTTTATTTAGAATACTCCGAACTTTGCAAACCAATTCTTGAGCCTTGGCCATAGTCGGATCTTCGTTTGTCCTTTTCATGGGAGGTTTCCAAGCCTTTTCAGATGTATGCGGTTTTACATTCTCAGTTACATGAAGGATTTTGCGAGGTTCCTTACCAGGACCCTGATGAGACCTCATTTGGCCCATTCCACATGGCAATCTGTAATTATCCTTAGCAGGATGGATGAAATTTCCAGTTAGAGGTGTACATTTCCTGCTGGTAAATCGTGGTCGGAGATGAGGTCTAATGAGCATTCCTTGGTAGAGTTTAGCAATTTCAGACAAGTCCCTTGGCTCCTGTGTAATAGATTTAAATTTAAGTAAAGAATCCCTGTCATAGTGTATCCTTTCTACCTTTGTTTTAATATTTGTCTTCTCTTGGAGTACGGGTACTGGAAGGTCTTGGCTTTTCTTTCGAACGATATCAACCTCAGCAGGAGGTTCTTTTTCTTTTTCTTCTGACAATGGCTGCTCTTCATGGTCACTGCTCAGACTCGCATGTGTTCCTGGCTCATTATTCTTCATCTTATTTTGTTCTTCCTCAGGGGTGCCCTCTTGAATAATTAGAAGCAACTCCTCTGGCTGAACAGGGCCCACTAGAAGAATACCTGGATCTTGATCCTTGACAGCCTCCCGAGAATCTAGATTCATAGGCTCAGGTTGACAATCCAAAGTGGACTGTGGCTGACCAAGGTTTACTGGCAGCTCCTCTAACATTTCACCAGTGCTTGATTTGGCAGGACAAACTGGGCCCACTAGAAGAATACCTGGATCTTGATCCTTGACAGCTTCCCGAAAATCTAGATTCATAGGCTCAGGTTGACAATCCAAAGTGGACTGTGGCTGAACAAGGTTTACTGGCAACTCCTCTGTCAATCCACTTGTATGAGGTTCAATAGTAGAAACAGGATATTCTAGAGTAGTGTTGTCTTCTAGATGTGTGATAACCTCTGTAGGCTCTAGAAAGGTAGGCTGTAGTAAAATAGCTGTAACTGGTTCCTGAGAATCTATATTCATAGGCTCAGGTGGAAAATCTAAAGTGGACTGTGGCTGACCAAGGTTTACTGGCAACTCCTCTGTCAATCCACTTGTATGAGGTTCGATAGTAGTAACAGAGCATTCTAGAGAAGTGTTGTCTTCTAGATGTGTGATAACCTCTGTAGGCTCTAGAAAGGTAGGCTGTAGTAAAATAGCTGTAACTGGTTCCTGAGAATCTAGATTCATAGGCTCAGGTGGAAAATCTAAAGTGGACTGTGGCTGACCAAGGTTTACTGGCAACTCCTCTGTCAATCCACTTGTATGAGGTTCGATAGTAGTAACAGAGCATTCTAGAGAAGTGTTGTCTTCTAAATGTGTGATAACCTGTGTAGGCTCTAGAGAGGTAGGCTGTAGTAAAATAACTGTAACTGGGTTTTGAGAATCTAGATTTGCAGGCTCAGATGGACAATGTAAAGTGGACTGTGGCTGACCAAGGTTTACTGGCAACTCCTCTGGCAATCCACTTGTATGAGGTTCGATAGTAGTAACAGGGCATTCTAGAGAAGTGTTGTCTTCTAGATGTGTGATAACCTGTGTAGGCTCTAGAGAGGTAGGCTGTAGTAAAATAACTGTAACTGGGTTCTGAGAATATAGATTTGCAGGCTCAGATGGACAATGTAAAGTGGACTGTGGCTGACCAAGGTTTACTGGCAACTCCTCTGGCAATCCACTTGTATGAGGTTCAATAGTAGAAACAGGGCATTCTAGAGAAGTGTTGTCTTCTAGATGTGTGATAATCTCTGTAGGCTCTAGAGACCTTGCCTGCAGCAAGTGACAGGGAATATCCTCTAGACTTGTGACCGCTTCAGGCTGTGGAATAATATTGTGTTTATAATACTCTGCAGAATACTTTTTTTCATTTTCCAGTTCTTTTTTGTCCACTTCTTTTTCTTGGACATTTGTAGCCTTTTTAGTTGTTTTAAATTGCTTTGGGCGTAATGTAGGCTTTACCTTAGAGAAAATGAATGGTTCCCTGCAATTAAAAAATAGGAAAAGTTAAAATACGGTTGTAACAATTATGTCTTTTTCTCCCTTTCCATCCATCAGCCCATTTTGTCACTTATCTTATTCCTCTTCAGCTTTCCTCTTACTTTCAGTCAGTCAGCTACCCTATCACTCGTTATCTATCAGTCATTATTGCACAGCTTGTAGTGACACTATCAGATCATTTATGTTACATATATTACATTC
Source organism: Pelobates fuscus (assembly GCF_036172605.1). Classification (NCBI taxonomy): domain Eukaryota; kingdom Metazoa; phylum Chordata; class Amphibia; order Anura; family Pelobatidae; genus Pelobates; species Pelobates fuscus. Next base: position 91,244,770 of record NC_086329.1, read on the forward strand.
TGGTTACACTAATTCCAGTAAAAAGTTTACTTTGTACCATTAAAGCTTCTGTTTATATTAAAATACATATCTTATAGAAATTAGGTAATGCCTGGTAAGTCACTTGCTGTAGTGCTCCCCAGTGATTTGTGATGTTGGCTCAGAAAGAGCATTGACATCTTTCTCTATCTGTGGTTCGTCTCTCATTGGTTTCCTGTGTAAACAGACAGCCAGTGAGAGAACCAGGGTATTGGTTTACTGAGGACACTGAAGGTTTATTTGGATAACGTTATAGGATTATGGTCGGTCATTCTGTGTCTCATGATACACTTACCTAGGTGGCCGAGCATATGTCATTAGTTGGTTAGTTTCTCTTGGAGTCACCCGAATATAGCATGGTACATCGGGAATCTTCTCCTCTTTTCCAAATCTGACATAGTTATTATAATGTCTAAAGATTTTGAAGAAAAACACACCAGAAAACAAAGAGCTCATTAATAAACTGATGTTATATCTCTGGAATAGCAGAATGTGTTTAGGAAATGATAGAAAAAGCCATTATATATTATAGATTATTATTTGGGTCATATTGTAATGATTAAATATTCCAATTTGAGATTTGTGATGTTGGCTCAGAAAGAGCATTGACATCTTTCTCTATCTGTGGATCTTCTCTCATTGGTTTCCTGTGTACACAGACAGCCAGTGAGAGAACCAGGGTATTGGTTTACTGAGGACACTGAAGGTTTATTTGGATAACGTTATAGGATTATGGTCGGTCATTCTGTGTCTCATGATACACTTACCTAGGTGGCCGAGCATATGTCATTAGTTGGTTAGTTTCTCTTGGAGTCACCCGAATATAGCATGGTACATCGGGAATCTTCTCCTCTTTTCCAAATCTGACATAGTTATTATAATGTCTAAAGATTTTGAAGAAAAACACACCAGAAAACAAAGAGCTCATTAATAAACTGATTTTATATCTCTGGAATAACAGAATGTGTTTAGGAAATGATAGAAAAAGCCATTATATATTATAGATTATTATTTGGGTCATATTGTAATGATTAAATATTCCAATTTGAGATTTGTGATGTTGGCTCAGAAAGAGCATTGACATCTTTCTCTATCTGTGGTTCTTCTCTCATTGGTTTCCTGTGTACACAGACAGCCAGTGAGAGAACCAGGGTATTGGTTTACTGAGGACACTGAAGGTTTATTTGGATAACGTTATAGGATTGTGGTCGGTCATTCTGTGTCTCATGATACACTTACCTAGGTGGTCGAGCATTTGTCATTAGTTGGTTAGTTTCTCTTGGAGTCACCCGAATATAGTATGGTACATCGGGAATCTTCTCCTCTTTTCCAAATCTGACATAGTTATTATAATGTCTAAATATTTAGAAGAAAAACACACAAAAAACAAAAAGGTCATTAATAAATTGATGTTATATCTCTGGAATAACAGAGTGTGTTTAGGAAATGATAGAAAAAGCCATTATATATTATAGATTATTATTTGGGTCATATTGTAATTATTAAATATTCCAATTTGAGATTTGTGATGTTGGCTCAGAAAGAGCATTGACATCTTTCTCTATCTGTGGATCTTCTCTCATTGGTTTCCTGTGTACACAGACAGCCAGTGAGAGAACCAGGGTATTGGTTTACTGAGGACACTGAAGGTTTATTTGGATAACGTTATAGGATTATGGTCGGTCATTCTGTGTCTCATGATACACTTACCTAGGTGGCCGAGCATATGTCATTAGTTGGTTAGTTTCTCTTGGAGTCACCCGAATATAGCATGGTACATCGGGAATCTTCTCCTCTTTTCCAAATCTGACATAGTTATTATAATGTCTAAAGATTTTGAAGAAAAACACACCAGAAAACAAAAAGCTCATTAATAAACTGATGTTATATCTCTGGAATAGCAGAATGTGTTTAGGAAATGATAGAAAAAGCCATTATATATTATAGATTATTATTTGGGTCATATTGTAATGATTAAATATTCCAATTTGAGATTTGTGATGTTGGCTCAGAAAGAGCATTGACATCTTTCTCTATCTGTGGATCTTCTCTCATTGGTTTCCTGTGTACACAGACAGCCAGTGAGAGAACCAGGGTATTGGTTTACTGAGGACACTGAAGGTTTATTTGGATAACGTTATAGGATTATGGTCGGTCATTCTGTGTCTCATGATACACTTACCTAGGTGGCCGAGCATATGTCATTAGTTGGTTAGTTTCTCTTGGAGTCACCCGAATATAGCATGGTACATCGGGAATCTTCTCCTCTTTTCCAAATCTGACATAGTTATTATAATGTCTAAAGATTTTGAAGAAAAACACACCAGAAAACAAAGAGCTCATTAATAAACTGATTTTATATCTCTGGAATAACAGAATGTGTTTAGGAAATGATAGAAAAAGCCATTATATATTATAGATTATTATTTGGGTCATATTGTAATGATTAAATATTCCAATTTGAGATTTGTGATGTTGGCTCAGAAAGAGCATTGACATCTTTCTCTATCTGTGGATCTTCTCTCATTGGTTTCCTGTGTACACAGACAGCCAGTGAGAGAACCAGGGTATTGGTTTACTGAGGACACTGAAGGTTTATTTGGATAACGTTATAGGATTATGGTCGGTCATTCTGTGTCTCATGATACACTTACCTAGGTGGCCGAGCATATGTCATTAGTTGGTTAGTTTCTCTTGGAGTCACCCGAATATAGCATGGTACATCGGGAATCTTCTCCTCTTTTCCAAATCTGACATAGTTATTATAATGTCTAAAGATTTTGAAGAAAAACACACCAGAAAACAAAGAGCTCATTAATAAACTGATGTTATATCTCTGGAATAAGAGAATGTGTTTAGGAAATGATAGAAAAAGCCATTATATATTATAGGTTATTATTTGGGTCATATTGTAATGATTAAATATTCCAATTTGAGATTTGTGATGTTGGCTCAGAAAGAGCATTGACATCTTTCTCTATCTGTGGTTCTTCTCTCATTGGTTTCCTGTGTACACAGACAGCCGGTGAGAGAACCAGGGTATTGGATTACTGAGGACACTGAAGGTTTATTTGGATAACGTTATAGGATTATGGTCGGTCATTCTGTGTCTCATGATACACTTACCTAGGTGGCCGAGCATTTGTCATTAGTTGGTTAGTTTCTCTTGGAGTCACCCGAATATAGTATGGTACATCGGGAATCTTCTCCTCTTTTCCAAATCTGACATAGTTATTATAATGTCTAAAGATTTTGAAGAAAAACACACCAGAAAACAAAGAGCTCATTAATAAATTGATGTTATATCTCTGGAATAACAGAGTGTGTTTAGGAGATGATACAAGAAGCCATTAGATATTATGCATTGCTATTTGGGTTGTATTGTAATGGTTAAATAATTCAATTTGATGTATAAAACCTTTGACACGTCTGGACTAATTACATCCTGCATTTCATCCCAGGATGGTGCTGTCGATTTGGGGTCTCAAAACACATTTAATAAATGGGGCATTATTGTGTCAGAAAAACAAATATGTATTTCTGACACTATAGTTCTAATATTACTATTTATGGCCTCAGCCCCCCTGTCAGGAAAGTAAAAGGGTTTAAACTCACCCTTTTCCAGCGCCACACGGGGCTCCATCCCTAAACTGCCTCCTTGGCTGACAAACAGATTTGATGATCTCAGCCAATCCAATGCTTTACCTTTAGAAAGCATTGGATTGACTGAGTTAGTCAATTTTAATGATCCCAGCCAAGAAGGCATGCTGGGGGCGGAGGCAACGCTGCCCTGGACAATCATAAATTGATGCATCTTGAAGAGGAATGTTCAGTGTCTTCATGCAGAGTGTGGAGATGCTGAATGTCGCAGCACTGTCACAGGAAGCACTTATAGTGGCTGTCGGAGTGATTGCCACTGTAGGTGTCCCTAGGCAGGGCTGCCATCAGAGGGTGACAACCATGACGGTTGTCATGGGCCTGGCGGCCCAGGCCCCACGTGGAGCGGCGAAACTGCCGCAGGTGCATCTTCACCTGGGCCCATCAGGTGGCCCATGCATTTAGGGCCACCCGATGGGCCCTATATCTTCAGGGGCCCGGTCCGCGCTGCGGCCGTGTAATTGCGCGACCGGGCCCCTTTAAAATAAATTGCGGCTACACCGCAAGTGCTGTTGGGAGGAAGTGACGGCCGGTCACTTCCTCACAGCTTACTACGCGTAGGGGGAGCGGGAGAGCAGAGGACAGGACAGGAGAGGACACCAGAGGCATCCACTCCCATCATCCCCAGCCACCCTCCTGCAACTTAAAGGTAAGAGGAGGGTGGCTGATAAATGAGGTGTGTGTGTGTGTATATTCCTGTGGGGCGGGCACCCAGGGGCCCAGACCTTAAGCTGTGTTAGGGGCCCCACAATTTCTGATGGCGGCCCTGTCCCTAGGGAGCAATGTAAACACATTTTATACATTAAGCTGTAGTTGTTATGGTGTCTATAATGTCTCTGTAATTCATTTATATTTGACTTTTATTTTTATTTTTTACACCCCTGTATATAATGCCTGCTTATTTTATTTCAATGTCCATCACTACAAATGAGCTAGGCTGCACACATTCATGGATTTGATCATTTTTTTTAATCTCATCTGTTTAGAGAAATAACTAAAAGGTGAAACTCAAATAAAATTTTAAGCATTTTACCGCTTAGATTACTACAATTCATTTAAAGATAACATTATTAAATCTACTGGAAAGTTCTGTTATTTACAGAAATGATGCCCATTAACAAACCAAACTTTAATTTAATCTCTAACAAACTCTGATCCCCATCTTCCAATAACCCCATCTAATATTGACACACACAAAAACAACTATCCCTTTACGGAGATAGTGAGTGATACTCTAAAGTGCCTGAAATTAAAGCAGCTCAACACAAAAAAGTGGAATACCCTAATCCACAATAAAGTGCAAATATTCAACAAAGGAGGTATAGACTATATACCAACAAGTGGAGCGCTATAGAGAAACGACACAACAGCCAGTGGAAGAGAGTAAATAAATGAATAAATACAATCCTACACTGGAGTTGGTAAGGGTTGCAGGGTATAACGGGCATAACCCATAAGAAGTAATAAAGAAAAGAGAAAGGCTGACAAAAGGGATTACAAACAGGTCCTCCCAATCATCAGTCTCAATACCCCTGAATAGATTTGTTCATAGTAGTGGCTAGGAATTGCCAGTGTGGAACATACATACAAAAAATATGAAAAATAATAAATTTTTATTACCGTAGTCCCTTCTGGGGAAGAAAAAACACGACAAAATATAAAATAAAACAGTGTATATACAGTATCAACAGTGTATATACAGACAGAGTAGGGATCCTCTATCGAAAGCTGACCTCACAGTATACCTTGTTATCAAAAAATAAATAAATTGCAACCAAGTTTCAGACGCTAAGAGTAGCTATTAAAATGTATCTAGGGACAGACAGTGGTGTCACCCTAATAGAGTTGCAAAGTAGCAGAGTCGCTAGAGGGGGGAGGGAACAAAAGCCTCCCCTCACAAGGTATACTAAAGCGATAGAGTATAGTAATTAAACGATGTATGATTATGCACGGCACCCTAAGGCTAGCCCCAAATAATAGAACTGATCGACATAGATTCCCCCTTAGTAAATGACAGACAGTAGACCCCTAATATTGATAGCCCACTGGCTGTACATAGAGGGTAGAGGTTCCTAATATTGATAGCCCACTGGCTGTACATAGAGGGTAGAGCTTGGCATCCCATGTGAGAGCCTGCAAAGAAATCGTTGGCTCCTAATATTCCGTCGCTTAGATGTGTAGCTCGAAATGCAACAAACAGACCTAAATCCTAATATAGAGTCCTAGTCTTAAAAATAAAGCGATGGATTTGACTGTCTCGATTGAAAATCAACTGCTTCAAACTACACTTTTTAAAAAACCGACTGCCTCAAACAGTCTTCTATATTGGGACAGTTTTCACCCAAAACCCCTCAAACAAGGTATCCCCATAGGCCAGTACCTTAGGGCACGCAGAAATTGCAGTACTTTGCAGGAGTTCAAGACTCAGGCTGACATCCTGAGATCACAGTTCAAGGACAAAGGCTACCCTAATCGGTGCCTAAAGAGAGCCTATAGACGAGCCTTGGAGTCTGAGAGAGAGACCCTCTTGAGTGCTAGCCAACCTACACCACCCGCCATCTCCAGCCCCCGCTTGATCGCAACTTACGATGCTGGTTGGAACAAAGTGAAATCCGGAATACAAAAATTCTGGCCACTCCTAACAGGGGATGTGCATCTTAAAAAGATTTTGGGTCCAAAAGTAGATATCACGGCACGTAGAGGCAAGAACTTAAGAGATCTCTTGGTCCCCAGCCATTTTCAACCAGTACGCTCGGGGATCAAAACATGGCTCCATAGACCCATCACTGGCACTTTCCAATGCGGGCGATGTGTCGCCTGCAAATATATTAAACGAGACTCTAAGAAAGTGACTGATAGTGATAACAAACAGACCTTTAATGTTGCATCTTTTTTCAACTGCAACACCTCAGGCCTAGTATATCTACTCACTTGCGAATGCAACTGTAAATACGTAGGCAAAACCTTTCGCCCTTTTAAAGAAAGGATTAAGGAACACGTTAGATCACCCAAATGAACTATTGAAACGCCAATTGCTCGTCACCTAAGGGAACAACATTCAGGCAAATCACATGGTCTACGTTTCTGTGGTCTTGAATTGGTGAAACGGGACAAGAGGAAGGGTGACTACGATAGATTCCTCAGGCAACGTGAAAGCTTTTGGATATACAGGCTCAAGACTTTACAACCTAGGGGTCTAAATGAAGGGTTTTCATTTGCACCATTTATATAAATACATTACGGCATCTCACAAGGGTCCCTCACAATAAAAGGATAAGAAGGGCCTATAAATAAAAGATCCGTAATAAGTGATCCCTCCTTATGGCCACTATCAGAAAATCTGTAAATACCCAAATACCCGTGGTAGGGTGGTCAAACAGAGTGAAGATATTCACCTTACCACTACATCAAAAAATATGACCCTTTCATGTGGTCATCATCTGGAAATTCGAAAAAGGTCCAATATTTATCCAATATTTACATGCATTACTGGCCCCTTGGGGACGCAGCACCCCTGTGGGTGCTGACACTCTTTGGGATATGTCTCCCATACATGAACAACACAGTTCACTGTCATTATATATTTTTAAGTCATTCTGACAATGTATTAATTTCACCTCTCTGCTTGCATATATATTTGTAATATATATTTATATTTTCTCTATACATTATTCATCATTTTTCTATTATTTATTTTTTGGAATATACTTCATTTTGTTTTATTTATCTGTTCAATTTATCTGTTCAATTGTTCATCCCTCTAAATATCAAGAGATTCTGCATCTCCAACTTTCAATAGCATTTATCTATTTACTTTCCTGTAGTAATAGGCTCCAATTTATTTTAAAATATGATACTTTATACCACAGTCCCCCTTGGGACTCTTTTTTGGCATGCATCCAGGATTTTGGCAAACACAGGGTTAACTTTTTCGTTACCCCTTTGCCGGATGGCTGCTTATGCCATTCAAACATTCAGTCCCCGCCCACCGACCAATGCCGCTCGAGTGTGATGATGACGTCGGTAGTCCGATGGGCGGGCTTATGTGCTTTAAAAATACGGCGGGCTTACTCATTCCGGTAAGCTCTTGACAAAGGCGCAAGTTTAAGCGCCGAAACGCGCGTTGAGCCAGTACATGCACGTCAGGGGCTCTGGACATATACTGACACATTATTGGTGTCGGCACCTAACTCTCTGCTTATCAATTGCTAAATTACCGACATCAAGTTATTTCATGTCCAGCATCCCAGGAGTGCGTATTGGAGACTCTTAACACTAATTTTATGTACTCTGTACATACTTTATTTCTCTTTCTTTTTCCTTTATTATGTTTATGGGGGGAGATTGATAAGACCAGTCATTTTATTAAGGGGTGCCCTCGAAGGCACAAGACTCAGGAATCTTCTGTCACTGTCTGTATATTTTCTACCACCTAGGCAACCTGTTCCAAACTGTTTGTAAACCCTCTCTTTATACTTTGACCTATTATTTGGATGCAGCTAGCACTTAGGCAACTTGTGTGACTTTTAACCGGTTAACTGCTGCCTGTCAGCAGTCCTTCACAGGTGAGCTACTACTTTGTGCTCCACTGTGGTCAAGCATAGGATAACATCATTCAGTGCAGGCAGCCGTTGTTACACTAGAATATACTGCTAGGTATCTTGCAGAAAAAATGGAGCCAGGTCAGCAACCCCTTATTTTTCACTTTACTGCTTGACAGAAACCTTTATTTATTATCAATACCCTGCTATGATCTAGGCAGCTTTTGTGATATTTAATCGGCTAATCGCCGTCTGTCAGAAATCTGTCTTAGCTGAACCATTATCTTTGATCTTTCTGAGGTTAAGTACCATAGAACATTATCAATTATTGTATCAATTATTGTATGCGGAGTTAACCCATGTCGTTAGTTGTACTATCATGTAGGGATTTACTTATCCATAAATCTTTCAACTATTGACAGCACTGGTTTAGCAGTCGTCTTATCTCCCCCCTCTTGTTACAGCTATTAGTGATATATAATATAGTATCACTTCTATTACTTGGGAATACCCTGATGTTATATTGTAGTAAAACAGTATTGCTTCAGCATTCGTGTTATTATGTATACACTTTTACAGCTTGTATAAGTAGTCACAGAGTGTAGTCTCCACTCACTCCTGCTGTTCATATTATTATTTTTCTTTAATATATTTTTATTTTAGATTTATTTATTAAAAGTTACTTTTTAAGCCTATAATCTTCTCAGTAAATCATACACAGGTAGAATGGCATTTTTTTTCCTTTTTTGTTTATTCTCTATCATAGACACGTCAATTCAAAATGAAAAATATAGCAGGTGAATGTGGTACCTGAACGATACGATTGCCCCTATGCTGCCAAATATAGCCATTAGCAGTATCACTGTTTGGTTCTTACAATGCAATTTACAGTATGAAGCCAGGACAAATAGCTAAAAGTGTTAATAGCATATTAAAGGACCACTATAGTGCCAGGAAAACAAACTTGTTTTCCTAGCTCTATAGTGTTAATAGGTCCCCCCACCCTCAGGGTCCCACTCCCACCGGGCTAAAGGGGGAGGACGGGGTTAAACACGTACCTTTCTCCAGTGCCGGGCTCCCTCAGCGCTGAGGACTCTCCTCCCTCTTCCAACGTCATCCGCCGAATGTGCATGCACGGCAAGAGCCGCGCTCGCATTCAATCAGTCCATAGACTATGGATGTCCAGCATCTTCTCACTGTGATTTTCACAGTGAGAATTGCGGAAGCGCCTCTAGCGGCTGTCAATGAGACAGCTACTAGAGGCTGGATTAACCCTCAGTGTAAACATAGCAGTTTCATTAAGCTGAAGTGGTCTGGGTGCCTATGGTCCTTTAAGGATGCACTAGTATCACGTTTATTTGGAGTAGCAATATGCAACATAAATGTTTTCTGATAATTCTTTATGAAAGTACAATAACGGCTTTGTACATAATTAAAGGGGATTTCACCTGAAACATTTATGATTTTCATTGTTTCTCCAAATACACGTGGGGCAACTTGCTGTCATAGTAATTACATAAAACACAGATGGTTCTCAGTCTGCCAGTGAGTATGGATCCTTTCAGAGTTATGCACTAAAGTGAGAATTACTGGGAATTCAAAGTGAAAAAAGCGAAATGGAAACATTCTCCAAGACAGCAATGCTTCCAATTTGGCTATTTTGTCCTTAAATTGAAATTTACTTTAAAGCCATACTGTAGTGAATAACCCAGAAAATGTTCATCAAATATGTGCCTTGGTTTTAACATTAAATTAATAATTTAACTTCCTAATATTAATGTCCAATGGACTACAACAAGGGAGACATAGATCAACAGCCGGCACACCTTAACCCTTTCAGTGACTGACATATGCCATGCATTAATTTGCTCCAAAACAATTCCCTATTTATACCCAGCCCTGAAAGGGTTTAAAGGAATATTTGCAACACCTTAACCAGTCCGCTGCAGTGGTTATGGTACTAGGAGTGCCCTCGCACCCCCGCAGGGTAAGTAGTCAAAGAAGGAGCTTCCATTAACTCCACTTTTTTAAGCTCGCTGGCTGAGGGAGTCAGCTGAGCTCTCTCAACCAATGAGCTGAGCCCTGGACCACTGGTTTAGCTCAATGTAGGAGATTCTGGGCCGCAAGTGGATGTTCTCTGTCTCAAAAAGTTTGACTACTTATCCTGTGAGGGCAGTAGGGCACTCCAGGTTCTATAACTACCACAGACTGCTGGTGCTTGGAGGATTTCTTTAAGGGACTGTGTACTATACAGCTACAAAAAACCAAGGGATGAGGCCTTAGGAAGGTGTCTGTGAGACTGAATCTATAGTTATATTACGGACTGAATCTATAGTTATATTTGAAACCCAGCAACGGCCACGGAAATAAAACACTCCAAAGAACAAACCGACATCAATATAACAGGATAAATTTTAAAAATATACTTTATTGTTTTAATAAAATTAACAATATACAAAATATGTTTGTAGGAAAACAATAGTGGTTCTGACAAGTGTGAAGGCCAGTGAGCCATGCATGTGGTTAATGTGAGTTTCACTGTGTATATTATTTGGCTATGATGAAACTACCAAGTGCAATTCTAAATCATGTTTTTATGCCACCGTTAATGTATTTGTTTCATAACATGGGATTGCCTTTGTATCTGAATAAATATTCTGTTTGTTCACGTGTTAAAGCTGCCGATAGGTAGGATGTGTTTGACTTTGCATGAATGTCTAAATTTGTCTTTGAAAAATGTTTGTGCTTGTGCATATGTGTTTCTTTGTGCATAAAAGTTGGTGTTGCTGCCTGAATGATTTTGAATGTATTTATGGGAATGAATCTGCAGCCGTGTCCCTGTGCATACGTTGTGTTTATCCATGTGTCCTTGCAATGAGTAGTCTTTTTTTTTGTTCACTGCTCTTTTTGTCTATATTCCAGTTCTACCTCTTTATGTATTTGATCTATTGTTTTCGGTCCCTGAGGTTTATGTCGAGGTACCCAGTTATTACTTCTTAATTCCATCAAATCCTGCACCAAAAATCGAATCCGCGAAGAAGTTTTCTGTTTTTTAATAAAGATGTCAATCTTGCTGATATAGTTGTCCAAGCGACACTGTCCATTTTCCAAGGATTTTCCAATTGTAGTGAGCAAAAGGCAAATACATTCCATGGACTCCTCGCTGTTTCTGTTCAGTAGTTTCATTAGGCAGTCTTTCATGGTGTCTTCAGAGAGAAATTTTAACTTAAATAGCTCCCCAATCAATTTGATGTTTCCTTGGTATCGCCTGCGTGCTTTACTGCAAGCATCACTCAATTCTTCTTTTAGTCGAGTCTTTTCTCTCGGTGACGTGGCAGCATCCAGTTCCTTTTGCAGTTTCTCAGTTCTTTCATTCCCATTTTCACCTCTCTCAAATTCCTTCTGGCAGAGTCTTATTAGCAGCCTACGGAATGTAATGCTTTCTTCAGGCTTGTCTTCTGTTGGGACCTCAACCATCATTAGCCAGTTGCACATGTTGGCGTATACAACAGCAAAATGTGGCTCTACTACTGCTTTTTCAAATATGACTTCTACAACACTTTTTAGTTGATACTCTGTGTCTACAGAGAGCTCTTTCACTTGCTTAATTAGGTGCTGGAATGTCTGAGGTGTGATTTTATTTAGAATACTGCGAACTTTGCGAACCAATTCTTGAGCCTTGGCCATAGTCGGATCTTCGTTTGTCCTTTTAATGGGAGGTTTCCAAGCCTTTTCAGATGTATGCGGTTTTACATTCTCAGTTACATGAAGGATTTTGCGAGGTTCCTTACCAGGACCCTGCTGAGACCTCATTTGGCCCATTCCACATGGCAATCTGTAATTATCCTCAGCAGGGTGGATGAAATTTCCAGTTAGAGGTGTACATTTCCTGCTGGTAAATCGTGGTCGAAGGTGAGGTCTAATGAGCATTCCTTGGTAGAGTTTAGCAATTTCAGACAAGTCCCTTGGCTCCTGTGTAATAGATTTAAATTTAAGTAAAGAATCCCTGTCATAGTGTATCCTTTCTACCTTTGTTTTAATATTTGTCTTCTCTTGGAGTACAGGTACTGGAAGGTCTTGGCTTTTCTTTTGAACGATATCAGCCTCAGCAGGAGGTTCTTTTTGTTTTTCTTCTGACAATGGCTGCTCTTCATGGTCACTGCTCAGACTCGCATGTGTTCCTGGCTGATTATTCTTCATCTCATTTTGTTCTTCCTCAGGGGTGCCCTCTTGAATAATTAGAAGCAACTCCTCTGGCTGAACAGTGGGGCAATCCAAAGTAGTTCCGGAGTGATAAATCACAGTGTCAGAGCTTACTGGCAGCTCCTCTAACATTTTACCAGTGCTTGATTTGGCAGGACAAACTGGGCCCACTAGAAGAATACCTGTATCTTGATCCTTGACAGCTTCCCGAGAATGTAGATTCATAGGCTCAGGTTGACAATCCAAAGTGGACTGTGGCTGACCAAGGTTTACTGGCAGCTCCTCTAACATTTCACCAATGCCTGATTTGGCAGGACAAACTGGGCCCACTAGCAGAATACCTGGATCTTGATCATTGACAGCCTCCTGAGAATCTAGATTCATAGGCTCAGGTTGACAATCCAAAGTGGACTGTGGCTGACCAAGGTTTACTGGCAGCTCCTCTGTCAATCCACTTGTATGAGGTTCGATAGTAGAAACAGGATATTCTAGAGTAGTGTTGTCTTCTAGATGTGTGATAACCACTGAAGGCTCTAGAGAGGTAGGCTGTAGTAAAATAGGTGTAACTGGGTTCTGAGAATCTAGATTTGCAGGCTCATGTGGACAATGTAAAGTGGACTGTGGCTGACCAAGGTTCACTGGCAACTCCTCTGTCAATATACTTGTATGAGGTTCGATAGTAGTAACAGGGCATTTTAGAGAAGTGTTGTCTTCTAGATGTGTGATAACCTCTGTAGGCTCTAGAAAGGTAGGCTGTAGTAAAATATCTGTAACTGGGTTCTGAGAATATAGATTCATAGGCTCAGGTGGAAAATCTAAAGTGTACTGTGGCTGACCAAGGTTTACTGGCAGCTCCTCTGTCAATCCACTTGTATGAGGTTCGATAGTAGAAACAGGGTATTCTAGAGTAGTGTTGTCTTCTAGATGTGTGATAACCACTGTAGGCTCTAGAGAGGTAGGCTGTAGTAAAATAGGTGTAACTGGGTTCTGAGAATCTAGATTTGCAGGCTCATGTGGACAATGTAAAGTGAACTGTGGCTGACCAAGGTTAACTGGCAACTCCTCTGTCAATATACTTGTATGAGGTTCGATAGTAGTAACAGGGCATTCTAGAGAAGTGTTGTCTTCTAGATGTGTGATAACCTCTGTAGGCTCTACAGAGGTAGGCTGTAGTAAAATAACTGTAACTGGGTTCTGAGAATATAGATTTGCAGGCTCAGGTGAACAATGTAAAGTGGACTGTGGCTGACCAAGGTTTACTGGCAACTCCTCTGGCAATCCACTTGTATGAGGTTCAATAGTAGAAACAGAGCATTCTAGAGAAGTGTTGTCTTCTAGATGTGTGATAATCTCTGTACGCTCTAGAGACCTTGCCTGCAGCAAGTGACAGGGAATATCCTCTAGACCTGTGACCGGTTCAGGCTGTGGAATAATATTGTGTTTATAATACTCTGCAGAATATTTTTTTTCATTTTCCAGTTCTTTTTTGTCCACTTCTTTTTCTTGGACATTTGTAGCCATTTTAGTTGTTTTATATTTCTTTGGGCGTAATGTAGGCTTTACGTTAGATAAAATGAATGGGTCCCTGCAATTAAAAAATAGTAAAAGTTAAAATACGGTTGTAACAATTATGTCCTTTTCTCCCTTTCCATCCATCAGCCCATTCTGTCACTTATCTTATTCCTCTTCAGTTTTCCTCTCACTTTCAGTCCATCGGCTACCCTATCACTCGTTATCTATCAGTCAGTATTGCACAGCTTGTAGTGACACTATCAGATCATTTATGTTACATATATTACATTCTGGTTACACTAATTCCAGTAAATAGTTTACTTTGTACCATTAAAGCTTCTGTTTATATTAAAATATTTTATAGAAATTAGATAATGCCTGGTAAGTCACTTGCTGTAGTGCTCCCCAGTGATTTGTGATGTTGGCTCAGAAAGACCATTGACATCTTTCTCTATCTGTGGATCTTCTCTCATTGGTTTCCTGTGTACACAGACAGCCAGTGAGAGAACCAGGGTATTGGATTACTGAGGACACTGCAGTTTTATTTGGATAACCTTTTTGGATTATGGTTGGTCATTCTTTGTCTCATTAAAAACCTAGGTGGCCGAGCATATGTCATTAGTTTGTTGGTTTCCCTAGGAGTCACCCTAATATAGTATGGTACATCGAGAATCTTCTCCTCTTTTCCATATCTGACATAGTTATTATAATGTGTAAAGCTTTTGAAGAAAAACACACAAAAAAAACCAAAAGGTCAGACTAATTCTTCCAGCACCCAGTGGAGAGGCTAAAATCTCAATTTGTTAAAACAAACATCAACAATAGAAAAAAAAGAAGATGTCTCCCCTTTGATTAATGTGATCACACAGTATTTACCTTTTATCAGGCACAGCAAATTTAGATGTAAGAGAAGGGGGAAGGCAAAGTCTCTTTGTGCGTTTTTGGCAACATTTTTGACTTTCTTCCACAAACCCCTCATTCTGTTCCCGTGGCTCCGATCTCTTCCCTTTCTCAGGATCTGGAGAGATATCCAGATTAGGTGATACCTGGGGGAATTTCTGGGGCTCTGCTTTAAGAGGTAGCCTGTTTAGGAAAGAAAGAGTGATTATTGGAGTTTCATATTTCACACGTTTGATGTTATATTTCTGGAATAACTGAGTGTGTTTAGGAAATGATAGAAAAAGCCATTATATATTATAGGTTATTATTTGGGTCATATTGTAATGATTAAATATTCCAATTTGAGATTTGTGATGTTGGCTCAGAAAGAGCATTGACATCTTTCTCTATCTGTGGTTCTTCTCTCATTGGTTTCCTGTGTACACAGACAGCCAGTGAGAGAACCAGGGTATTGGTTTACTGAGGACACTGAAGGTTTATTTGGATAACCTTATAGGATTATGGTCAGTCATTCTGTGTCTCATGATACACTTACCTAGGTGGCCGAGCATTTGTCATTAGTTGGTTAGTTTCTCTTGGAGTCACCCGAATATAGTATGGTACATCGGGAATCTTCTCCTCTTTCCCAAATCTGACATAGTTATTATAATGTCTAAAGATTTTGAAGAAAAATACACAAAAAAAAACAAAGAGCTCATTAATAAACTGATGTTATATCTCTGGAATAACAGAATGTGTTTAGGAAATGATAGAAAAAGCCATTATATATTATAGGTTATTATTTGGGTCATATTGTAATGATTAAATATTCCAATTTGAGATTTGTGATGTTGGCTCAGAAAGACCATTGACATCTTTCTCTATCTGTGGTTCTTCTCTCATTGGTTTCCTGTGTACACAGACAGCCAGTGAGAGAACCAGGGTATTGGATTACTGAGGACTCTGAAGGTTTATTTGGATAACGTTATAGGATTATGGTCGGTCATTCTGTGTCTCATGATACACTTACCTAGGTGGCCGAGCATTTGTCATTAGTTGGTTAGTTTCTCTTGGAGTCACCCGAGTAAAGTATGGTACATCGGGAATCTTCTCCTCTTTTCCAAATCTGACATAGTTATTATAATGTCTAAAGATTTTGAAGAAAAACACACAAAAAAACAAAAAGGTCATTAATAAATTGATGTTATATCTCTGGAATAACAGAATGTGTTTAGGAAATTATAGAAAAAGCCATTATATATTATAGGTTATTATTTGGGTCATATTGTAATTATTAAATATTCCAATTTGAGATTTTTGATGTTGGCTCAGAAAGAGCATTGACATCTTTCTCTATCTGTGGTTCTTCTCTCATTGGTTTCCTGTGTACACAGACAGCCAGTGAGAGAACCAGGGTATTGGTTTACTGAGGACACTGAAGGTTTATTTGGATAACGTTATAGGATTGTGGTCGGTCATTCTGTGTCTCATGATACACTTACCTAGGTGGTCGAGCATTTGTCATTAGTTGGTTAGTTTCTCTTGGAGTCACCCGAATATAGTATGGTACATCGGGAATCTTCTCCTCTTTTCCAAATCTGACATAGTTATTATAATGTCTAAAGATTTTGAAGAAAAACACACCAGAAAACAAAGAGCTCATTAATAAATTGATGTTATATCTCTGGAATAACAGAGTGTGTTTAGAAGATGATACAAGAAGCCATTAGATATTATGCATTGCTATTTGGGTTGTATTGTAATGATTAAATAATTCAATTTGATGTGTAAAACCTTTGACACGTCTAGACTAATTACATCCTGCATTTCATCCCAGGATGGTGCTGTCTATTTGGGGTCTCAAAACACATTTAATAAAGGGACATTATTGTGTCAGAAAAACAAATATGTATTTCTGACACTATAGTTCTAATATTACTATTTATGGCCTCAGCCCCCCTGTCAGGAAAGTAAAAGGGTTTAAACTCACCTTTTTCCAGTGCCACACGGGGCTCCATCCCTAAACTGCCTTCTTGGCTGATAAACAGAATTGATGATCTCAGCCAATCCAATGCTTTACCTTTAGAAAGCATTGGATTGACTGAGTTAGTTAATTTTAATGATCCCAGCCAAGAAGGCATGCTGGGGGCGGAGGCAACGCTGCCCTGGACAATCATAAATTGATGCATCTTGAAGAGGAATGTTCAGTGTCTTCATTTAAATAAAGTGTAAAGCGCTACATTCGATAGCCTTACAATAAGGCAATCTATAAAAAATGTGTAGCAAATCAAACTTGTCTCTGTAAATTGGTGGTATATATATATCAACACCTGTATCCCACAGTAAGTTAGATTGTACACACAAAGTAAAGAACTTGCTTAAGAGTCCATAAAGTTCTACAAAGGAGTCTTGAAGGGGTTAATCTTGTGTTGCAGTAGGAGATGTAACATCAACGGATACACTGTAGCTTTTTCCGTAAATAATACCTTAACCCCTTAAGGACCAAACTTCTAGAATAAAAGGGAATCATGTCACACATGTCATGTGTCCTTAAGGGGTTAAAAGGATACAAAAAAAAGCTTGCATAGTGTAAAACTGCTTTAATAATAAAGAAGATACCCTTCCCCCCAAATAGGAACCCTTACATTAGCAAGTGGTGATACTTGTCTCCAAGATATCACAAACACATATTGTAAAATCAGAGGCTGAACAGCCGTTTACCGTCCACTGCTCTCAGCAATTCAAAACTCCCGCCCGATCTCAGCGCTGATACGGTGGGGTATAGCATGCAGAATGGGAACGTCAGTGTGTGATCACTTCCACGCCGGTTGCTGTCTTCAGACCTCTGTATCCGATAACACTTCAAAGCGTTTCGCCCGCTCTGCCGGGCTTTTTTTTCACAGTGTGGAATACAAAAAGTTTAATATTCCATGGAGAGGGGGAGAACTGGCCAAGAGACTAATATACCAAGAAATGTCTTGGATATTGTCTTGAAAACTCTGGCTCCACTGGGTATGAACGTGGACCTTAAAAGTTAGGTGGAAGTCCTTTATGACCGACCGCAAGCACAATTTCCTGCCCAAAACAGTTCCATAGATTTGGGCTGTGCGGTCGGTCAATTTCATGCAGAAAAATGACTAAGTCCCGTTCGAAGATGACTCTGGAGCTGAAAAACGAAGTGTAGGAGAAGGTAAGGGTCAGCGGTGTTCGGTAAAATGTGTAGCCGATTTCAGTTCCATGAATTTGGCTACACATACCGCTGAACAAAGATGGCCGCCGCCACGTGTTCGTTTGTCGAATGGCGGCCACTTCGACTACTTCGGCACTTCGGCTGCATCCGAAGTGCCCATTTAAAGCTGCAGCACTGTTCCAAATTATTTAAAGGGACAGTCTTATAAAATCCAATCTGCTAAAAGAGTTTTTAACAGGTAATACCTTCCAGGGGCCATAGTCTTAAAGGGTATTGTTACCCAAAGTCTCAATATGGCCCCAGCCAGTTCTTAAAGGGCCAGCAGCAGCCCAATATAGATCCATTAGCCCAAATAACCCAGGGGCCATAGTCAGCAGGTAGGAGGCGGGCAAACAGGCTTCTCCAGTGCACAGTGGCGAGGTTGGTTCCGCCACAGTGTGTATCTTTCTGTGTGTGTGTGTCTGTGTGTGTATATTCCTGTGGGGTGGGCACCCAGGGGCCCAGACCTTAAGCTGTGTTAGGGGCCCCACAATTTCTGATGGGGGCCCTGTCCCTAGGGAGCAATGTAAACACATTTTATACATTAAGCTGTAGTTGTTATGGTGTCTATAATGTCCCTGTAATTCATTTATATTTGACTTTTATTTTTTTTTTTTAACACCCCTGTATATCATGCCTGCTTATTTTATTTCAATTTCCATCACAACAAATGAGCTAGGCTGCACACATTCATGGATTTGATCATTTTTTTTTATCTCATCTGTTTAGAAAAATAACTAAAAGGTGAAACTCAAATAAAATTTTAAAGATTTTACCGCTTAGATTACTACCATTCATTTAAAGATAACATTATTAAATCTACTGGGAAGTTCTGTTATTTACAGAAATGATGCCCATTAACAAACCAAACTTTAATTTAATCTCTATCAAACTCTGATCCCCATCTTCCAATAACCCCATCTAACATACCTGCAGCAACTGTCCACTTACCTGTCCGTAGAAGGCTGTCTTGTGACAGGTTCAGGTTGTAGAATATTATCCTGTTTATGACACTCTGCACAATAATTTCCACTTTCAGCCTTTTTAGTTGTTTTGTATTGTTTTGGAAGTAATTTAGGCTTCACCTTAGAGAATATGAATGGGTCCCTGCAATTACAATAGGAAAAGTTAAAATACAGTTGTAACAATTATATCCTTTTCTCCCTTTCCATCCATCAGCCCATTTTGTCACTTATCTTATTCCTCTTCAGCTTTCCTCTCACTTTCAGTCCGTCAGCTACCCTATCACTCGTTATCTATCAGTCAGTATTGCACAGCTTATAGTGACACTATCAGATCATTTATGTTGCATACATTTCATTCTGGTTACAGTAATTTCAGTAAATAGTCTAATTTGTACCATTAAAGCTTCTGTTTTGGGGGGCGGAGCCTAGCTGCCAAAGAGAGAAGTCGCACGCCACTGCAGCTCCTAACCAAAAGCCAACAAAATCTTACTTTTAAGGGCTGTTTCCCGCTATATCGAGATCCCTGACATCAAACCCACACACCCTACCACCATGGGATGCAAAACAAAAAAGCCCAAACAGGACAGACCCAGCCTGGGGATGAACATTGGCGAAATGTGGCGCCAAGCACATGGTGCGAGCGGGCCCAAGATGGCCGCGCTGTCGGGTGGTTGTTCCGATTTCTCGGATGACCTGGCCTCGGAGGAGGAAGAGACACTTTCACTCACACCGGCAAAACCCCCGCCGACAAAACCCACAACCTCGGACACATCCCCGGTTACTATATCTGCCTTAAAGGGACTCCTTGCTGAACTACAGACCACCCTGCAAGCCGACATTGCCACGATAAGTGGAGGGCTGCAGGGACTAACAGGCCGAATTGACACACTAGAAACTACCACTCACCAGGACTCCCAGCGTATACAGGTGCTGGAGAAAGCGGTGCAGGACATCCAGCGGAAAAATCAGGCCCACGAGTGCTGCTTTGCAGCCCAAGAAGACCTACGACGGCGGAACAATTTGAAACTTAGGGGGGTACCCGACGCGGAGCTGCCGCACTTAATGCGGTGAATGATAGGTGACCTATTACCACCCAAGCAGGCCAAAACAACACCCCTGGACGGGCTTTTTCGTATCCCCAAACCAGCCAAAGCCCCACCAACAGCATCAAGCACCTGATAATCCAGTTCAGGCACGGGGGAGACAAGATGGCAATCCTGAAAACAATCAGGGGTAAGCTGAACTACCGCTTTGAAAATATGGCATTGGAATTTTACAGCGACCTGTCCAGCAGTACAATGGCCTGGTGGAGGTAATTCAAGCCCCTTACATCACTGCTCCAACAGCGCAACATAGGATACCGCTGGCGCCTGCCCCGCATGCTCCAGGTCACCCACGGAGAGACCACACACCAGCTCCAGGAGCTACGAGATGCAGGCACACTCCTAAGGGACTTGGGACTACCACAGGACCTTTTATTAAAACCTCAGTCACGACCCGATACCAGGACCACGCATACCTGGGACCCAAGCAAAATTGCCCCGTTTACACCACGACGACACACAGGGGACCTGTATGCTACAGCGACTACATGAAGCCACGAGAGGCTCTCCGACCGGGACGGTCCCCATGTTACTTCTCATTGATAACCTAAGTTTTGAGCTCATCATTTATTTAGAGTTGACAAGGCACACCACAGTAGACACTGCATGCCTACCAACAGGTCTGCGACACCTCACATTCCATAAGTGAACCCCTGCCGACACAGCATCATACACATCTAGGCTGGGTTCAATTCACTAAAATAACGACACTACAGCAATTCCTGGCTAGAATCCCTCGAACCACACAGGCATACACTAGATCTATTCAGCAGTGTATAATTCTCATACATAATATACCCGCATATCTCACCGCACCAATACAGCCTACTGCTGTAACACAACACGTATTATCTACAGGAACCCAGATTATGTACAGGCGACACATTCGCACACATCAGCTAAACTTGATAAACATTACGCTACCCCACTGAGACATCCACACAACACCAATCAACTTATGTCTCTAAATGTATATATGTGTATAGCTTGAACCATAACGTTGTCAACACAAATTAAGGTGCAGTACGTTCGTACCAATCTGTGAATCTCGATAGACAACATATGCATGCTGGTGTAGCACATTATATCTAAACACGTAAGTCAGTTAAGCTTGTTACCTTATTATGTTATAACGGGTCCGTAAGTGAATTTGTACCTACACCTGGTCTTATAATCTCACCTGACACATAAGACTAAAGCTAGACCACGTTACCTCACTGTAGGTGTGTGCGAACAGCTTTATTTCATGCTTCCCGCAGTTAACCGCTGACTTACATCCCAACACTCGTTTAACCAATTATTTCAACTTTACATAACAGCACCACCTAGCATGCAAATTACTCCCAAGTTACCGCCATGAGAGTAGTTCTTAGCACTGAGTTTTGCTAAAAATGATCGAAACACATAGAGCAATCGAACCACTAACATATTGTTTCCTAAACGATTTTAATCAGCTGTGTACCACAAATGGCAACGTCCGAATAGCTTATTCAATACTTAAATTTTTTTTAAAAGTGCTGATATTTCCATGTCACTACTGTATAACTACTGTGTTTATATTTCTCACTCCTGCTGTTGTGGCATGGGCAAACGTTCTGTCAATCTTTGCACAAAGAAAAATAAAGAATAAAAAAAAAAAAAAAGCTTCTGTTTATATTAAAATACATATTTTATAGAAATTAGGTAATTCCTGGTAAGTCACTTGCTGTAGTACTCCTCAGAAATTTGTGATGTTGGCTCAAAAAGGGCATTGACATCTTTCTCTATCTGTGGATCTTCTCTCATTGGTTTCCTGTGTACACAGACAGCCAGTGAGAGAACCAGGGTATTGGATTACTGAGGACCCTGCAGTTTTATTTGGATAACCTTATAAGATTATGGTTGGTCATTCTGTGTCTCGTGATACACTTACCTAGGTGGTCGAGCATAACGAATTTCCAAGTTGGATTTTTTTGGAGTCACCCGAATATAGTATGGTACATCGGGTTTCTTCTCCTCTTTTCTATATCTGTCATAGTAGAAAGTATCATAATGCCTAAAGCTTTTGAAGAAAAACACAAAAACAAAAAAGGTCAGGCTAATTCTTACAGCACCCAGCCTAGAGGTTATTATCGCAATTTGTTAATGTGATCATATAGTATTTACCTTTTGTCAAGCACAGCAAATTTAGAATAAACAGAAGGGGGAAGGCGACGTCTCTCTGTGCCTTGTTGGCAACATTTTAGAGTTTCTTCCACAAACCCACCATTCTGCTCCCGTGGCTCCCATCTCTTCCCCTTCTCAGTTTCTGGAGAAATATCCAGATTAGTTGATAATTGGGGGAATGTCTGGGGCTCTGATTTAAGAGGTAGCCTAGTTAGGAAAGAAAAAGTGATTAGTGAAGTCTCATATTTCACACATTTGATGTTTTGTGTTTGAAATAACTGAGTGTGTTTAGGAGATGATAAAATACGTCATTATATATTATGAATTGTTATTTGGGTTGTATTGTAATTGTTAAATAATTTGATTTAATGTGTAAAACCTGTGAAACTCTTCGACACTCATTTTCATCTCAGGATGGTGCTGTCTGATCATTCTGACAATTTTGATCGACTCAAAACACCTTTATTAATTTCTATAAATGTTACTTTCTTTGCACCCCTGTATGTCGGCTTATTTTATAGCTATCACTACAAATGAGCTAGGCTACACACATTCCTTGTTTTGTTCATTTTTTATCTAATTTGAGAAGGTGAAACTCAAATTCACATTTTAAGGATTTTAGCCCATATATTACTCCCATTCATTTCAAAATGACTATTTATTCTACAGGAAAACAATGTTATTTATAGAAATGATGCCCATTAATAAACCATCCTTTATTCTACCCCCATCTTCTAATATACATGCAGCCGCTGACCACTTACCTGTCCGTAGAAGGCTGGATGTTTGGCTGTTTTCTGAATTCTTTTTTAGTAGAATTCTTGGGTGGGGGTTGAGTACCCGCCAGCCATGAAACCAGGGGACGTTCAATCGTAGAAATAACGTTACCCATTGTCTCTGTAAATCATCTCACTGCAATGAAACTGCTTGTGAAATGCCAGTGTAACCAGCAGTAACAGGATTATCTGTTATCTGGTCAGTGACATCACAATGTGTTATCTGCTCAGTGACATCACAATAGAACCTGATGATCTATGATGTAGGAAAAATGGCTGACTGCATGATGTCTATGGAAATGAAATGAAATTGAAAATGTAAATAGCATTTAAATGACAGGCAAATAACCAACTTACTTTTCCAAGTTGTGGTTGTGGTTTTAAAGGGATACTCTGGCCACCATAACACCTTCATCACAATGACATTGTTATGGTGTGATGAGGTCCATGGCACCATCTAACCTAAAAAACTGCTTCATTAAAATACAGTTGTTTAGGTGACTGTAGTGTTCCTTTAACTAATACATTTTTGAGATTCCTTGCCCCCTATAGGTAATATTCGGTATAGGGGGTAAGATTATCCCCCATACCGAAAATTTCCTACATTTTATTATCAATACAGCATTGTTGTTACTGCGAATGGAAGTTGGTGGATCTGTACTTGAAGCCAGAGGGAAAGCCACTACCGCAAGATATAGAAGAGGGAATAGGATCCCTAAAAATGCTATCAAAGCTACACATTGAGCCTAGTGATTACTGGCTCCTACCTTGCGAGTGTACTACCTATGTACTAATATAGTCCTGATATTACATACAGACAACATTGCACTAGTATTTGGTCTTTTTCTCTTTCTATTTGTAGACCACCTCATCTTCTGTATCAATTATATATATTGCTTACCAGGTTGATGTGAAATTCTCCACCTCGTGTATGTATATTTTAGATAGAAGGATACCAAATTAGAGAGCTATCTACTGAACAGCTGACAGATTAAATTCAGAAAAGCCCTTTTCATAACATATCCCATGTCAATCCCACACAAAGATACCACATTATGGTGCTATTTGCTAAACAACTAAAAGATTTTTTCAAGAAAACACATTTTCTTAATATTGATCTTTTACCATTTTTTTTTCATTTGACCATTTTTATTTTGTAAAAAAGGGGGAAAAGGGAGCAATGGTGTTACACATTGAACACATGTATAATATATATTTATCGGTATATGCCAGGGGTTTACAGCATATATCAAACAGCAGGAGTGCACATTAAACAGGTGTACGTTTTCCAGTGGAATAGCTCCTAAACAAACAGAGGTAATCAAACAAAGGCGAACAGGGTACGTAGCGTATGCATGGTATTAATTATACTCTGTCGGCATGATACATTGTTGTACGTATTTATTGTTCCACCACAGATGTCCTCGGAGGTGGGTAGAGGTCCGTAGGAGATCCTGTTTGTTGGAGTATGAGGTCGTACAGCAGTACACCAGTTTGCAACCCTATGGGAAGAATGTTGCTGCCTTCTAATTATTCTAGTGCAGGATTTTATCATTGTATGCAGATGTGACTCCGTATATGCATTGTTTCCAAGGCCCTTTTAGTGCTGATGTGGTGTAGATTCAGACATCACACAAACACTAAAATAAATAAAAATAAAAAAATATTCCCTGTGGCAAAGTACTAAAGTACAAAAGGGCACTATCAATTTCTATCTCCATATCTATCTCCATATCTGGGAAACCTGCTAATGCCTTCCAATAGGTTTGGGACGTTTACTGTAATTTCCCCTCCATTTTAGGTACTTTCTGGCACCACTTGATTAAGGCACCAGAGTTTAAAGGCATCTCAGTATAAAGGCACCACTGTATAAAGGCACCAAACACCTAAAATAACAAATACAAATAAATTAATTAAGATATATATATGAATTAAGGCCGTTTGGCCTGTAATTACCTATTTAAGGAACACCCCTTACCTGGCTTCATACCATTCGAGGTCAGCGTTTGAATGATATCCACTTCCGGGTTCATACAGACGCCATTTTGATAGTACCTGTTCTCCACGAGGTCTTCTACTTTAGCTGTGTTTTAGGAATCAAGCCGCAAGGTTTTCCGTTCAAACAGCTTTTCTTCCTTTAATCAGCGATGCAGATTGAGTCCTGATACTCACCAAACCGTAAGTTGATCTACCCAGGGCCGGACTGGGGATACAAAGCAGCCCTGGAAAAAAAAATCTATGCCAGCCCCATAAGTCATTGCGCCATATATTGTCGCATGTAATATGTAAGGATATGTCTTGCCACCCCAGATAATAGAGTAATATATATAAAAAAAAAAAAAAAAATATATATATATATATATATATATATATATATTGCTTTTTCTAATATAATATATTGGTCCTTTCAGAGTAAAACATTTAATTATACAGTAAGCATACTCACATGCAGACACAGACAATCTCACTGACACACACAAGCTCATTGATACACAGCCTCATAGACAAACAATTTCACTAATATACATAAGCTCACTCACTAGCAGGCACACACACACACACACACACACAGGCAAGCAAGCAAGCTCACTAGCAGGCGCACATACACACACAGCTTAATGTGGTGGTTCTGGTGTCTATAGCCTGTCCCTGCAGGCTTTTGAATGTAAACACTGACTTTGCAGAGAAAAGGCAGTGTTTACATTGCTTCCTAGTGACACCTCTAGTGACAGACACTCAGACGGTCACTAGAGGCGCTTCCTGTGTCAGTGCGGATTGGCTGAGATCATCAAGCTTGATGATCTCAGTCATAGAGGCAGAGACCAGCACGACGTTGGAAAAAAAAAAAAAAGGTGAGTAAAACACTATTTTTAAAAACACACACAGATACCACGACTGACACACACACACACACCATGACACAGACACACACAATGATACAGACACACACACCATGATACAGACACACCGTGACACAGATGACACAGACACACAGCATGACACATACAGACACACAAACACAGCGTAACACAGACAGACACACACAAAGCGTAACAGAGACAGACACACACACAGCATGACACAGACACACCGCATGACACAGACAGACACACACCGTGACACAGACAGACACACACACACAGCATGACACAGACAGACACACACACAGCATGACACAGACAGAAACACAGCATGACAGACACACACACAGCATGACACAGACAGAAACACAGCATGACAGACACACACACAGCATGACACAGACAGACAGACACACACACACAGCATGACACAGACAGACACACACACAGCATGACAGACAGACAGACACACACACACACACACACACACACACTTTTTGGTACCTGTGGGTGGGCAGACTGATTGCTGTGCTGGCGGCCGCAGGGGAAGCTTTTCATGAGGCCGCTGGGGGAGCACGCTCTTCTGGGGGAGCAGGCTGTTCTGTCTCTGCTCCCCCTCCCTCGCGCGCAGCTTAATGAGACCGGAGCCGGAATATGACGTCATATTCCGGCCCCGGTCTCTTTCTAGCGCGCGAGGGAGGGGGAGCAGAGACAGAACAGCCTGCTCCCCCAGAAGAGCCTGCTCCCCCAGCGGCCTCATGAAAAGCTTCCCCTGCGGCCGCCTTTCAAGTTCTCCCTGCGGCCGCAGGTCACCCCGGCCCCAGGTGCCGACGGCCCACCGGGAAATTTCCCGGTATCCCGGTGGGCCAGTCCGGCCCTGGATCTACCCGTCGCACCAGGCACAGTCCCACGGCGTCCTCACGGGTCGGGTCCACACTTTACGGTTTTCATTCGTACGTTTTATGTCCTGCAGACAATTTACATTGTCTGTTCGTTAACAGACATACTATCCAACCCACAATAAATGGTGCCCAGTTGCGGTTCTAGACCCCTACTTTCAAAATCCCAAATTACAACCTTCACAGCCTTTAGTTGCGTTACAAGGCTCAGTACTTACTACCCCTACCTTCATAAAACATATTAGGTCTCTGTTAACCCAGCTAGGCCACAACCCTTCCAACTACTCAGGCCACTCCTTCCGTAAATGGGCAGCCTCCAGTGCCAACATACCGGTACACATTATCAAATCACTTGGGCGGTGGAAATCCTCCGCTTATACACGTTACATATACAAAACCAGTACAAGAGATATGTAATGCATTTAAGGAAATGTCTGGTTAATCTGTATGTCTTGTTGACCGTATTAAATCTTTGATAACTTTTGCCCTCTTTATTTACAGGCCTACCGCATCGTTGGTTCCGGCACACCACAACCAACTTGCTCTTTTATACCATCCTACGCTTATACTTGGTCCTTACTCCTTATACGACTATGTGCCCCTAACACAAGTATTAAGGCCATTTGGCCTGTAATTGTGGGAGTAGCTTATTATTTTACTTACCTATTTAAGGAATACCCCTTACCTGGCTCCATACCATTCGAGGTCAGCGTTTGAATGAGCCTCTCCCCACTCCACATTCTCAACACTTTTTCTTCCTTTATTTTTCTCTTTTCTTTTCTTTTCTTACTCCTTGGTGGGCTCTCTTTATTTACAGGCCTACCGCATCGTCGGTTCCGGCACACCACAACCAACTTGCTCTTTTATACCATCCTACGTTTATACTTGGTCCTTACTCCTTATACAGCTATGTGCCCCTAACACAAATATATATATACACACATATATGTCTTTAAGTAAAGGGAGCAAAATGCTCACATCCTAAGGGCTGTAGGATAGGAAAAAGACTGAGGACCTTAGGAATAGAGCCTCCTTTTAAAGTATTTGGTGTTTTCCCTGTCCTATCGGCTGTAAGGGGCGGAGCTAACCCATTTGTATATGCTGCCATGATTAGCCAGGAAAAGAGAAACACAATAGCAATACACGGAGTGGTAGAGGGTAAAAGCCAATGCAGTATGGAACCTATACAAAATAAGAAAAAAGAGAGGGGGAGATACAGCGCTCACTTAAATGGCAGCAGATTCTGTTAATTGGATACCCTAACAATAGGTAGAAAACAAGAAAACTGCACCAAGTATAAACTGAAATAAGTATGGATATATATGTATACAATAAAACCAAATAGTGATAGAAATAATTTAGATATATTTAAAAAGTCCCAGAGGAATAAAACAATGGTCTTTTTCTATAAGATTTGAGGAGGTAATGCGTTAGTGTAGTTCAGTCAAAAGTCCTTCTTGGCGTTTAAAGGGACACTATAGTCACCCGAACAACTTCAGCTTAATGAGGTTGTTCAGGTGAGAACTATAGCTCCCTGCAGCCTCTCTCATGTAAACACTTTATTTTCTGAGAAAATAGTGTTTACATTGAAAGCTACGAACACCTCCAGTTGCAGTGACTCAGAGTGAACCAGAGGGACTTCGGAGTTGATGGAGGCATAATATGCCTCCATCCACTCAGATCTGCTGTCCGCAGAGCACAGGGAAGCACTGTGCACAGCATCTTGTGATTCAGTATCTCCCTCCCTCTGCATGCAGACACTGAACTTTCCTCATAGAGATTCATTGATTCAATTCATCTCTATGAGGAGATTCTGATTGGCCAGGGCTGTGTTTGAATCATGCTGGCTCTGCCCCTGATCTGCCTCTTTGTCAGTGTCAGCCAAGCCGGATTTTCCTATAGGCTAACTAGGCTTCAGCCTAGGGCCTCAAGATCAAGAGGGGCCTACATTCAAATTGTTAACAAAATTAAAATTACACTGCGCTCCCCTCCAGCCGGTTACTATTTGTAGCGTGGCCGAGCGCAGCCCATAGATTCCCGCCCGCGGAGCCCAGCCTCTGCCCGCCCACCTCCTACCCTGCTGTCTGCCGACTGCCGCAGGCTGTGTGGAGGGGGCGGGGATATGAATGACATCATATCTCTCCTCCCTGTGTACCGCACAGCACGGCTGGCGCCCAGTGATGTGGCTGGGCTACAGGACTCCACAGAGCCGGACAGCATGCACCCAGGGGACAAGATTGAACTGTACAAATGTAAGTATGTATGTCTCTGTCTGTATGTCTCTGTATGTCTCTGTCTCTGTCTGTATGTCTCTGTATGTATGTAAGTATGTTTGTCTGTCTGTATGTCTCTGTCTGTATGTATGTAAGTATGTATGTCTCTGTATGTATGTATCTGTATGTCTCTGTATGTATGTCTCTGTCTGCATGTCTCTGTCTGCATGTCTCTGTCTGCATGTCTCTGTCTGCATGTCTCTGTATGTATGTCTCTGTATGTATGTCTCTGTATGTATGTCTCTGTATGTGTGTCTCTGTCTGTGTGTCTCTGTATGTATGTCTCTGTCTGTATGTCTCTGTCTGTCTGTATGTAAGTATGTATGTCTCTGTCTGTGTGTCTCTGTCTGTGTGTCTCTGTCTGTATGTCTCTGTCTGTATGTCTCTGTATGTATGTAAGTATGTATGTGTCTGTCTGTATGTCTCTGTCTGTATGTAAGTATGTATGTCTCTGTCTGTATGTCTCTGTATGTCTCTGTATGTATGTCTCTGTATGTATGTCTCTGTATGTATGTCTCTGTATGTATGTCTCTGTCTGTATGTCTCTGTATGTATGTAAGTCTGTATGTCTCTGGCTGTATGTCTCTGTCTGTATGTCTCTGTCTGTATGTCTCTGTCTGTATGTAAGTCTGTCTGTCTCTGTCTGTATGTCTCAGTATGTATGTATGTCTCTGTATGCATGTCCCTGTCTGTATGTCTCTGTCTGTATGTCTCTGTATGTATGTATGTCTCTGTATCCATGCATGTATCTGTATGCATGTGTGTAACTCTGTGCCTTTATGTCTCTGTATGTACGGATGTATGTATGTGTCTCTGTATGTCTTTGTATGCATGTTTCTGTATGTATGTGTCTGTATGACGGTTTGCCTCTGTATGTATGTATGTATGTTTGTATGTGTCTGTATGTCTTGTATGTATGTTTATGTATGCCTGTATGTACTTATGTATGTTTATGTATGCCTGTATGTCTCTGTATGTACATATGTATGTGTATGTATGCCTGTGTGTCTTTGTATGTATGTTTCTGTATGCCTGTATATATGTATGTGTCTGTATGGCGGTATGTCTCTGTATGCATGCATGTCTTTGGATACCTGTATGTATGTATGCCTGTATATTTCTGTATGCCTGTATGTCTCTGTATGTATGTATGTATGTATGTGCCTGTATGTCTTTGTATGTATGTCTCTGTATGCCTGTATGTGTCTGTATGACGGTATGCCTCTGTATGTATGCGTGTCTTTATATGCCTTCATGTCTCTGTATGCATGTATGTCTTTGCCTGTATGTCTCTGACTATATGTGTCTGTGTCTGTATGTCTCTGTATGATTATTTCTGTGTTTGTATGACAGTGTACCTGTGTGACTGAAAAATGATGCCTGTGGCTTGGGAGGAAATACACACAGGTGAAGATGCATATTTTTTTTTAAAGAAGGGTGAGGGGCGCCAAAATGCATCTTCGCCTGTGTAACTAAAAATCCTAGCACCGGCCCCGCCTCTACTCATCACCCCCCTCCCTCTCACAATCACCCCCCCCCTCTCCTCATCACACCCCTCCCTCTCACAATCACCCTCCCTCTCTTCATCACACCCCTACCTCTCACAATCACCCCCCCTCTCCTCATCACCCCCCTCCCTCTCACAATCACCCCCCCTCCTCATCACCCCCCTCCCTCTCACAATCACCCTCCCTCTCCTCATCACCCCCCTCCCTCTCACAATCACCCTCCCTCTCCTCATCACCCCCCTCCCTCTCACAATCACCCTCCCTCTCCTCATCACCCCCCTCCCTCTCACAATCACCCTCCCTCTCCTCATCACCCCCCTCCCTCTCACAATCACCCTCCCTCTCCTCATCACCCCCCTCCCTCTCACAATCACCCCCTCTCCTCTTCACCCCCCTCCATCTTACAATCATCCACCACTCTCCTCATCACCCCCCCCTCCTCGTCACCCCCTCCCTCTCACAATCACCCCCCCCCCCCAATGTGGAATCAATCTTACGGCTGTTTCTCAGTTTAATAGTCACTAATTGTACTGGAGAAAGGTCATTTTCAAGACTTAAAAATATCAAAAATCAATTAAGAAGCACAATGACCCAGACGAGGTTGTCTTCATTGAGTATTTTGTGCATCGCAAATGAGACCTTCAGAAAAATAGATTTTCATGAACGTTAGAAGAATTCTGTGTGAAAAAGTTTAGAAAGAAATTCTTCTAATCTGATTTCATTTTAAATGTATACTTGGATTGAATCAGTTCTTAAATAAAATAACTATTAACATAACATTTAATATGATATACAATTTGATATTTTCTTTTCTTGTGATCTGGATTTTGTTTGAATAAAGTTCCATTTTTGGTTTAGTTTAAGACTTAAAATTCATAATAATTCATACTTAAACTTTAAATGCGAATTATTGTGAAATAAATGTATCTGAACTGAATTTGGTTTAATCTTCAATGTATTGAATATATTTAATTATTTGATAGAAAATATGATAATTTTTACTGCATATTTTATTTTCATTATTTGAATTTTGTTTCTTTGTAAATGTTGTTGTGACGAAACCAACCTCGCCACTGGGCATTGGAGAAGCCTGTTTGCCCGCCTCCTACCTGCTGACTATGGCCCCTTGAAAATTGGTACGTTTAGAGAACTATATTTGGGCATATTGTATTTTATTGTGCGACTGCTGGCCCTTTAAGCACAGTGAATGGCATTTTATTGTACTGCTGCTGGCCCTTTAAGAACTGTCTGGGGACATATTGAGACTTTGGGTAACAATACCCTTTAAGACTATGGCCCCTGAAAAGTATGAACTTTTATTGTGTGTGTATGGCCCTTTAAGAACCGTCTGGGGACATATTGTGACTTTGCTGAACAATGCCCCTTTAAGACTATGTCCCCAGACCTGTAAAATAACTTGTTCCTGGCTTTCCCCCACTTGGTTCAGTAAATAGGGCTTACTGAACCAAGTACCACACAGGCGGACCACCCAGAAACTAAAGTGTGCAGGCAATTTACCTCCCAGGCTGTGAGGTTACTGCAGGTTAATTGCCGAGCGCTGGGTGGCCGCCATTCGGCAGCCGAACACGTGGCGGCGGCCATTTTAGTCATTCGAATGCGGTCAGCGGTGTATGCTAAAGATTCTGTGGAACTAAAATCGGCTACACATTTTACCGAACACCGCTGACCCTTACCTTCTCCCATACTGAACTTGCAGCTCCAGAGACTAAGTCCCGTTCGAAATGGGACTTAGTCGTTTTTTCGCATGAAATTGACCGGCCGCACAGCCCAAATCTATGGAACTGTTTTGGGCAGGAAAACGTGCTTGCGGTCGGTCATAAAGGACTTCCAGCTAACTTTTGATCCGCTGGAGGGATTTGGCTGATTTTTGGAAGGGTGTATGTTTAAAGTGTGCTGATTCCAAATATGTGGTTTTTGGGAAGATTGGATGTACGGTTTTAAAGTTATAGCACATGTATAAAAACTGTATTTTCCCTGGCTGTAATAATTATGTTAACTGGTTATCTGAGGGGAGGGAACTTGTGGGTTGTAACCGTTATGCTATTGGCTGTTTTACCCCGTCCCTGTGGGCGGGCTTTTATGTGTAAGATGGAAATAAAAGCAGACTGGGTGTGCTAGCACCTCAGATCATCTTGTACCTTCATGAAGTTTCGGCTCATGTTTGGGGGGATTGGAGAACTACACTCTGGGGATTGCTATAATCACTATACTCCCCAGGGTATAATTGCTGAGCTCTGCTAAGAGCTGGTTCCTGTTCCTGCGCTCTGGAATTCGGAGAGGTCCATCTACTGGAAGCTAGACCCTGGTCTTGGGTCCAGAGTGGGTAGCGTGGCGAGACCCCAACCAAGCTGCGGCGGTTCGTGGGAGTCTACAGTGGTTATGGTGTCTGGTGGAGTGCTTGGAGACCTCGGAAAGCACTAGGAGCATCCGTCAGCGGAGGGTACCCGGTCGGGGTGCCAGCGGTTCCGTTACAGTTGTGTTATGTTAGATTAGTTATTGTTACAAGTACTATATATGGTGCTGAGAATAAATGTCCAAATAAGTGTTCTCGACTTTTTTTTTAATTTATTATCCGTGCCACATTTTTTATAAAGGTAAGTACCAATCACAACATGTTTCATTTAACATATTGATATATATCACAGTAATGATTTATTTTATTGTCTCTCATGTAATTTACAAACTTAAAAATGGGAGGTGAAAGGGCCTCATAAGTTGAATAGCCTAGGGCCTCTTTTCATCTAAATCCGGCCCTGCCTATGGGGAAGCACTGTGATTGGATCAGGCTATCCACTTCTGATGATGTCAGCAGACTGCTTGTTTTTCTGAGTATAACAGTATGCAGATTTACAGCTTCAGGCTTGAATACAGTAAGATTTTTACATATATTTATGGGGGCATGAGGGGCCCAGGGGGGCTAGATGGTGGACCCTATAGGGTCAGGAGCACATGTTTGTGTTCCTGACCCTATAGTGATCCTTTAAATAAATTAGGTTCTGATTGAGGTAGGCATTTCTGTTTTTGGCATCTCATTTAGCATATAAGTGATCAAGTGAGATAGCCCAAGGGCGAAACCGGTTGTGACTATTCAGAAGGACTTTTTAATTTGCTTTTATTTCACTTTGTATGGTATATTACAATAAATGTTTTTTTTACCCTCAAAATTGTATGGTTTTTCAATATTTTTTTATCCTGCATTTATTTTATCATCTTAAAGGAGACTCGCCAGGGACCATCACAACATCTACCTCTACTTATTAATATATTCTTACATATATAGACACACATATATATATATATAAATTGGATACAAAACAGAAAGAAAAGTCCTGCGCTCAACTCCCATCACTACTGGGCGGCTGCAATGACTACAGTACACATCAGCCCCAATACATAGTAAAAACCAAAGAAAAACATGTTACTTGCGCTCTATCCTTTATCCCTATGTAGTTTTAAAACAAATGGAGGTCTTTTAGTTACCTCCAATGGCCATGAGAGGATTGAGCCCACCTGCCACATCAAGGCAGACCCCCCTAGGTGGGTCCTAACTCTAACCATTCACCTTGCTTCCTTGAGCCTCTGGCAAAAATCTCTAATGAGACAGAAAGGGGTATTTTTTTTTTTTATATACACCCCTATACATTATTAACCCTTAATAGGGAACACATGGGATGGGCGGCTGCATTGTAACAAGGCTGAGTAATACAAAAATTGGATACAAATGCAGAAAGAAAA
Organism: Pelobates fuscus; assembly: GCF_036172605.1. Lineage (NCBI taxonomy): Eukaryota > Metazoa > Chordata > Amphibia > Anura > Pelobatidae > Pelobates > Pelobates fuscus. The sequence continues at coordinate 91,279,095 of NC_086329.1, forward strand.
GTCCTGCGCTCAACTCCCATCACTACTGGGCGGCTGCAATGACTACAGTACACATCAGCCCCAATACATAGTAAAAACCAAAGAAAAACATGTTACTTGTGCTCTATCCTTTATCCCTATGTATTTTTAAAACAAATGGAGGTCTTTTAGTTACCCCCAATGGCCATGAGAGGATTGAGCCCACCTGCCACATCAAGGCAGACCCCCCTAGGTGGGTCCTAACTCTAACCATTCACCTTGCTTCCTTGAGCCTCTGGCAAAAATCTCTAATGAGACAGAAAGGGGTATTTTTATTTTTTTTTATATACACCCCTATACATTATTAACCCTTAATAGGGAACACATGGGATGGGCGGCTGCATTGTAACAAGGCTGAGTAATACAAAAATTGGATACAAATGCAGAAAGAAAAGTCATATATATATATACACACACATAATGGAAGGAAATAAGTAAACATAGTATTAAAAATCATGAAAGTGATAGGTCCTATTTAATTAAACTAAGCCAGGATTTGCAGAACCCCACTTATTGTAGGAGCAATGGGTTTATGGCACTAGGTACCCTATGGGACCCTAATAAGTTGTCAAGCTGTTCTTAAAAGTTTTGACTGCTTACTTATTACACCATAACTAATGCAGCAGGTTGCTCAGAGTGATCTCCTTTAAAGTGCTCATGTATTTCAAGTAGTGTGCATGCAGAACATGTCTTCCATATATTATACAAGTCAGTCTGATACACGAGTTGATTTGATGTCTAAATATACAGATTAAACTTGGATGGTAAGGTCATGTGTGATGACTAGTAACACGCGACTAGTGAAAAAGCTAATTTGGTAGTAGGGATATTTTTAAAATAAATATGCCAACATCAGCCTCTTTATTGTGCTTGTGCTGCCAATACGAGCCTTTTTTATTGCATTGTTCGTATTTCTGTGGGTAGTTTAATTATTCTCATTGCTGTGCGTAAGAGATTGAGCAAGACGCTGGTTACAATGCTCGTGCAGTTTCGCCCTCACTGGCTGGTGTATACAGGATTAATCCAGATCCCCATTAAATATGTATGACAGAATTTTTAAGCATAAGTTTTTGTGCCCTACAACCCCATTTTTCTTTAAAATATATGAAGAAACTGCCATTATCTCTTTCATTGTACTTCAAAACATTATGCATGCACTCACTCAATGTTTCCTGCCTGGACTACTGAAACCCCTTTATCATTAAATATTTATCATCCCCAATCTCATATTTTCATACACAGTTGCTTGCACCCCCTACATTGTCTCCAGACGTAAGGGCACTTACCTCTTTGAAGAGGCCACTCCACACCCATAAAGTACTTCACTAGGCCTCTGATGGCCTGGCTCGTGGAGAGAGTTGAAGGCAAGCCTCCTCCCTAAAAACGATGGACCCTGTCACACAGGGGAAGGCTGGCAGCCTTAGGCCTGGGGGGCAAAACCAGTCAAGTGGCCCATTGCACCACCAAACCAGTTCACCATCCATGCCCACCTTTTCCTGGTTTTATAACGGATATTGATGTTATGCTAATCAGTAGCTCTTTGCCATACCCGCTCCTTCACAGCTCTGACTTTCAATGTTGTCAGAGCGCAGGCTGAGAATCTCTGAGCCTGTGCTCTGACTCACTAACTGAGCGTCGGAACCACGAGGGAGAGGATATGATCTGACTGCACCTACTGCTGGTGCGCACCAGTGGACCACCAGCGAATCGTTTAAATTGAATATGCTGGTGTCCCCAACTTGTGAGCTGTGTTGGCCGCCGGGCGCCTCTGTTGTCATGGCACTGTCATAGCTTAATTGATGGTATCATCGATACCCTGAGACTTCCGGGTAGCCGGAGCCTTGCCACGCCCCCTTTTCTGACGCGGTCATCCCGCGCTACTTAGGGAGACCGCGTCAGATCTAAATTGCTGGATTATTGAAAAAGTTTACGACCGCAATCACATACCCGGCTGAAGTTCTTCGCTCTCTTTACACGTGTACCTGACCCGGACTTGATATCGCTGACTCCCTCTCTTCTCACCACGACCTTGGATTGTATCACGGAACACCCGTGCATGCTCAATAACCTCCCCAGCTTAGCGACAAGCTAAAAGCAAGCTGGAGCTACTCTCATCAAAAGCTAAGTAGAATCTTCAGTACTAATTCGGATTTCACCTACACGCAAGTCTGTCTTACTTTCTATTGCTACAACTAACAATCCTTCCTGCAAACTTGCCTCATGGAACTCCCAGGAACTCCCAGGAAGCAGTCATTTTTCATGGACTAACTAATTGCTTTCTTGAAATTGCAAACTACTTCTGCTTGCTTCATCTAACCACGCTGACATTTAAAGCTACAGTATCAGTATAAACTCTTGCTTCAACTGAATCTGCTTCTACTTGCTCTGCCTAACTACGCTGATAATTAAAGCTACTGTGTCAATCTCTTTGCTTGCTTAAAACCAAATTGATTTATTAAAGAATCGTCAGATATCTGTAGTTGTGTTCCAAATCTATTCATAATATTCAAGTGAACCTGACAGACCTGACATAATAATCCAGCCAATTTAATGGATCCAGCAGACATCGATTCTCGAATGAATGCACTAACTCAAAGAGTGGATACACTTGCTCAAGGCATGCAAGATATGCAGATTACAAATGAAAGACTCCTTACCTATGTAAGAGACCTGCAAATATATACTCCCCACCAGGTTCTGCACTCCACCAGTGACCCTGCGGTTTGCAACCCTGAGAAGTTTAGTGGAGATAGATCCAAATATAGGGAGTTCATTAATGCCTGCAAATTATTAATTGCCTTAAAACCCAGATCTTATCCCATTGAAAGGTCTAAAGTTTGTTCCGTTATTTATTTTTTGAGAGGTGAACCAATGGCTTGGGCTCACTCCTTTCTGGAAAATGATGATCCCATACTAGACTCCCTGGATGAATTCTTTGAAGCAATGTCTCTTCTGTATGAAGATCCAAACAAACAAGCCACAGCGGATTTAACCATTAGAACCCTACAACAAAGAAACAGACCCGTTGAAGATGATATTGCTGAATTCAAAAGATGGGCAACAGAAACTCAGTGGAATGACATTACCTTACGCAACCAGTTCCGTATTGGGTTATCTGAAGCAGTAAAGGATGAAATCGCAAGAACTGAACTTCCTCCTACTTTAAACACCCTGATTCAACTTTCAATCAGTATTGACAGACGACTTAGAGAAAGAAAGGCTGAAAAAGCTCTTTCCAATTCATTGTGGAAAAAAACAGTCACTCATTCAAGGTTACCTGAGAAACCATCAATACAAACAGAAGCTATGGATATAGGGGTCATAAGAAGTCCTCTTCCCCCAGAAGAGAGAACAAGAAGAAGACAACTAAACCTCTGCATGTACTGCGCCTCACAAGATCGTGGGATCCCAGAATGTCCTTTACTAAATTGTTCTAGAGGTGGTAAGCATGCTTCTGTTACCTCTATACCGAGTGTACTTCCTCCTAATTCAAACACTCACCTCTCTTCCATATCTCTCATTTTACAGTGGGACAAAGAAAGAATTACGACTAAGGCCATCATCGATTCTGGTGCTAATGGGGTGTTCCTCGATTCAGCATTTGTAACAACCAATAAAATCCCTTGTGTTCGAAAAAACACTTCTGTTCCTGTCAGAGTAATTGATGGCTCCTTTATTTCCTCAGGTCCTATAAAAAATGAAACTATTCCTTTAAGGATGACTACTAACAATATTCATACCGAATTTATTGTTTTTGATGTTGTTATCACTTCCCCACTTTATCCAGTCATATTAGGAATCAATTGGTTAAGAACACACAATCCACAAATTATATGGTCTCCTTTCTCTCTCATCTTTTGCTCGGACTATTGCAAAGGAACCTGTTTACAGCATCTCTCAATTTGCCAAGTTACCAGGGAAACGATTATCCCTACACAGTATTCTGAGTTTGCAGATGTTTTCAGTAAAAAGGAAGCTGAGTCTCTCCCACCACACCGTCCATATGACTGTCCAATAGACCTTATTCCTGGTGCTCCTATTCCTTATGGACACATCTACCCTCTTTCAGAAACAGAATTAGAAAATCTCAAAGAATACCTGGATGAAAACCTCCGAAAGGGATTCATTAGACCTTCTAGCTCACCAGCTGCCTCTAGTATTTTTTTTGTAAGAAATAAAGACCAAACCATCCGTCCTATCATAGATTACAGAGCCTTGAACAAGATAACTGTTAAAAATCGTTATCCCCTTCCTCTAATAAACAAATTGATTGAAAGATTAAGAACAGCTACTATCTACACCAAACTTGATCTCCGTGGAGCATACAACCTTATTAGAATAAAAGCCGATGATGAATGGAAAACTGCCTTCCGGACCCGATATGGCCTCTACGAGTATCTTGTTATGCCTTTTGGGCTCTGTAATGCCCCCGCTACATTTCAACATTTCATAAATTACATCTTCAGGGATCTTCTAGATGTTTGTGTCATCATCTATCTAGATGACATCCTCATATACTCTAACAATCTCGAAGAACATAGGAAACACGTGCGATGGGTCTTATCCAGATTGAGAACTCACAAGTTATACGCTAAAAAAGAAAAATGTATTTTTGAAGTGAGTGAAATTACCTTTTTGGGGTATGTCATTTCCCCTCATTCCATAGGAATGGATAGTTCCAAAATAGATTGTATTATTAAATGGCCTGTTCCTGCTAATGTAAAAGACTTACAAAATTTTCCTGGGTTTGCCAACTTTTATAGGAAATTCATTAAAAACTATTCCGACATAGCCCATCCGTTGAATTTCCTCAACAGCAATAAACGTCCATTTGTTTGGAACGAAAAAGCTCAATCAGCCTTCAACGAACTAAAAGAAAGATTTACAACTGCTCCTATTCTTCAACTGCCTAACCCTACATTTCTTTATGTTCTGGAAACAGATGCCTCAGAGACAGCTATCGGAGCTGTCCTTTCGCAACACAAATCACCTCAAGATCCCCTCCAACCAGTCGCCTTCTTTTCACGTTCTATGTCTCCCGCTGAGAAAAACTACCCTATTGGTGAAAAGGAATTACTCAGTATAAAAGCAGCTTTTGAAACTTGGCGACATCTTCTCGAAGGAACAAAAAATCCTATAGTGGTTTATACAGACCACAAAAATCTTGAGTATCTCTACACCAACAAGACACTCTCAGCCAGACAAGTAAGATGGAATCTTTTCTTTTCTCGTTTTAATTTTCAAATCGTTTTTAGACCAGGATCCAGAAACAAAAAAGCCGATGCCCTTTCTTGAATCACTCAAGACCCTGGCATACAGAATCTTCCTGAGCAAGGAACTCCTCCCTATAAAAGCATTGGGGTCATATCATCCCTGATTGATGACATTAAAAATCTAAAAGAAGAAGATCTTGATCTTCCCAAGTCAACAAAACTAACAAAGAAAAACAGCATCTTCTATTTCAAAAACAGGATTTATATTCCTCCCTTATTTAGGGATGAATTGCTCAAAATGATTCACGACTCTCCTTTGGCTGGTCATCCTGGTATAAAAAAGACCTTAGAATTATCTACAAAACATTATTGGTGGCCTCGCCAGGACAGAACCATTGAATCCTATGTTAAAACTTGTCCAACCTGCCAGAGGTCCAAGCCTGAACATCATCAACCATTTGGTCAATTATTAAACTTACCTATCCCAGAAAGGCCCTGGCAATCCATCTCTATGGACTTTTTAGTAGAACTTCCTCCATCTCAACATTATACCACCATTCTCGTAGCAGTGGACCGCTTCACTAAAATGTCCCATTTTATTCCTTTGAAGAAATTGCCCTTATCATCTGAGCTTGCTAAAGCATTTATTGATAACATCGTTAAACTTCATGGACTTCCTGATGAAATTATTTCAGATAGAGGAACTCAATTCACCTCCAAATTCTGGAAGGAAACATGTTTTTCTCTACAAATCCAACGCAAACTGTCCTCTGCATATCACCCCCAAACCAATGGGCAAACAGAAAGGGTTAATCAATGTGTAGAACAATATCTACGATGTTATTGTTCATACCTACAAGATGATTGGATCACATGGTTACCTATGGCCGAATTTGCTTATTACAACTCCATTCACACCAGCAGTAAAATGACGCCCTTCTTCTCAAATTATGGGTTCCATCCCTCTTCGTTTCCCAACCACACCATTCCTTCATCCAACCCTGCCGTTTCTGATCGAAACTCTTTTGTGTCTTCCTTGTTCCTCAAATTAAGAGAAAATCTCAAAATAGCATTACATAACCAAAAGAAATTCTTTGATACCAAAAGGCAACCTCCTCCTACTTACAAAGTAGGCGATCTTGTATGGCTTTCTTCCAAAAACATAATCACTAACCGTCCCTCGAAGAAATTAAGTTCTCTCTTTCTTGGTCCTTTCCGCATAGTATCAATCATTAACAGTAACGTTGTTAAATTAAAGCTTCCTCCAACTCTAAAACTTCACCCTGTATTCCACGTTTCCTTACTGAAACCACATCTATCTGACCCTTTCCACAGGGATGTAACTACTTCTCCTGACCCTGTTTTGGTACAAGGTGAAGAAGAATATGAGATCCAAAAGATTCTGGATTCTCGAATCCATCGTGGTTCCCTCCAGTACTTAATTAGATGGAAGGTATACGGAATTGATGAAGACTCTAGGGAAGACTCCTCTACCGTTCATGCAGATAGGTTAATCACCGCCTTTCACAGACGGTACCCTTCCAAACCATGTCAATAGCACCCAGAGGTTGCTCCATAACGGGGGGGTATTGTCATAGCTTAATTGATGGTATCACCGATACCCTGAGACTTCCGGGTAGCCGGAGCCTTGCCATGCCCCCTTTTCTGACGCGGTCATCCCGCGCTACTTAGGGAGACCGCGCCAGATCTAAATTGCTGGATTATTGAAAAAGGTTACGACCGCAATCACATACCCAGCTGAAGTTCTTCGCTCTCTTTACACGTGTACCTGACCCGGACTGGATACCGCTGACTCCCTCTCTTCTCACCACGACCTTGGATTGTATCACGGACCACCCCTGCATGCTCAATAACCTCCCCAGCTTAGTGACAAGCTAAACGCAAGCTGGAACTACTCTCATCAAAAGCTAAGTAGAATCTTCAGTACTAATTCGGATTTCACCTACACGCAAGTCTGTCTTACTTTCTATTGCTACAACTAACAATCCTTCCTGCAAACTTGCCTCATTGTTACTCCCAGGAAGCAGTCATTTTTCATGGACTAACTAATTGCTTTCTTGAAATTGCAAACTACTTCTGCTTGCTTCATCTAACCACGCTGACATTTAAAGCTACAGTATCAGTATAAACTCTTGCTTCAACTGAATCTGCTTCTACTTGCTCTGCCTAACTACGCTGATAATTAAAGCTACTGTGTCAATCTCTTTGCTTGCTTAAAACCAAATTGATTTATTAAAGAATCATCAGATATCTGCAGTTGTGTTCCAAATCTATTCAGAATTTTCAAGTGAACCTGACAGACCTGACAGGCATCCTGCGTGACCGCACAGCGTGCACACCCCAACGGCTGGCCCTGCTGACACAAACTGACGTTACTACTTAGACATCCCTCAATATTAATACAGACATCAGAGTAAACACCAATAAACTGTGGAAACAGAGCTGATCCCCCCAAATTTATAAAGATTTGCTTAGAGGATTTATTGTAAGATTAAATCATGCCTCCTCCTCTCTCTCTCCCATGCGCTGCTCTGTAGGCTGGGAGGAAGTGAAGAGTAATCACATTCTCCCAGCACAGCGCCACCTGTGGCTGCATGGGGAACAGCTGTTTAATGTGATGCTTGCAGGACGGCCAGCTGCCGCAGAACCTCTTTGTTTCCGTCTCTGCAAAGGGCTCCAGGCTCCAGTCTCTAGGATTCATTTTTAGGGGGGGCACATGGTGGGCCTGGGACAAAAGTAGGGGGACACATTTAACCACGCCCTCGCCGCAGTTTGACCCCGCCCCTGCCGCATGTTTAGTCCCGCCCCCGTCACAATGTGTTTTTTTGTTTTGTTCGTTTTTTTTATAATCCCTGGTGGAGGATTCATTATTTTTCACCAGGGATTATTAAAAAAACAAACATTTCCCTTGATATAGTGCCATAGTTGCCAACATTTGAGAAATTGGGACATTCAGCGCTCCCTGTAAAGTGCTGCTCTCTGTATAATACATGGCTGTGTGTATAATATCCTGGGACAGTCAGTGCTCCCTGTATAGTGTTGCTCTCTGTATAATACATGGCTGTGTGTATAATATCCCGGGACAGTCAGTGCTCCCTGTATAGTGTTGCTCTCTGTATAATACATGTCTGTGTGTATAATATCCTGGGACAGTCAGTGCTCCCTGTATAGTGCTGCTCTCTGTAAATACAGATCTGTTTGTGTATAATATCCCAAGACAGAGAGCAGCACTATACAGGGAACAATGATTGTCCCAGGATATTATACAGACACAGACCTGTATTATACAGAGAACAGCACTATAGTATTATACAGATAGCTGAGCATATACCCCATGTCCCAATCTCTAGACTACAAGTACCTGTCAACAGCAGCTCCCAGACGCGTGTAACAGGGCTAAAGTGTGCGGCAGCTCACACAGATGATTCAGCGGTAAAGCGCACTCGCTGGCAGAGCCAAACTGGAAAGCAGCCCTGGAAAAAAAAATGTATGCCATTCCTACAGGTCAATATATATATATATATATATATATATATATTACAGTGAGCACACAAGCTCACTGACATGCGCAAATAGGCTCACTGACAGACAAAAAACTCTCTGACTCGCACACAGGCTTACTACAGACAGACTCACTTGTATAAACACAAGGCTCACTACAAAGAAGTTCAGGGACACACACATGCTCAATAAATAGAAGCTCACTGACACACACAAGCAGTACCATCTTAACAGTGTTAAGGGCCCCCGGGCAAAGCAGTGCACTGGGGCCATTCCTACACAACAACTCCCAGGAATAAAAATTGTAATTATTGATAGACTGCTGAGTACATACACACAGTACACACATACGAACACCGAGAAACTTCTAAATACACACACACACACAGACGTTGCTGAATGCACACAGACGTTGCTGAATGCACACAGGCTGATGTTTACACTTACACACAGACTGCTGAATCCAACACACACACAGCTGAGTCCATACACACACACACACAAATACATACAGACTGCTGAGTCCATACACACACAGAATGCTGAGTCCCTATACACACAGACAGACACACAGACTGCTGAGTCCATACACACACACACACACACAGAGTGCTGAGTCCATACACACACAGACTGCTGAGTCCTAGATACAGACACACACAGACTGCTGAGTCCTAGATACAGACACACACAGACTGCTGAGTCCATACACACATACAGATTGCTGAGTCCATACACACATACAGACTGCTGAGTCCATACACACATACAGACTGCTGAGTCCATACACACACAGACTGCTGAGTCCATACACACACAGACTGCTGAGTCCATACACACACAGACTGCTGAGTCCATACACACACATTTACTGCTGAGTCCATACACACACATTTACTGCTGAGTCCACACACCCACACACACACACAGACTGCTGAGCCCATACACACACACACACAGACTGCTGAGCCCATACACACACATAGACTGCTGAGTCCATACACACACATAGACTGCTGAGTCCATACACACACACAGACTGCTGAGTCCATACACACACACAGACTGCTGAGTCCATACACACACAGACTGCTGAGTCCATACACACACAGACTGCTGAGTCCATATACACACAGACAGACACACAGACTGCTGAGTCCATACACACACACACACACACACACACACAGAGTGCTGAGTCCATACACACACAGACTGCTGAGCAGAGGCGGCTCTAGACTTCATGAGGCCTTAGGCGAGACGCAAACATGAGGCCCCACTATCAAAAAAGTGTCACATATATACATTGATGCACAGTTTACCTGTGTATGTGCCTGAGAGTGTGTCTGACAGAGTATCCTTGTGTGTGAATGTATGTCTCTGTGAGCATGTTTGCATTTTTGTCTGAGACCCTATGTGTATGGGGTTGCTGCTTAAAGTGTTGTGTGTATGGGGGGGGGTGATGGTGAGAGGGAGAGGCGGGTGATGGTGAGAGAGAGAGGGGGTGTGATGGTGAGAGGGAGCGGGGGTGTGATGGTGAGAGGGAGCGGGGGGTTGATGGTGAGAGGGAGCGGGGGGTTGATGGTGAGAGGGAGTGGGGGGGTAGATGGTGAGAGGGAGCGGGGGGGTAATGTGAGAGTGAGAGTGGGGTAATGTGAGAGAGTGAGGGGGATAATGTGAGAGAGTGAGGGTGGGTAATGTGAGAGAGTGAGGGGGTAATGTGAGAGTGAGAGGGGTAATGTGAGAGTGAGAGGGGGGTAATGTGAGAGTGAGGGGGGGTGATGGTGAGTGAGGTGAGGCTAAGGGTGGTGAAGGAGGGTTATGCTGAGGGTGGTGGGGGGGTGATGCTGAGGGTGGTGGGGGGGTGAGGCTGAGGGTGGTGGGGGGTGGTGAGGCTGAGGGTGGTGAGGGTGGTGAGGCTGAGGGTGGTGAGGGAGGTGAGACTGAGGGTGGTGGCAGACAGCTCAGGGGGAGCTCTCTCTCGCCAGCCGCCCGCCCGCCAATGCCGCCCGCTCAGCAGCCACTGGACCACCAGGGAGAAAGAGACCTCCCCCCCCCAGCATTCCCAAAGGTAAGGAGGCTGGGGGGGGGGGGGGTTAAATAAAAAAAGAAAAAATTTGTTAGTGTGTGTGTGTGTGTCTGACTGTGTGTGCCTCTGACTGTGTGTGTGTTTGCCTGTTAGTGTGAGTGTGTGTGTCTCTGACTGTGTGTGTGTCTGTTAGTGACTGTGTGTGTGTCTCTGACTGTGTGAGTGTGTGTGTCTGTTAGTGACTGTGTGTGTGTCTGTTAGTGACTGTGTGTGTGTCTGTTAGTGACTGTGTGTGTGTCTGACTGTGTGAGTGTGTGTGTCTGTTAGTGAGTGTGTCTCTGACTGTGTGAGTGTGTGTGTCTGTTAGTGAGTGTGTGTGTGTCTCTGACTGTGTGAGTGTGTGTGTCTCTGACTGTGTGAGTGTGTGTGTCTGTTAGTGAGTGTGTGTGTCTGCTAGTGAGTGAGTGTGTCTGCTAGTGAGTGAGTGTGTCTGTTAGTGTGTGTGTGTGTCAGTGTGTGTGTGTGTGCCAGTGTGTGTGTGTGTGTCAGTGTGTGTGTGTGTGCCTGTTAGTCTGAGTGTGTGTGTATCTGCAAGTGTGAGTGTGTTTGCCTGTGAGTGGGTTGTGTGTCTGTTAGTGAGTGTGTGTTTTTGTTAGCTAGTGTATGCGTATCTGTCAGTGAATGTGTGTGTGTGTGTGTATTTAGAAGGCGGGGCGGGGGGAAGGGTTGGGTGAGGGGGGGGCGCCTGGGTTTTGTCCTGCCTAGGGCAGCACAAAACCAGGATACACCACTGGGTGGGGGTGGTGATGCTGAGGGTGGTGGGGGGTTGAAGCTGAGGGTGGTGGTGGGGGTGGTGATGCTGAGGGGGGTGAGGGGGGTGATGCTGAGGGTGGTGGGGGGGTGAAGCTGAGGGTGGTGAGGGGTGATGCTGAGGGTGGTGGGGGTGATGCTGAGGGTGGTGGGGGTGATGCTGAAGGTGGTGAGGGTGAGGCTGAGGGTGGTGGGGGGTGATGGTGAGGGTGGTGTTGGGGTGAGGCTGAGGTTGGTGGGGGGTGATGGTGGGGGTGGTGGGGGGTGGTGGGGGTGATGGTGAGGGTGGTGGGGGTGGTGAGGCTGAGGGTGGTGGGGGTGATGGAGAGGGCGGTGGGGGGTGATGGTGGGAGGTGAGGCTGAGGGTGGTGGGGGGTGGTGGGGGGTGGTGAGGCTGAGGGTGGTGGGGGGTGATGGCGAGGGTGGTGGGGGGTGATGGTGGGAGGTGAGGCTGAGGGTGATGGGGGATGGTGAGGCTGAGGGTGGTGGGGGGTGATGGGGGATAGTGAGGCTGAGAGTGGTGGGGGGGGGGGTGGTGAGGCTGAGAGTGGTGGGGGGTGATGGTGAGGCTGAGGGTGGTGGGGGTGATGGGGGTGGTGAGGCTGAGGGTGGTGGGGGTGAGGCTGAGGGGGTGATGGTGAGGGTGGTGGGGGGTGATGGTGAGGGTGGTGGGGGGTGATGGTGAGGGTGGTGGGGGTGGTGAGGCTGAGGGTGGTGGGGGGTGATGGTGAGGGTGGTGGGGGGTGATGGGGGATGGTGAGGCTGAGGGGGGTGAGGCTGAGGGGGGTGATGGTGACGGTGGTGGGGGTGAGGCCGAGGGTGGTGAGGGTGATGGTGAGGGTGGTGGGGGGTGATGGTGAGGGTGGTTGGGGGTGATGGTGACGGTGGTGGGGTGGTGAGGCTGAGGGTGGTGGGGGGTGATGGGGATGGTGAGGCTGAGGGGGGTGAGGCTGAGGGGGGTGATGGTGAGGGTGGTGGGGGTGATGGTGAGGGTGGTGGGGGTGATGGTGAGGGTGGTGGGGGTGGGGGGTGATGGTGAGGGTGGTGGGAGGTGAGGCTGAGGGTGGTGGGGGGCGATGGTGGGGGTGGTGAGGCTGAGGGTGGTGGGGGTGATGGTGAGGGTGGTGGGAGGTGATGGTGGGAGGTGAGGCTGAGGGTGGTTGGGGTGATGGTGGGGGTGGTGAGGCTGAGGGTGGTGGGGGTGATGGTGAGGGTGGTGGGGGTGATGGTGAGGGTGGTGGGGGTGATGGTGAGGGTGGTGGGGGTGGGGGGTGATGGTGAGGGTGGTGGGAGGTGAGGCTGAGGGTGGTGGGGGTGGTGGGGGGCGATGGTGGGGGTGGTGAGGCTGAGGGTGGTGGGGGGTGATGGTGAGGGTGGTGGGAGGTGATGGTGGGAGGTGAGGCTGAGGGTGGTTGGGGTGATGGTGGGGGTGGTGAGGCTGAGGGTGGTGGAGGGGGTGAGGCTGAGGGTGGTGGGGGTGATGAGGCTGAGGGTGGTGGGGGGTGAGGATGAAGTGAGGCTGAGTGTGGTGGAGGGGGTGATGGTGGGGGTGATGGTGAGGGTGGTGGGGGTGGTGAGGCTGAGGGTGGTGGGGGTGGTGGGGGGTGGTGAGGCTGAGGGTGGTGGGGGGTGATGGAGAGGGTGGTGGGGGGGTGATGGTGGGAGGTGAGGCTGAGGGTGATGGGGGATGGTGAGGCTGAGGGTGGTGGGGGGGGTGATGGGGGGATGGTAAGGCTGAGAGTGGTGGGGGGGTGATGGTGAGGCTGAGGGTGGTGGGGGTGATGGGGGGTGGTGAGGCTGAGGGTGGTGGGGGTTAGGCTGAGGGGGGTGATGGTGAGGGTGGTGGGGGTGATGGTGAGGGTGGTGGGGGGTGATAGTGATGGTGGTAGGGGTGGTGAGGCTGAGGGTGGTGGGGGGTGATGGTGAGGGTGGTGGGGGGTGATGGGGGATGGTGAGGCTGAGGGGGTGAGGCTGAGGGGGGTGATGGTGAGGGTGGTGGGGGTGAGGCTGAGGGTGGTGGGGGTGATGGTGGTGGGGGTGGTGAGGCTGAGGGTGGTGGGGGTGATGGTGAGGGTGGTGGGAGGTGAGGCTGAGGGTGGTGGGGGTGATGGTGAGGCTGAGGGTGGTGGAGGGGGTGAGGCTGAGGGTGGTGGGGGTGATGGTGGGGGTGGTGAGGCTGAGGGTGGTGGGGGTGGGGGTGGTGAGGCTGATGGTGGTGGGGGGCGATGGTGGGGGTGGTGAGGCTGAGGGTGGTGGGGGGTGATGGTGAGGGTGGTGGGAGGTGATGGTGGGAGGTGAGGTTGAGGGTGGTTGGGGTGATGGTGGGGGTGGTGAGGCTGAGGGTGGTGGAGGGGGTGAGGCTGAGGGTGGTGGGGGTGATGAGGCTGAGCGTGGTGGGGGTGGTGAGGCTGAGGGTGGTGGGGGGTGAGGATGAAGTGAGGCTGAGTGTGGTGGAGGGGGTGAGACTGAGGGTGGTGGGGGGTGATGGTGAGCCTACCTTAATGTCCCTGGTGGTCCAGTGGGCTCCCTGGTGGTCCGGTGGCCACTGCTCCCAGTCTGCAGCTCCGCAGAGCTGCAGACCGTGTAATCTTGCGAGATTTCAGAGCGTTGCCGTGGTAACCCGCGGCAACGCTCTGATTGGCCAATTCTCGTGAGACACATGGTCTGCAGCTCTGCTCACTGCGGAGCTGCAGACCGGTGTCTGCGGTGGCTGGCTGGCCAGCCAGGAGGGGCCTCGCACCCGGCGGCATACCGGGCAAGCCGCCGGGCCCCCTCCTGGTGTCTGGTCCTCGGTCACTGACCGAGGACCTGACACACTCTGCCCACAGGCGGTTTAGGCGGCCGCGAGGCCCCAGCCAGCGCGAGGCCTTAGGCGGCCGCCTAAACTGCCTAATTAGAGAGCCGCCTCTGCTGCTGAGTCCTAGATACAGACACACACAGACTGCTGAGTCCATACACACACACACAGACTGCTGAGTCCATACACACATACAGACTGCTGAGTCCATACACACACAGACTGCTGAGTCCATACACACACAGACTGCTGAGTCCATACACACACATTTACTGCTGAGTCCATACACACACATTTACTGCAGAGTCCACACACCCACACACACACAGACTGCTGAGCCCATACACACACACAGACTGCTGAGTCCATACACACACATTTACTGCTGAGTCCATACACACACATTTACTGCTGAGTCCACACACACACAGACTGCTGAGCCCATACACACACACACACACACAGACTGCTGAGCCCATACACACACATAGACTGCTGAGTCCATACACACACACACAGACTGCTGAGTCCATACACACACACAGACTGCTGAGTCCATACACACACATAGACTGCTGAGTCCATACACACACACAGACTGCTGAGTCCATACACACACACACACACACACACACACAGACTGCTGAGTCCATACACACACACACAGACTGCTGAGCCCATACACACACACACACACACACAGACTGCTGAGGTCACACACACACATAGACTGCTGAGGTCATACACACACATAGACTGCTGAGTCCATACACACAGACTGCTGAGTCCATATATATATACACACACACACACTCACAGACTGCTGAGTCCATACACACACACACACTGCTGAGTCCACACACACACACACACACAAACACACAGACTGCTGAGTCCATACACACACAGACTGCTGAGCAGAGGCGGCTCTAGACTTTATGAGGCCTTAGGCGTAACTCAAACATGAGGCCCCACTAACAAAAAAGTGTCACATATACACATTGATGCACAGTTTACCTGTGTATGTGGCTGAGAGTGTGTCTGACAGAGAGTATCCTTGTGTGTGAGAATGTATGTCTCTGTGAGCATGATTGCGTTTTTGTCTGAGACTGAAGTGTGTTGTGTGTATGGCGTGTGATGGTGTGAGGGGGGTGATGGTGAGAGGGAAAGGGGGATGATGGTGAGAGGGAGAGCGGGGTGATGGTGAGAGTGAGCGGGGTGATGTGAGAAGGAGGGGGGTGATGTGAGAAGGAGGGGGGTGATGTTAGAAGGAGGGGGGGTGATGTGAGAGTGGAGGGGGGTTGATGTGAGAGTGGAGGGGGGTTGATGTGAGAGTGAGGGGGGGTTGATGTGAGAGTGAGGGGGGGTTGATGTGAGAGTGACGGGGGGGGTTGATGTGAGAGTGAGGGGGGGTTGATGTGAGAGTGAGGGGGGGTTGATGTGAGAGTGAGGGGGTTGACGTGAGAGCTAGGGGGGTTGACGTGAGAGCTAGGGGGGTTGACGTGAGAGTGAGGGGGGGTGATGTGAGAATGAGGGGGGGTGATGTGATGTGAGAGTGAGGGGGGTGATGTGATGTGAGAAGGAGGGGGGTGATGTGATGTGAGAAGGAGGGGGTGATGTGAGAAGAAGGGGGGTTGATGGTGAGGGTGGTGAGGGGGTGAGGCTGAGGGGGGTGAGGCTAAGGGGGTGAGGCTGAGGGGGGTGAGGGGGGAGGCTGAGGGGGGTGGGGGATGAGGCTGAGGGTGGTGAGGAGTGAGGCTGAGAGGGGTGGGGGGTGATGCTGAGGATGGTGAGGGGGTGATGCTGCGGGTGGTTGGGGTGGTGGGGGTGATGCTGAGGATGGTGAGGGGGGTTATGCTGAGGATGGTGAGGTGGTGATGCTGAGGGTGGTGAGGGAGGGTGATGCTGAGGGAGGGTGATGCTGAGGGTGGTGAGGTGGTGAGGCTGAGGGTGCTGAGGCTGAGGGTGCTGAGGCTGAGGGTGGTGGGGTGGTGAGGCTGAGGGTGCTGAGGCTGAGGGTGGTGGGGGGTGCTGAGGCTGGTGGGGTGCTGAGGCTGAGCGTGGTGGGGGGTGCTGAGGCTGGTGGGGTGGTGAGGCTGAGGGTGGTGAGGGGGTGAGGCTGAGGGTATTGGGGAGGGTGGGGAGGCTGAGGGTGGTGGGGGTGGTGGGGAGGCTGAAGTTGGTAGGGAGGCTGAGGGTGGTGGGGAGGGTGGTGG
Source organism: Pelobates fuscus (assembly GCF_036172605.1). Classification (NCBI taxonomy): domain Eukaryota; kingdom Metazoa; phylum Chordata; class Amphibia; order Anura; family Pelobatidae; genus Pelobates; species Pelobates fuscus. The sequence goes on from NC_086329.1 coordinate 91,295,700, forward strand.
GGCTGAGGGTGGGGAGGGTGATGAGGCAGAGGGTGGTAGGGAGGCTGAGTCCATACATACAGACACACAAACTTACACACACATTAAGCCTACCTGTCCCTGGAGCCTGTTGCATCTTCTATCCTTTCCAGCAGCAGCATGGGCTGCTGCTTAACGGCGGGGGCGGGGCTTGTGTGCGGGAGGCGGGGCTTCGTTTGGGGGCGGGGCCTGTGCCGGGGAGCCTGTCAGTGCTCCCTCCGGCCCCAGACAGCCCCCTGCACAGTTCCAGCTGCTCTGCCCTGAATTCCCTCGGGCTGTAACAGGCTGTTACAGCCCGAGGGAATATCATTTAAACACATAGCCAGCAGGTTGCTGGCATTTGGGGGGGCACAAGGGGGGCACAGCATGATGTAGGGGGGGCCATGGCCCCCTCTGGCCCCCCCCTAGCGACGCCACTGCCAGGCACTGCTTGTTGTGAGTGTGAGCCACTGTAAATTAGGGGCAGAGGGCAGAGGGCACTTGCACTGCGGTAAAGACGGATCTGGGCAGGAGGAGAGTGCTGTGCAATCAGTGCACTCCCCTCCTGTGGGTCACCAGTAGACTGGTGCACCTGCCCAGGATCAGAGCCGGTGCAAGGATTTTTGCCGCCCTAGACAAAAGAAAAATTTGCCGCCCCCCCATGTGACATTGATGTAGAATTATTAAAAATCTTTATTGAACTTGTATTGAATTATTGTACTAACTCCATTTTAACCTCACACTGTGACAAACCCTCCATTTTGTCCCCATTACCTGACAGATCCTCCATTTTAATCCATTTCAAACTACATTACATGACAGAAGTTTCCCAGCACATTTAATACAATAAACAGAGACTGTATTCTCTACAAGACATGACTAACCCAGAAACTGCTGAATTTCCTTTAACTTGCAACATAGTATAATTTGAAGGCCATGAGAACACTGTACTAATGAAATGTTCTATTCATAAGAGAACCCTGCACCTGACCACAAGACCTGACATCACTGACTGTGTAAAATGACACTCAAGCCCCCCTTTCCACCGAGTAAACCTCATGCTAGGGAAGATGGCGCTTGAGCCCTCTGTCCCCACCCGTGTCCAGAACAATACCACCTCTCGGTGGGTGGACACTTAGCCAGCCACTTAGTTTTTGAGCCAATTAATCATATTGATAGGTGGACACTAACACAGACACTTAACAATTAATCCAATTAATGATGTTTATTTACTGATATCTTGATAATCAATGATGACGTGAAATTCCTCTTAAAAGGGCCTGCGAGCCCGCTCTTGCTTCACTTGCCAATAAATTTCCTCGAAGTTATTTTAACCTGAACTCCATGTGTCAGTCTGAATTACTTCAGCGTATATACGCAATTCAATTTTCTCTAATTTGGACAGGAACAGATAGACATTTAAACATCTTTGTTTATTTCTAAATTAATCCATAACAACATCACAATGCCCCACCCATATGATTTGCCATATGAACTAACGCCAATGCTGCACACAGTGTGTGTTTACATTAAAAAGCCTGCAGGGACCAGCTATAGACACCAGAACCACTTCATTAAGCTATAGTGTCCCTTTAATGTGAGGTAAATTATAGGTTAGTGTCACTTATAATATACTAGATTGCCTACTTACAACCAGATGAGGATGGTGATGGGCTGCAGTTTGGCTCCACTGGTCTGGTGTAGAACAGGATCTCTGGAGGCTGTTTGCAACTGTGGTCACAAAATTCAATGTTCTGGGAGAATTGGAAGCAGCTCCATTTTTTGGGGCCCCTTACACAGCTCAAGGTCTGGGCCCCAGGGCCTGACGGTGAGTATGCCCATAAAGCCAACTCATAAGTCCACTTAAATGTTCCACCCACCCATGAGTTCGCTGACAGGGAGTGGAGTGTGTAGGGGATGTGTTATGTGTTATTGTAGAGGATCTAATATGTGTGCTTATGGTATGTAGTGTATAGGGATACCAGTTTGTGCAGGTGATGCAGTGTGTTTGTGCGTAGTGGAAGCAGTGTGTATTTGTGTATAAGGGATGTATTGTGTGTGTCTGGTTGTGTGTAAGGGATGCATTTTGTGAATCTGTGTTTGTATGCATAAGGGATGCAAGGTGTCTGTATGTATGTGTGTGCATTGAGTGTAAGAGATGCATTGTGTTTCTGTGTGTATGTAAGAAAAGCAGTGTGTGTGTGTTTGCATGTGTGTGTAAGGGTTTGCATTGTGTGTTTCTGTGTATGTGTGCAAAGGATGCATTGTCTTTGTGTGTAAGGGTTGCATTGTGTGTGTGTGTGTGTGTGCGCGTAGTGTGAAAGAGCTCCCTGTCTTTCCCCCTGTCCCCTAGAGCTGTCCCTTCTGTCCCTTTGAGCTCTCCCCTGCCCCTTAGTGGTCTCTCCTCTCCCCCACCCTCCCCTAGCGGTCTCTTCTCACACGCACCCACCCTTCCTGTGCTCTTCTCATCCCCCCCCCACCCTCTCTGTGTTCTCCTCACCCCCCTGTGTTCTTCTTACTTCCCCCACTTGTTCTTCTTACTCTCCCACCTGTTCTTCTTACCCCCTTCTTCTTCTTATTGCTTCCCCCTTCTTCTTACTCCCCCTTCTTCTTCTTACTCCCCCTTCTTCTTCTTCTTACTCCCCCTTCTTCTTCTTACCCCTCTTCTTCTTCTTACTCCCCCCTTCTTCTTACTCCCCCCTTCTTCTTACTCCCCCCTTCTTCTTACTCCCCACTCTTCTTCTTACTCCCCCTTCTTCTTCTTACTCCCCCTTCTTCTTCTTACTCCCCCTTCTTCTTTTTACTCCCCCCTTCTTCTTCTTACCCCCCTCTGTTTCTTATCTCCCCTCCTTCTTACTCCCCCTCTTCTTCCCCCCTTTTTCTTATCTCCCCTCCTTCTTACTCCCCCTCCCCCTCTTCTTCCCACCTTTTTCTTATCTCCCCTCCTTCTTACTCCCCCCTCTCCCTACTCCCCCCACCCCCTCTTCTTACTCCCCCCTTCTTACTCCCCCCCCTCTTCTTACTCCCCCCTTCTTCTTACTCCCCCCCCTCTTCTTACGCCCCCCTCCCCTCTCTTCTTACTCCCCCCTCCCCTGTAGCATGGCCGAGCTCCTCTCCAGTCTGCGGGGCCCGGCCGGAGTGATAGGAAGATGCACGCTCAGTGTGTACTTCCTGTCAGTCCTGCCGGTCACAGGAAACAGAAACTCCTGTTCCGCGTGGAGTTTCTGTTTCCTGTAACCAGCCGGACTGACAGGAAGTGCACACTCAGTGTGCACCTTCCTCTCACTCCGGCCAGGCACCGCGGACCGGAGAGGAGCTCGGCCACGCTACAGGGAAGGGGAGAAGCAGCGCTGCAGCCGCCTGAGGCTCTTAACAGAGCGCTCAGGTGGCTGCAGCATTAGGACGAGCCCGCTGCGGCCGGTCTTAAAAGAATTTAGGGCGGCCTGGGGGGAAATTGCCTCCCTGCCCCCCGGCTCAGCCCGCCCCTGCTTACAACAATCAAGTAACACATTCATATAAAATGTAAGTTACTTAGCCAGTCAATGGATGGGAATGAGTAAGTAGATAACTCTCTAATTCCCACGGCATATTCATACCGCGAGTAGGGGTATGTCTAGAAAACAGTGAGCAGCCTGTGGCCCCCCTCCCGAGCCCCCACCTGTGCCGCGTGAGTGGGGGCTTCTAAACTAAAGGGGGGACCTATTTCTCCCCCCAGTCTCCACCCCTGGGCGGCGGGTGGAGGCCCTAAAGTAAAATAAGAGAGGAGGACCTATTGTCCTTAGGGGCCCTAAATTAGAATAAGGGGTGGCAGCTATTGTCCTCCCCCTGGCCCCCACCCCTAAACGGTGGGTGGGGGCCCTAAACTAGAATAAGGGGGGGGATCTGTTGTCCTCCCCTCTGGCCCCCACCCCTGAGCGGTGGGTGGGGGCCCTAAATACCAATAAAGGGGGGAACCTATTGTCCTCCCCCCTGGCCCCCACCCCTGAGCAGTGGGTGGAGGCCCTAAGTTAGAATAAGGGGGGGACCTATTAATTAACCCCTACGTACCCCCTCACTCTAAAAATAATGAGGGGGGACCAATAACTAGGTACCTGTAAAAAAAACTTACCATTTGATGTTTTCTTTTTTTCTAAAATCTTCTTTTTTCAGCGTCAAAAAAGACAAAATAAAAATCCATAATAACCATTGCACATTGCAAAAAAAAAAAAAACCTGAGCACAAAAAAAGTCATCCATCTTCACCCGTGGAGGGCACTGCGCAGACCGAGCTCTGCAGTGCGGGGGAAGGCTTATAAAGCCTTGCCCCCCCCCCCCCCCTGCAATTAGGCTCAGGGCACTCTGGTTGGTTTAAGCCATCCAATCAGAGTGCTCTGACAGGTAAATTAAGATACTGACAGGTAAGTCTCTACATTTACCTGTCACAGCACTCTGATTGGTCATAGTGCTCTGTGTCATTTTACACAGCGTGGGAAAATTCTTTGGAATTTTCCCACGCTGTGTAATTTGGCTCTGAACAACACTCTAATTGGTTGATTGAAAGAGCTGTTGTGGAGAGGTAGGAGCTGTAGTGGAGGGTATGGGATGAAATTAGTGGGTTAGAAAATGTAGTAGGGGATTGGTACTGTAGTAGAGGGTTAGGGACTGAAGTGTGGAGATGGCTGCAAGTGGGGAAGGGGCCTGTAGTGTGGGAGGTAAGGGCTGCAATTGAGGGAGAGGGTTTGTAGAGAGTAGGGGAGGGACTGTAGTGGATTTAGGGATTGTAGTAAGGGAATGGCGGTTGTAGTAGGGAATAAGGGCTAATAGTGGAGGATAGGGGTGTAGTGTGAGGGATATGGCCTGTAGTGGGGATGATATGGGCTGGATTATAGGGACTCTAAGGGCTACATTTAGGGGTAGGGCTCACTGGCGTACCTACAGACCCCTGCAACCGGGTGCCCACCATTATCATTTGCTGCCCTGGCCCGCGCGGCAAAACGCCGGGGCCGCTTATTAAAGGACCACTCTAGGCACCCAGACCACTTCAGCTTAATGAAGTGGTCTGGGTGCCAGGTCCAGCTAGGGTTAACTAATTGTTTTATAAACATAGCAGTTTCAGAGAAGAGCCGCGCTCGCATTCAATCAGTCCATAGACTATGGATGTCCAGCATCTTCTCACTGTGATTTTCACAGTGAGAATTGCGGAAGCGCCTCTAGCGGCTGTCAATGAGACAGCTACTGGAGGTTGGATTAACCCTCAGTGTAAACATAGCAGTTTCATTAAGCTGAAGTGGTCTGGGTGCCTATGGTCCTTTAACCTCCCTAGCGGTATTCCCGAGCGTGACTCGGGGTTAATTTTCGCTGCCAGAAGCGGTAACCCCGAGTCACGCTCGGGGTAGATAAGATTTACTTACCTCCGCCGCGATCCGCTTCGGGAGGACTGCCTCACAGCCCAGGCAGCCCTCCCACGGCAAATCAGGCCCCCGGGGGCCATGTGATCGCTCTCAAAGAGTGATCACATGGCCCTCTATAGCTGGCTGTGGATCTGCCAGCAGGGGGACTGTTTGAAATATCAGACAGTCCCCCTGCTGGTGGGAAGTATAAAAAAAAATAAAAAAAGACAAGTGTAAAAATAAATTAAATATATTTTTATATATATATATATATATATAATATGTATATATATTATATATATAATAGATGTACATATATATTATATATAAATACGTATAATTAAAATAATAAATAAATAAAATAATAAAATAAATAAATAAAATATTGAAACAAAATTTAATATAAATTATATATGCATATGTAATTTCATTCTAACTGTATTTTGTTATTAATATATATATATCGGTAACAAAATACACTTAGAATGACATTCTATATATATCTATATATATATAAAATACAAATAACCGCAAATATATATATAGATAAATACATATAATTACATAAAATATTACATTAGTATACACGTAGAATTTAAATACCTATAAATGCATATATATTAAAATTCTACATGTATATTTAAATAATCTTTTAACGTAATTATGTGATTTGATTAATTAAAATTTGATTGACATGCCTGACATGGGGGCGGAACTGGGCGGGTAATTCAAATGCAAAAAAATGGTACCGCTTTTGGTACAAAATTCCTGACATAATCATACCGCCAGGGAGGTTAAGGATGCACTAGTATCACGTTTATTTGGAGTAGCAATATGCAACATAAATGTTTTCTGATAATTCTTTATGAAAGTACAATAACGGCTTTGTACATAATTAAAGGGGATTTCACCTGAAACATTTATGATTTTCATTGTTTCTCCAAATACACGTGGGGCAACTTGCTGTGATAGTAATTACATAAAACACAGATGGTTCTCTGCCAGCCAGTGAGTATGGATCCTTTCAGAGTTATGCACTAAAGTGAGAATTACTGGGAATTCAAAGTGAAATTCACATTTAAGGCCAAAAAGCGAAATGGAAACATTCTCCAAGACAGCAATGCTTCCAATTTGGCTATTTTGTCCTTAAATTGAAATTTACTTTAAAGCCATACTGTAGTGAATAACCCAGAAAATGTTCATCAAATATGTGCCTTGGTTTTAACATTAAATTAATAATTTAACTTCCTAATATTAATGTCCAATGGACTACAACAAGGGAGACATAGATCAACAGCCGACACACCTTAACCCTTTCAGTGACTGACATATGCCATGCATTAATTTGCTCCAAAACAATTCCCTATTTATACCCAGCCCTGAAAGGGTTTAAAGGAATATTTGCAACACCTTAATCAGTCCGCTGCAGTGGTTATGGTACTAGGAGTGCCCTCGCACCCCCGCAGGGTAAGTAGTCAAAGAAGGAGCTTCCATTAACTCCACTTTTTTAAGCTCGCTGGCTGAGGGAGTCAGCTGAGCTCTCTCAACCAATGAGCTGAGCCCTGGACCACTGGTTTAGCTCAATGTAGGAGATTCTGGGCCGCAAGTGGATGTTCTCTGTCTCAAAAAGTTTGACTACTTATCCTGTGAGGGCAGTAGGGCACTATAACTACCACAGACTGCTGGTGCTTGGAGGATTTCTTTAAGGGACTGTGTACTATACAGCTACAAAAAACCAAGGGATGAGGCCTTAGGAAGGTGTCTGTGAGACTGAATCTATAGTTATATTACGGACTGAATCTATAGTTATATTACGGACTGAATCTATAGTTATATTTGAAACCCAGCAACGGCCACGGAAATAAAACACTCCAAAGAACAAACCGACATCAATATAACAGGATAAATTTTAAAAATATACTTTATTGTTTTAATAAAATTAACAATATACAAAATATGTTTGTAGGAAAACAATAGTGGTTCTGACAAGTGTGAAGGCCAGTGAGCCATGCATGTGGTTAATGTGAGTTTCACTGTGTATATTATTTGGCTATGATGAAACTACCAAGTGCAATTCTAAATCATGTTTTTATGCCACCGTTAATGTATTTGTTTCATAACATGGGATTGCCTTTGTATCTGAATAAATATTCTGTTTGCTCACGTGTTAAAGCTGCCGATAGGTAGGATGTGTTTGACTTTGCATGAATGTCTAAATTTGTCTTTGAAAAATGTTTGTGCTTGTGCATATGTGTTTCTTTGTGCATAAAAGTTGGTGTTGCTGCCTGAATGATTTTGAATGTATTTATGGGAATGAATCTGCAGCCGTGTCCCTGTGCATACGTTGTGTTTATCCATGTGTCCTTGCAATGAGTAGTCTTTTTTTTTGTTCACTGCTCTTTTTGTCTATATTCCAGTTCTACCTCTTTATGTATTTGATCTATTGTTTTCGGTCCCTGAGGTTTATGTCGAGGTACCCAGTTATTACTTCTTAATTCCATCAAATCCTGCACCAAAAATCGAATCCGCGAAGAAGTTTTCTGTTTTTTAATAAAGATGTCAATCTTGCTGATATAGTTGTCCAAGCGACACTGTCCATTTTCCAAGGATTTTCCAATTGTAGTGAGCAAAAGGCAAATACATTCCATGGACTCCTCGCTGTTTCTGTTCAGTAGTTTCATTAGGCAGTCTTTCATGGTGTCTTCAGAGAGAAATTTTAACTTAAATAGCTCCCCAATCAATTTGATGTTTCCTTGGTATCGCCTGCGTGCTTTACTGCAAGCATCACTCAATTCTTCTTTTAGTCGAGTCTTTTCTCTCGGTGACGTGGCAGCATCCAGTTCCTTTTGCAGTTTCTCAGTTCTTTCATTCCCATTTTCACCTCTCTCAAATTCCTTCTGGCAGAGTCTTATTAGCAGCCTACGGAATGTAATGCTTTCTTCAGGCTTGTCTTCTGTTGGGACCTCAACCATCATTAGCCAGTTGCACATGTTGGCGTATACAACAGCAAAATGTGGCTCTACTACTGCTTTTTCAAATATGACTTCTACAACACTTTTTAGTTGATACTCTGTGTCTACAGAGAGCTCTTTCACTTGCTTAATTAGGTGCTGGAATGTCTGAGGTGTGATTTTATTTAGAATACTGCGAACTTTGGGAACCAATTCTTGAGCCTTGGCCATAGTCGGATCTTCGTTTGTCCTTTTAATGGGAGGTTTCCAAGCCTTTTCAGATGTATGCGGTTTTACATTCTCAGTTACATGAAGGATTTTGCGAGGTTCCTTACCAGGACCCTGCTGAGACCTCATTTGGCCCATTCCACATGGCAATCTGTAATTATCCTCAGCAGGGTGGATGAAATTTCCAGTTAGAGGTGTACATTTCCTGCTGGTAAATCGTGGTCGAAGGTGAGGTCTAATGAGCATTCCTTGGTAGAGTTTAGCAATTTCAGACAAGTCCCTTGGCTCCTGTGTAATAGATTTAAATTTAAGTAAAGAATCCCTGTCATAGTGTATCCTTTCTACCTTTGTTTTAATATTTGTCTTCTCTTGGAGTACAGGTACTGGAAGGTCTTGGCTTTTCTTTTGAACGATATCAGCCTCAGCAGGAGGTTCTTTTTGTTTTTCTTCTGACAATGGCTGCTCTTCATGGTCACTGCTCAGACTCGCATGTGTTCCTGGCTGATTATTCTTCATCTCATTTTGTTCTTCCTCAGGGGTGCCCTCTTGAATAATTAGAAGCAACTCCTCTGGCTGAACAGTGGGGCAATCCAAAGTAGTTCCGGAGTGATAAATCACAGTGTCAGAGCTTACTGGCAGCTCCTCTAACATTTTACCAGTGCTTGATTTGGCAGGACAAACTGGGCCCACTAGAAGAATACCTGTATCTTGATCCTTGACAGCTTCCCGAGAATGTAGATTCATAGGCTCAGGTTGACAATCCAAAGTGGACTGTGGCTGACCAAGGTTTACTGGCAGCTCCTCTAACATTTCACCAATGCCTGATTTGGCAGGACAAACTGGGCCCACTAGCAGAATACCTGGATCTTGATCATTGACAGCCTCCTGAGAATCTAGATTCATAGGCTCAGGTTGACAATCCAAAGTGGACTGTGGCTGACCAAGGTTTACTGGCAGCTCCTCTGTCAATCCACTTGTATGAGGTTCGATAGTAGAAACAGGATATTCTAGAGTAGTGTTGTCTTCTAGATGTGTGATAACCACTGAAGGCTCTAGAGAGGTAGGCTGTAGTAAAATAGGTGTAACTGGGTTCTGAGAATCTAGATTTGCAGGCTCATGTGGACAATGTAAAGTGAACTGTGGCTGACCAAGGTTAACTGGCAACTCCTCTGTCAATATACTTGTATGAGGTTCGATAGTAGTAACAGGGCATTTTAGAGAAGTGTTGTCTTCTAGATGTGTGATAACCACTGTAGGCTCTAGAAAGGTAGGCTGTAGTAAAATATCTGTAACTGGGTTCTGAGAATATAGATTCATAGGCTCAGGTGGAAAATCTAAAGTGTACTGTGGCTGACCAAGGTTTACTGGCAGCTCCTCTGTCAATCCACTTGTATGAGGTTCGATAGTAGAAACAGGGTATTCTAGAGTAGTGTTGTCTTCTAGATGTGTGATAACCACTGTAGGCTCTAGAGAGGTAGGCTGTAGTAAAATAGGTGTAACTGGGTTCTGAGAATCTAGATTTGCAGGCTCATGTGGACAATGTAAAGTGAACTGTGGCTGACCAAGGTTAACTGGCAACTCCTCTGTCAATATACTTGTATGAGGTTCGATAGTAGTAACAGGGCATTCTAGAGAAGTGTTGTCTTCTAGATGTGTGATAACCTCTGTAGGCTCTACAGAGGTAGGCTGTAGTAAAATAACTGTAACTGGGTTCTGAGAATATAGATTTGCAGGCTCAGGTGAACAATGTAAAGTGGACTGTGGCTGACCAAGGTTTACTGGCAACTCCTCTGGCAATCCACTTGTATGAGGTTCAATAGTAGAAACAGAGCATTCTAGAGAAGTGTTGTCTTCTAGATGTGTGATAATCTCTGTACGCTCTAGAGACCTTGCCTGCAGCAAGTGACAGGGAATATCCTCTAGACCTGTGACCGGTTCAGGCTGTGGAATAATATTGTGTTTATAATACTCTGCAGAATATTTTTTTTCATTTTCCAGTTCTTTTTTGTCCACTTCTTTTTCTTGGACATTTGTAGCCATTTTAGTTGTTTTATATTTCTTTGGGCGTAATGTAGGCTTTACGTTAGATAAAATGAATGGGTCCCTGCAATTAAAAAATAGTAAAAGTTAAAATACGGTTGTAACAATTATGTCCTTTTCTCCCTTTCCATCCATCAGCCCATTCTGTCACTTATCTTATTCCTCTTCAGTTTTCCTCTCACTTTCAGTCCATCGGCTACCCTATCACTCGTTATCTATCAGTCAGTATTGCACAGCTTGTAGTGACACTATCAGATCATTTATGTTACATATATTACATTCTGGTTACACTAATTCCAGTAAATAGTTTACTTTGTACCATTAAAGCTTCTGTTTATATTAAAATATTTTATAGAAATTAGATAATGCCTGGTAAGTCACTTGCTGTAGTGCTCCCCAGTGATTTGTGATGTTGGCTCAGAAAGACCATTGACATATTTCTCTATCTGTGGATCTTCTCTCATTGGTTTCCTGTGTACACAGACAGCCAGTGAGAGAACCAGGGTATTGGATTACTGAGGACACTGCAGTTTTATTTGGATAACCTTTTTGGATTATGGTTGGTCATTCTTTGTCTCATTAAAAACCTAGGTGGCCGAGCATATGTCATTAGTTTGTTGGTTTCCCTAGGAGTCACCCTAATATAGTATGGTACATCGAGAATCTTCTCCTCTTTTCCATATCTGACATAGTTATTATAATGTGTAAAGCTTTTGAAGAAAAACACACAAAAAAAACCAAAAGGTCAGACTAATTCTTCCAGCACCCAGTGGAGAGGCTAAAATCTCAATTTGTTAAAACAAACATCAACAATAGAAAAAAAAGAAGATGTCTCCCCTTTGATTAATGTGATCACACAGTATTTACCTTTTATCAGGCACAGCAAATTTAGATGTAAGAGAAGGGGGAAGGCAGTGTCTCTTTGTGCGTTTTTGGCAACATTTTTGACTTTCTTCCACAAACCCCTCATTCTGTTCCCGTGGCTCCGATCTCTTCCCTTTCTCAGGATCTGGAGAGATATCCAGATTAGGTGATACCTGGGGGAATTTCTGGGGCTCTGCTTTAAGAGGTAGCCTGTTTAGGAAAGAAAGAGTGATTATTGGAGTTTCATATTTCACACGTTTGATGTTATATTTCTGGAATAACTGAGTGTGTTTAGGAAATGATAGAAAAAGCCATTATATATTATAGGTTATTATTTGGGTCATATTGTAATGATTAAATATTCCAATTTGAGATTTGTGATGTTGGCTCAGAAAGAGCATTGACATCTTTCTCTATCTGTGGTTCTTCTCTCATTGGTTTCCTGTGTACACAGACAGCCAGTGAGAGAACCAGGGTATTGGTTTACTGAGGACACTGAAGGTTTATTTGGATAACGTTATAGGATTATGGTCGGTCATTCTGTGTCTCATGATACACTTACCTAGGTGGCCGAGCATTTGTCATTAGTTGGTTAGTTTCTCTTGGAGTCACCCGAATATAGTATGGTACATCGGGAATCTTCTCCTCTTTCCCAAATCTGACATAGTTATTATAATGTCTAAAGATTTTGAAGAAAAATACACAAAAAAAAACAAAGAGCTCATTAATAAACTGATTTTATATCTCTGGAATAACAGAATGTGTTTAGGAAATGATAGAAAAAGCCATTATATATTATAGGTTATTATTTGGGTCATATTGTAATGATTAAATATTCCAATTTGAGATTTGTGATGTTGGCTCAGAAAGACCATTGACATCTTTCTCTATCTGTGGTTCTTCTCTCATTGGTTTCCTGTGTACACAGACAGCCAGTGAGAGAACCAGGGTATTGGTTTACTGAGGACACTGAAGGTTTATTTGGATAACGTTATAGGATTGTGGTCGGTCATTCTGTGTCTTATGATACACTTACCTAGGTGGTCGAGCATTTGTCATTAGTTGGTTAGTTTCTCTTGGAGTCACCCGAATATAGTATGGTACATCGGGAATCTTCTCCTCTTTTCCAAATCTGACATAGTTATTATAATGTCTAAAGATTTTGAAGAAAAACACACCAGAAAACAAAGAGCTCATTAATAAATTGATGTTATATCTCTGGAATAACAGAGTGTGTTTAGGAGATGATACAAGAAGCCATTAGATATTATGCATTGCTATTTGGGTTGTATTGTAATGATTAAATAATTCAATTTGATGTGTAAAACCTTTGACACGTCTAGACTAATTACATCCTGCATTTCATCCCAGGATGGTGCTGTCTATTTGGGGTCTCAAAACACATTTAATAAAGGGACATTATTGTGTCAGAAAAACAAATATGTATTTCTGACACTATAGTTCTAATATTACTATTTATGGCCTCAGCCCCCCTGTCAGGAAAGTAAAAGGGTTTAAACTCACCTTTTTCCAGTGCCACACGGGGCTCCATCCCTAAACTGCCTTCTTGGCTGATAAACAGAATTGATGATCTCAGCCAATCCAATGCTTTACCTTTAGAAAGCATTGGATTGACTGAGTTAGTTAATTTTAATGATCCCAGCCAAGAAGGCATGCTGGGGGCGGAGGCAACGCTGCCCTGGACAATCATAAATTGATGCATCTTGAAGAGGAATGTTCAGTGTCTTCATTTAAATAAAGTGTAAAGCGCTACATTCGATAGCCTTACAATAAGGCAATCTATAAAAAATGTGTAGCAAATCAAACTTGTCTCTGTAAATTGGTGGTATATATATATCAACACCTGTATCCCACAGTAAGTTAGATTGTACACACAAAGTAAAGAACTTGCTTAAGAGTCCATAAAGTTCTACAAAGGAGTCTTGAAGGGGTTAATCTTGTGTTGCAGTAGGAGATGTAACATCAACGGATACACTGTAGCTTTTTCCGTAAATAATACCTTAACCCCTTAAGGACCAAACTTCTAGAATAAAAGGGAATCATGTCACACATGTCATGTGTCCTTAAGGGGTTAAAAGGATACAAAAAAAAGCTTGCATAGTGTAAAACTGCTTTAATAATAAAGAAGATACCCTTCCCCCCAAATAGGAACCCTTACATTAGCAAGTGGTGATACTTGTCTCCAAGATATCACAAACACATATTGTAAAATCAGAGGCTGAACAGCCGTTTACCGTCCACTGCTCTCAGCAATTCAAAACTCCCGCCCGATCTCAGCGCTGATACGGTGGGGTATAGCATGCAGAATGGGAACGTCAGTGTGTGATCACTTCCACGCCGGTTGCTGTCTTCAGACCTCTGTATCCGATAACACTTCAAAGCGTTTCGCCCGCTCTGCCGGGCTTTTTTTTCACAGTGTGGAATACAAAAAGTTTAATATTCCATGGAGAGGGGGAGAACTGGCCAAGAGACTAATATACCAAGAAATGTCTTGGATATTGTCTTGAAAACTCTGGCTCCACTGGGTATGAACGTGGACCTTAAAAGTTAGGTGGAAGTCCTTTATGACCGACCGCAAGCACAATTTCCTGCCCAAAACAGTTCCATAGATTTGGGCTGTGCGGTCGGTCAATTTCATGCAGAAAAATGACTAAGTCCCGTTCGAAGATGACTCTGGAGCTGAAAAACGAAGTGTAGGAGAAGGTAAGGGTCAGCGGTGTTCGGTAAAATGTGTAGCCGATTTCAGTTCCATGAATTTGGCTACACATACCGCTGAACAAAGATGGCCGCCGCCACGTGTTCGTTTGTCGAATGGCGGCCACTTCGACTACTTCGGCACTTCGGCTGCATCCGAAGTGCCCATTTAAAGCTGCAGCACTGTTCCAAATTATTTAAAGGGACAGTCTTATAAAATCCAATCTGCTAAAAGAGTTTTTAACAGGTAATACCTTCCAGGGGCCATAGTCTTAAAGGGTATTGTTACCCAAAGTCTCAATATGGCCCCAGCCAGTTCTTAAAGGGCCAGCAGCAGCCCAATATAGATCCATTAGCCCAAATAACCCAGGGGCCATAGTCAGCAGGTAGGAGGCGGGCAAACAGGCTTCTCCAGTGCACAGTGGCGAGGTTGGTTCCGCCACAGTGTGTATCTTTCTGTGTGTGTGTGTCTGTGTGTGTATATTCCTGTGGGGTGGGCACCCAGGGGCCCAGACCTTAAGCTGTGTTAGGGGCCCCACAATTTCTGATGGGGGCCCTGTCCCTAGGGAGCAATGTAAACACATTTTATACATTAAGCTGTAGTTGTTATGGTGTCTATAATGTCCCTGTAATTCATTTATATTTGACTTTTATTTTATTTTTTTAACACCCCTGTATATCATGCCTGCTTATTTTATTTCAATTTCCATCACAACAAATGAGCTAGGCTGCACACATTCATGGATTTGATCTTTTTTTTTATTTCATCTGTTTAGAAAAATAACTAAAAGGTGAAACTCAAATAAAATTTTAAAGATTTTACCGCTTAGATTACTACCATTCATTTAAAGATAACATTATTAAATCTACTGGAAAGTTCTGTTATTTACAGAAATGATGCCATTAACAAACCAAACTTTAATTTAATCTCTATCGAACTCTGATCCCCATCTTCCAATAACCCCATCTAACATACCTGCAGCAACTGTCCACTTACCTGTCCGTAGAAGGCTGTCTTGTGACAGGTTCAGGTTGTAGAATATTATCCTGTTTATGACACTCTGCACAATAATTTCCACTTTCAGCCTTTTTAGTTGTTTTGTATTGTTTTGGAAGTAATTTAGGCTTCACCTTAGAGAATATGAATGGGTCCCTGCAATTACAATAGGAAAAGTTAAAATACAGTTGTAACAATTATATCCTTTTCTCCCTTTCCATCCATCAGCCCATTTTGTCACTTATCTTATTCCTCTTCAGCTTTCCTCTCACTTTCAGTCCGTCAGCTACCCTATCACTCGTTATCTATCAGTCAGTATTGCACAGCTTATAGTGACACTATCAGATCATTTATGTTGCATACATTTCATTCTGGTTACAGTAATTTCAGTAAATAGTCTAATTTGTACCATTAAAGCTTCTGTTTTGGGGGGCGGAGCCTAGCTGCCAAAGAGAGAAGTCGCACGCCACTGCAGCTCCTAACCAAAAGCCAACAAAATCTTACTTTTAAGGGCTGTTTCCCGCTATATCGAGATCCCTGACATCAAACCCACACACCCTACCACCATGGGATGCAAAACAAAAAAGCCCAAACAGGACAGACCCAGCCTGGGGATGAACATTGGTGAAATGTGGCGCCAAGCACATGGTGCGAGCGGGCCCAAGATGGCCGCGCTGTCGGGTGGTTGTTCCGATTTCTCGGATGACCTGGCCTCGGAGGAGGAAGAGACACTTTCACTCACACCGGCAAAACCCCCGCCGACAAAACCCACAACCTCGGACACATCCCCGGTTACTATATCTGCCTTAAAGGGACTCCTTGCTGAACTACAGACCACCCTGCAAGCCGACATTGCCACGATAAGTGGAGGGCTGCAGGGACTAACAGGCCGAATTGACACACTAGAAACTACCACTCACCAGGACTCCCAGCGTATACAGGTGCTGGAGAAAGCGGTGCAGGACATCCAGCGGCAAAATCAGGCCCACGAGTGCTGCTTTGCAGCCCAAGAAGACCTACGACGGCGGAACAATTTGAAACTTAGGGGGGTACCCGACGCGGAGCTGCCGCACTTAATGCGGAGAATGATAGGTGACCTACTACCACCCAAGCAGGCCAAAACAACACCCCTGGACGGGCTTTTTCGTATCCCCAAACCAGCCAAAGCCCCACCAACAGCATCAAGCACCTGATAATCCAGTTCAGGCACGGGGGAGACAAGATGGCAATCCTGAAAACAATCAGGGGTAAGCTGAACTACCGCTTTGAAAATATGGCATTGGAATTTTACAGCGACCTGTCCAGCAGTACAATGGCCTGGTGGAGGTAATTCAAGCCCCTTACATCACTGCTCCAACAGCGCAACATAGGATACCGCTGGCGCCTGCCCCGCATGCTCCAGGTCACCCACGGAGAGACCACACACCAGCTCCAGGAGCTACAAGATGCAGGCACACTCCTAAGGGACTTGGGACTACCACAGGACCTTTTATTAAAACCTCAGTCACGACCCGATACCAGGACCACGCATACCTGGGACCCAAGCAAAATTGCCCCGTTTACACCACGACGACACACAGGGGACCTGTATGCTACAGCGACTACATGAAGCCACGAGAGGCTCTCCGACCGGGACGGTCCCCATGTTACTTCTCATTGATAACCTAAGTTTTGAGCTCATCATTTATTTAGAGTTGACAAGGCACACCACAGTAGACACTGCATGCCTACCAACAGGTCTGCGACACCTCACATTCCATAAGTGAACCCCTGCCGACACAGCATCATACACATCTAGGCTGGGTTCACTTCACTAAAATAACGACACTACAGCAATTCCTGGCTAGAATCCCTCGAACCACACAGGCATACACTAGATCTATTCAGCAGTGTATAATTCTCATACATAATATACCCGCATATCTCACCGCACCAATACAGCCTACTGCTGTAACACAACACGTATTATCTACAGGAACCCAGATTATGTACAGGTGACACATTCGCACACATCAGCTAAACTTGATAAACATTACGCTACCCCACTGAGACATCCACACAACACCAATCAACTTATGTCTCTAAATGTATATATGTGTATAGCTTGAACCATAACGTTGTCAACACAAATTAAGGTGCAGTACGTTCGTACCAATCTGTGAATCTCGATAGACAACATATGCATGCTGGTGTAGCACATTATATCTAAACACGTAAGTCAGTTAAGCTTGTTACCTTATTATGTTATAACGGGTCCGTAAGTGAATTTGTACCTACACCTGGTCTTATAATCTCACCTGACACATAAGACTAAAGCTAGACTACGTTACCTCACTGTAGGTGTGTGCGAACAGCTTTATTTCATGCTTCCCGCAGTTAACCGCTGACTTCCCGCAGTTAACCGCTGACTTACATCCCAACACTCGTTTAACCAATTATTTCAACTTTACATAACAGCACCACCTAGCATGCAAATTACTCCCAAGTTACCGCCATGAGAGTAGTTCTTAGCACTGAGTTTTGCTAAAAATGATCGAAACACATAGAGCAATCGAACCACTAACATATTGTTTCCTAAACGATTTTAATCAGCTGTGTACCACAAATGGCAACGTCCGAATAGCTTATTCAATACTTAAATTTTTTTTAAAAGTGCTGATATTTCCATGTCACTACTGTATAACTACTGTGTTTATATTTCTCACTCCTGCTGTTGTGGCATGGGCAAACGTTCTGTCAATCTTTGCACAAAGAAAAATAAAGAATAAAAAAAAAAAAAAAGCTTCTGTTTATATTAAAATACATATTTTATAGAAATTAGGTAATTCCTGGTAAGTCACTTGCTGTAGTACTCCTCAGAAATTTGTGATGTTGGCTCAAAAAGGGCATTGACATCTTTCTCTATCTGTGGATCTTCTCTCATTGGTTTCCTGTGTACACAGACAGCCAGTGAGAGAACCAGGGTATTGGATTACTGAGGACCCTGCAGTTTTATTTGGATAACCTTATAAGATTATGGTTGGTCATTCTGTGTCTCGTGATACACTTACCTAGGTGGTCGAGCATAACGAATTTCCAAGTTGGATTTTTTTGGAGTCACCCGAATATAGTATGGTACATCGGGTTTCTTCTCCTCTTTTCTATATCTGTCATAGTAGAAAGTATCATAATGCCTAAAGCTTTTGAAGAAAAACACAAAAACAAAAAAGGTCAGGCTAATTCTTACAGCACCCAGCCTAGAGGTTATTATCGCAATTTGTTAATGTGATCATATAGTATTTACCTTTTGTCAAGCACAGCAAATTTAGAATAAACAGAAGGGGGAAGGCGACGTCTCTCTGTGCCTTGTTGGCAACATTTTAGAGTTTCTTCCACAAACCCACCATTCTGCTCCTGTGGCTCCCATCTCTTCCCCTTCTCAGTTTCTGGAGAAATATCCAGATTAGTTGATAATTGGGGGAATGTCTGGGGCTCTAATTTAAGAGGTAGCCTAGTTAGGAAAGAAAAAGTGATTAGTGAAGTCTCATATTTCATACATTTGATGTTTTGTGTTTGAAATAACTGAGTGTGTTTAGGAGATGATAAAATAAGTCATTATATATTATGCGTTGTTATTTGGGTTGTATTGTAATTGTTAAATAATTTGATTTAATGTGTAAAACCTGTGAAACTCTTCGACACTCATTTTCATCTCAGGATGGTGCTGTCTGATCATTCTGACAATTTTGATCGACTCAAAACACCTTTATTAATTTCTATAAATGTTACTTTCTTTGCACCCCTGTATGTCGGCTTATTTTATAGCTATCACTACAAATGAGCTAGGCTACACACATTCCTTGTTTTGTTCATTTTTTATCTCATTTGAGAAGGTGAAACTCAAATTCACATTTTAAGGATTTTAGCCCATATATTACTCCCATTCATTTCAAAATGACTATTTATTCTACAGGAAAACAATGTTATTTATAGAAATGATGCCCATTAATAAACCATCCTTTATTCTACCCCCATCTTCTAATATACATGCAGCCGCTGACCACTTACCTGTCCGTAGAAGGCTGGATGTTTGGCTGTTTTCTGAATTCTTTTTTAGTAGAATTCTTGGGTGGGGGTTGAGTACCCGCCAGCCATGAAACCAGGGGACGTTCAATCGTAGAAATAACGTTACCCATTGTCTCTGTAAATCATCTCACTGCAATGAAACTGCTTGTGAAATGCCAGTGTAACCAGCAGTAACAGGATTATCTGTTATCTGGTCAGTGACATCACAATGTGTTATCTGCTCAGTGACATCACAATAGAACCTGATGATCTATGATGTAGGAAAAATGGCTGACTGCATGATGTCTATGGAAATGAAATGAAATTGAAAATGTAAATAGCATTTAAATGACAGGCAAATAACCAACTTACTTTTCCAAGTTGTGGTTGTGGTTTTAAAGGGATACTCTGGCCACCATAACACCTTCATCACAATGACATTGTTATGGTGTGATGAGGTCCATGGCACCATCTAACCTAAAAAACTGCTTCATTAAAATACAGTTGTTTAGGTGACTGTAGTGTTCCTTTAACTAATACATTTTTGAAATTCCTTGCCCCCTATAGGTAATATTCGGTATAGGGGGTAAGATTATCCCCCATACCGAAAATTTCCTACATTTTATTATCAATACAGCATTGTTGTTACTGCGAATGGAAGTTGGTGGATCTGTACTTGAAGCCAGAGGGAAAGCCACTACCGCAAGATATAGAAGAGGGAATAGGATCCCTAAAAATGCTATCAAAGCTACACATTGAGCCTAGTGATTACTGGCTCCTACCTTGCGAGTGTACTACCTATGTACTAATATAGTCCTGATATTACATACAGACAACATTGCACTAGTATTTTGTCTTTTTCTCTTTCTATTTGTAGACCACCTCATCTTCTGTATCAATTATATATATTGCTTACCAGGTTGATGTGCAATTCTCCACCTCGTGTATGTATATTTTAGATAGAAGGATACCAAATTAGAGAGCTATCTACTGAACAGCTGACAGATTAAATTCAGAAAATCCCTTCTCATAGCATATCCCATGTCAATCCCACACAAAGATACCACATTATGGTGCTATTTGCTAAACAACTAAAAGATTTTATCAAGAAAACACATTTTCTTAATATTGATCTTTTACCATTTTTTTTTTCATTTGACCATTTTTATTTTGTAAAAAAGGGGGAAAAGGGAGCAATGGTGTTACACATTGAACACATGTATAATATATATTTATCGGTATATGCCAGGGGTTTACAGCATATATCAAACAGCAGGAGTGCACATTAAACAGGTGTACGTTTTCCAGTGGAATAGCTCCTAAACAAACAGAGGTAATCAAACAAAGGCGAACAGGGTACGTAGCGTATGCATGGTATTAATTATACTCTGTCGGCATGATACATTGTTGTACGTATTTATTGTTCCACCACAGATGTCCTCGGAGGTGGGTAGAGGTCCGTAGGAGATCCTGTTTGTTGGAGTATGAGGTCGTACAGCAGTACACCAGTTTGCAACCCTATGGGAAGAATGTTGCTGCCTTCTAATTATTCTAGTGCAGGATTTTATCATTGTATGCAGATGTGACTCCGTATATGCATTGTTTCCAAGGCCCTTTTAGTGCTGATGTGGTGTAGATTCAGACATCACACAAACACTAAAATAAATAAAATAAAAAAATATTCCCTGTGGCAAAGTACTAAAGTACAAAAGGGCACTATCAATTTCTATCTCCATATCTATCTCCATATCTGGGAAACCTGCTAATGCCTTCCAATAGGTTTGGGACGTTTACTGTAATTTCCCCTCCATTTTAGGTACTTTCTGGCACCACTTGATTAAGGCACCAGAGTTTAAAGGCATCTCAGTATAAAGGCACCACTGTATAAAGGCACCAAACACCTAAAATAACAAATACAAATAAAGTAATTAAGATATATATATGAATTAAGGCCGTTTGGCCTGTAATGACCTATTTAAGGAACACCCCTTACCTGGCTTCATACCATTCGAGGTCAGCGTTTGAATGATATCCACTTCCGGGTTCATACAGACGCCATTTTGATAGTACCTGTGCTCCACGAGGTCTTCTACTTTAGCTGTGTTTCAGGAATCAAGCCGCAAGGTTTTCCGGTCAAACAGCTTTTCTTCCTTTAATCAGCGATGCAGATTGAGTCCTGATACTCACCAAACCGTAAGTTGATCTACCCGTCGCACCAGGCACAGTCCCACGGCGTCCTCACGGGTCGGGTCCACACTTTACAGTTTTCATTCGTACGTTTTATGTCCTGCAGACAATTTACATTGTCTGTTCGTTAACAGACATACTATCCAACCCACAATAAATGGTGCCCAGTTGCGGTTCTAGACCCCTACTTTCAAAATCCCAAATGACAACCTTCACAGCCTTTAGTTGCGTTACAAGGCTCAGTACTTACTACCCTTACCTTCATGAAACATATTAGGTCTCTGTTAACCCAGCTAGGCCACAACCCTTCCAACTACTCAGGCCACTCCTTCCGCCTTCCGTAAAGGGGCAGCCTCCAGTGCCAACATACCGGTACATTATCAAATCACTTGGGCGGTGGAAATCCTCCGCTTATACACGTTACATACCCAAACCAGTACAAGAGATATGTAATGCATTTAAGGAAATGTCTGGTTAATCTGTATGTCCTGTTGACCGTATTAAATCTTTGATAACTTTTGCCCTCTTTATTTACAGGCCTACCGCATCGTTGGTTCCGGCACACCACAACCAACTTGCTCTTTTATACCATCCTACGCTTATACTTGGTCCTTACTCCTTATACGACTATGTGCCCCTAACACAAGTATTAAGGCCATTTGGCCTGTAATTGTGGGAGTAGCTTATTATTTTACTTACCTATTTAAGGAATACCCCTTACCTGGCTCCATACCATTCGAGGTCAGCGTTTGAATGAGCCTCTCCCCACTCCACATTCTCAACACTTTTTCTTCCTTTATTTTTCTCTTTTCTTTTCTTTTCTTACTCCTTGGTGGGCCCTCTTTATTTACAGGCCTACCGCATCGTCGGTTCCGGCACACCACAACCAACTTGCTCTTTTATACCATCCTACGCTTATACTTGGTCCTTACTCCTTATACAGCTATGTGCCCCTAACACAAATATATATATATATATATATACACACATATATGTCTTTAAGTAAAGGGAGCAAAATGCTCACATCCTGTAGGACAGGAAAAAGACTGAGGACCTTAGGAATAGAGCCTCCTTTTAAAGTATTTGGTGTTTTCCCTGTCCTATCGGCTGTAAGGGGCGGAGCTAACCCATTTGTATATGCTGCCATGATTAGCCAGGAAAAGAGAAACACAATAGCAATACACGGAGTGGTAGAGGGTAAAAGCCAATGCAGTATGGAACCTATACAAAATAAGAAAAAAGAGAGGGGGAGATACAGCGCTCACTTAAATGGCAGCAGATTCTGTTAATTGGATACCCTAACAATAGGTAGAAAACAAGAAAACTGCACCAAGTATAAACTGAAATAAGTATGGATATATATGTATACAATAAAACCAAATAGTGATATAATTTAGATATACTTAAAAAGTCCCAGAGGAATAAAACAATGGTCTTATTCTATAAGATTTGAGGAGGTAATGCGTTAGTGTAGTTCAGTCAAAAGTCCTTCTTGGCGTTAAAAGGGACACTATCAGCAGAGCACAGGGAAGCACTGTGCACAGCATCCTGTGATTCAGTATCTCCTCCCTCTGCATGCAGACACTGAACTTTCCTCATAGAGATTCATTGATTCAATTATCTCTATGAGGAGATTCTGATTGGCCAGGGCTGTGTTTGAATCATGCTGGCTCTGCCCCTGATCTGCCTCTTTGTCAGTGTCAGCCAATCCTATGGGCAGGGCCGGATTTTCCTATAGGCTAACTAGGCTTCAGCCTAGGGCCTCAAGATCAAGAGGGGCCTACATTCAATTGTTAGCAAAATTAAAATTACACTATTCTAAAAACAGTGAACACTAAAACACTGAACCGAAAATAAGGAGAAATTCTACGCATATGATATGACCAGTGGCGTACTAAGGGGGGGGGACGCGTGCACTGCCCAATCAGAGCGTTGCTGTGGGTTACCACGGCAATGCTCTGATTGGGTCTCGCGAGATCCATGGTCTGCAGCTCTGCGGAGCTGCAGACCGGAAATGAGGGACACCGGACCACCAGGCAGCCCCCACTGGACCACCAGGGATTTAAGGTAATTTTTTTAGTCACCCCCTGTGACGAAACCAACCTCACCACTGGGCATTGGAGAAGCCTGTTTGCCCGCCTCCTACCTTTGGACTATGGCCCTGGGAGATTGGGCCCTTTAAAAACAGTGTTCGGCCCTAACAGAGTGCATGCCATTCAGTCTGGCCCTTTAATTACTGTGGGAGAAGGATTGGCACTTTTTATATGGCACTTCGGATGCTGCCGAAGTTGCCGAAGTCATCGAAGTGACCGGCATCGGACAAAGGACCACGTGGTGGCGGCCATTTTAACGTCGAACACCGCCGACCCTTACCATCGCCTCCACTTCGACACTTCGACTAAAGCCGAAGTTACCAAAGTTGTCGAAGTCGTCGAAGTGACCGGCATCGGACAAAGGACATCGTGGCGGCGGCCATTTTAATGCAGTCGAACGCGGTCATTGTTGACCTGTACCTTCCCCTACCCATTGACACCGCAGCTGGAGACTAAGTCCCGTTTGAACATTCGAACGCCCGTTCGAATAGGACTTTGTCATCTTTTCAAGGGAAATAGACCGCCACTCGACTAACGACCACCGCGGAAGTTTAACCGTGTTTTACTTCGACACTTTGACAGAAGTCGAAGTGCGTTCGACTATTCGAACGCCGCCTTCGGATGGGACTTTGCCGATTTTCAAGGGCAGAAATAGACCGACTACACAGCCTGAATCTGTGGAACTGTCTTGGGCATACAAACAGGCGTGTGGTCGGTCCAAAGAGACTTTTTCACTATCTCAGGAACCACTGAACCGATTTGTATGAATTTTTTATATGTTTGTCCCCAAGTTATGTGGTTCATGAAAATATAAGTGTGATACAAAATCATAAAGTTATGAAAATGTATAAAAATGTGTAAGTTTTAGCTGGGAGATAATTGAGGAGATTCAGTAAGAAACTCAATTATCTCCCAAGCAGAGGGGAGGGAAACTGTGGGTTGTACTATTATGTTATTGGTTGTTTTATACCTCCCTGTGGGCGGTCCTGTATTGGTAAAGATTGTAATAAAAGCCAGACTGGGTGTGCTAGCACCTCAGATCATCTTGGACCTTCATAAAGTTTCGGCTCATGTTTGGGGGATTGGAGAACTACACTCTGGGGATTGCTATAATCACGATACTCCCCAGGGTATAATCACTAAGCTCTGCTAAGAGCTCCGATAATGTATTTTCAGTCGAACAATTGGACTACTCCAATCCTACCCCAGACATCATCCAGTCTTTTAATACCTTCCAAAATCTTTACAAAAAACAAATTAAATCTAGTTGGGAGATTTCATCTTTGGAAAATTACATTAAGAAGGAAATGATCCCCTGTGGCTTGAGGGTTCAGAATCTACCTTCTTCCCATACAGACAATACAGAATTAATGAAAGAATGGGAGTCCGCAGCAGTGACATGTTCCAAACGTTTTATGGAGATTTTAGTAAAATTTGAGAAAGAGAAAGTACTAGAGGTCAATTTAAACCTAGAGAAAGAGATTGCTATAGTACAACAATACCAATCCAATATAGAGTTTACTCAGCTTGAGACTAGATTTAAGAACAATCTAGATAGATTTCAAAATAATATAAAAATACGCAAACATCAGAAATTCGTTAGGGACTCAAAAGATTATCAAACAAATAATGTCTATCGACATTTTAATCGCAGAGTAAGAACTAATTCTGATAACTATCTAACATCAGACTATGAGTCCTCTGATACGGATACTGATGTAACTAGTGGCTCACAAATTGAACCTCAACCACATACCTCAACTGCTCCAACCTACACTAACCCCAAGGGAATACTTAAAAAAGGGGTTAATTTTTGGGGGCGTGGCCTGGCACCTGAACCGCATGGACGCAAGTCTGTAAGGCTCCTGAACCTGGAGTAGCAAAGGAGCGAAAACAACCGGACTACAAGCAATTTAATGCACAGAAATCAAAACAATACTACCTAATATGTCGCAAAGGCAAAAAAACAAATCTGCCAAGGCGGACAGGGCATCTTTCTTCCTCACCAAGACGGCACTCAAGGTGCGGGAAGGCCACAACCCGATCAAAGATGGCGGAGCCCTAGGCACTGGAGATGAATCTGCCTCACCGCCTGCCTCCCCGAGCTCGATATCGGAGGAGAGACCGCTTACTGCGACGTCTATGTGCCTAATGATGGCGGAATTCGCAGAAAGTATACAATCCTCGATGACTAAGCAAATCACTACGCTATCTGCAGACCTCCGTAAAGAGCTTCATGAAGTGGGTCAACGCACTTCCCATGTGGAGAAAAAAATGGATGAGTTTGCCGAAGCCCACAATAGCCTCGCGGACAAGCTTCAAGAGCTTGTAACAACCCTCCACGACCACAAGCTGAAAATGGCGGATATGGAGGACCGGGCTCGACGAAATAACCTACGCATCAGAGGGATCCCCGAGACGGTCCTCCCCTCTGCACTTACCACTTACCTGTTGGAGTTTTTCCGGACCTTCCAGCCGGAGATCCAACCCGACTACCTACTCATCGACAGGGCCCATCGGCTTAGACGCCCTCCACACTTACCCAACACCGCGGCCAGGGATGTTATTGTCCGGGTGCATTTCTTTCACACGAAGGAGAGCCTGATGCGAGCCAGCAGGATGGCGGGTATGCCTGAACCCTATCAACAGTTAAAGATTTTCTCTGACCTTTCAGCCGCGACCCTCCTCTTCAGAAAGAGCATGTCACCAGTCACGTCCGCACTACGGGCACAAGGAGTAATGTACCGATGGGGGTTCCCGGCAAAGCTACTCATCAAATACAATGACAAGCTGCATGGAATCTCGTCACTTGCAACAGGCATGGAGATGATCAAGGCCTGGGGCCTAACACCACCAGAGACCGCGACGGAGCGCTCATGTGACATACCACGAATGCACCCGGAGTGGACTCTCACCTGAGGCGGCCTGACTGCAGGAAGTATACAGCCATCATACACGAACTGATAAGTCACCCACTACTATACTACTGTTTAATGTTATTGTTGCATGTACACGGTTATTTCCCTACCGAGCCAGGTCACCATTGGACCCCTGGTCGTTACTCTTACTTGTGCTAAGTAGTAGCACCTCTAACTTTGCCAGACCCACCTTCTACCCCCTCTCACTGCTCGTGGAGCCTTACAGCTCAGACAGACACCCCCTAGCTATATGAGGGAAACCCAGCAAGGAGGGAAGATGGGGAAGTAGGACCAAACCCTCAGTTACCACCGTCTCCCCCGGAGAGGGGGAAAGATGAAGAGGGTGGGAAAGAAAGGAAAAAGGGGGAGAGAAAAAAAAAAAAAAAGGGAAATTTTTTTTTTTCTCTTTCACAAGTTTCTACAAAGGTAGATTGTTCTTACCGACTAGCACATTACCAAGTTCCAAAATGCTCCTCTACTCCACGGTGGGCACCCATTGCTGCACCGTTGCTCACCTCCACGCCCCCAGGCATTGGCGGCCAACTGGTCGGCGCCATTCGGTTCAAGTTAAGTGAACCCAGTTGGGTATTTTACCCACACTCTCCCCCCCCACACCCAGCCTACCCCCCTCTTCCCGGTTACGCCCTCACCCTCCAATCGCAGCAGCATCACCAATAGCCTACATGAAATCATTAATACAGATGCAATATGCACCCCACTTGTATTTAGAAATAAGACTTGTCCGACTCAGACACCGGATGGGAGCTCAGTCAAAGCCCTTAATGATTCCCCACTGTACTCACACTCTGAAATATGAAAATTGTGACCTTCAATGTTAAAGGGTTGAATACCCCTAATAAACGGCGGCTCCTGCTCAAGGAACTCCAGAAAAACAATATTGATGTGGCTTGTATACAGGAAACCCATTTTAAAAAAGGGCACGCACCGTCCCTAATCACTAAACATTACCCAACCCAGTATCATGCGCTGTCGGATAGTAAGTCCAAAGGGGTTTCCATCTTCATTCATAAAGATGTAGCTTTCCAATCCCAACAACAATACATTGACCCTACCGGGAGATATATTATCCTCATAGGAACGATCAACAACACGCAGCACACGTTGGTTGCAACATACTTCCCCAACGACAACCCCAAATCTTATCTCCAATCCATGCTCAACAAACTCGACAAATACAAGCAAGGTTCCCTAATCATATGCGGTGATTTCAACTTTACACAATCCAACCTCGACACATCTGCCCATACTACCAACCGAACACACGGCACTAGGGAACGAATTGCTAAAGCTCTCACTACCCTCTTATCCCACTATGACCTGTACGACGCCTGGAGAACTATCCACCCTACTGAGAGAGATTATACGTTTTACTCTAGGGTACACAACACCTACACGCGAATAGACACTATCCTGGTGGATAGGGCCTCCCTAGCACGTATCTCTAACTGCTCTATAGGTGAACTTACATGGTCGGATCACGCACCCTAGAGCTGTTTGAACACTTTCACTTTAAAGGGAAGGGGACATGGCGCCTCAATGATTCCCTGCTCTCAGACCCTCAATTTGTAACCTCTATACGAAAAGAAATACAGGAATACTTTACAGCTAATGCGACAGCAGATGTATCTGAAGCCACCGTTTGGTCCGCTCACAAAGCGGTTGTTCGGGGCCATTTGATACGTCGGTCCTCCTTCCTTAAACGACGACAAATCACTAGCACATTAGATTTCCACAAACAAATCGCACTAGTCACTGCACGTAACAAAACACAGCCCTCGGAAGAGCTAGCAAAGGAACTGTCCAAACTGTATGCCCGCCTAGCGGAATTGAATTTAGAGAAAACCAAACAAACGTTACATAAACTACGAGCCACCACATACCACAACAGCGGTAAAGCATCAAAATATCTAGCCGCTAGACTGCGCGCCCAATACTCCACAAAAAAAATAACCCACATCCTTAACGAAGCGGGTGAGAAAGTCATAAATCCAGACGACATAGCCCAAGAGTTTGCGAAGTTCTACTCGAAACTCTATAACCTACACCAAGATACCAACACACACATCCCGACAGACATGGCCATCTCCCAGTACCTGTCCACAATCACACTCCCCCAAATCTCTCAGGCACATGCAGACCAACTCTTGCAGCCCATAACCCTAGAGGAAGTCCTCTTAACCATCAAGACCCTACCACCTGGCAAATCCCCAGGAGCCGATGGGTTTACCAATGCCTACTACAAAACATATGTGGATGACCTAGCCCCCCACCTCTTTAAGGTGTATCATAAGGCTGCTGAAACCAATTCCCTACCACCAGAGATGCTACTAGCTACTATAGTGACAATTCCCAAACCAAACAAACCTCCCGACCAATGCAAACATTTTCGCCCCATCTCGCTCCTCAACACGGACGCGAAGATCTACGCCAAAATCTTAGCTAATAGATTAAGCCCCTTACTACCAACACTGATAGCGGACGATAAAACTGGGTTTGTCCAGGGCAGACAGGGTTCCGATAACACACGTAAACTATCCTTAGTAATGGAGAAACTCCGGAGGACCGGCGGAGGCGGACTGATCTTAGCGTTGGATGCGGAAAAGGCATTTTACCGCCTCAGCTGGCCCTTCCTGAGACAGGCACTAGCTGGATATGGCATCCCCTCTCAAGTCATCGCCCAAATATTTGCCCTATCTTCAGCCCCAACCGCCCAAGTCATGCAGTCGGGCTTTATGTCCCAGCCCTTTCAGCTAAGTAACGGCACAAGGCAGGGGTGCCCCCTCTCACCCCTGCTATATGTCCTTGCCTTGGAACCCCTGCTGAGCAAGATTAGGGAGCACGCACGTATCAGAGGAATCGAAGTATGTGGCAGAGAAACTAAAATAAGTGCGTTTGCGGATGACATACTCCTCTATATCTCCCGTCCAGAGGATTCCCTACCGCCGCTCATGGAGTTCATTCACGACTATGGCCTACACTCGTACTACTCTCTCAACACAACCAAAACCCAGGCCTTAGCAATAGGACTACCAAACCCCGCACAGGAGGCCCTTCGCACTACATATCCATTTGAGTGGCGTAGAGACAGTATCACATATTTAGGAGTCCTATTCACCAAACAAGCGACAGAACTGTACTCAAGAAACTATATAAAAACTTGGAATTCCTGTAGGCATACCCTCCAACGCTGGAGCTCCCTGTACCTGTCCTGGACAGAAAGAATAGTAGCTTTCAAAATGTCCATTCTCCCCAAATTACAATACCTCTTCCGCACACTCCCCATACAACTTCCACAGGCCTTCTTTAAAGAGGTCCACAAAGATATGTCTGCCTTTATCTGGGCAGGCTCCAGACCGAGAGTAAAAGCAAACCTACAGGACAGGAGCCGGAGGGCTTGCAGTACCCGATGTTGAAGCTTACTTTCACGCCTCGGTGCTGGCCTCGGCGGTGCCCCACTTCCTTGCTGACCCACAACCCCAATGGGTACACATAGAGCGCTCCTGGCTGAAGCCATTTGACTTTCCCAGCATGTTCTGGCTACCAAAAACCCTCAGACCACCCTTGCCGACGGCACCCCCTCTGTTAACTTTAACTCTCCGGACTTGGGATACCCACAGAACCAAACTATGCTCACCGAACCTGCTCTCCTTGGCCACCCCAATTAGAGCCCTACCATACTGCATCCCTACCTTTTATGATAAGCCTTGGCAAGCTCAAAACCTGACACACTTATACCATGTCCATGCACGAGGTAAACTCCTAGATTTCCAATACCTGAAGGATAACCACGCTCTACCGAACACCTCGCAGTTCTCCTACTTGCAACTAAAATCCTTTCTCACACGGGGAAGAACACCAACCCACCCCGCATCCACGTCCACTCAGACGACCACACTATGGGAACAGATATGCATAAACAAAAGGTTACCTCCACACTGTAAGCCCATCTCCATGTGCTACAAGTCAATACTGACCTGCCTCCCTTTCCACATGTCAACAGCTGCCCAACAATGGAACGCTGATCTAGACATGGAGATCTCCCAGCGACAATGGCATTATTTGTTCACTATGACAAAATCCCTGATTAAGTCTGCAGCCTTATTGGAACAGCAGAAAAAAACAGCCTATAGATGGTACATGGTACCCATGCGCATTTACAAAATATACCCCAACACCTCACCAGATTGCTGGAGATGCAACAACCATGTGGGAACGGTACTTCACATCTGGTGGGAATGCCTTCTTATCCAGCCATTTTGGAGAGGGGTCCATGACCTGTTGTCCTCACTGACCGCAACTAAATTGGCCCTCCATCCTAGCACATACCTAACCATGCACGTACAGGAAGGTCTCCCTAAGCATCAGCTGAAACTAATTTATCATATCATACTATCGGCTCAAAGATTGATAGCAAGAGCATGGAAATCCCAAAATGTTCCCTCGGTGGGCACCCTAGAGAAGGAAATAGATAGGCTCTCCTCGTATGAGCAAGCCTTTAGTAGACTGTGGCCCCCTAACAAAACTACCCAAAAAACATGGGAGACTTGGAGCGCATGGAGATTGGCACGCTCTGCAGAACGAGCACACAGATTGTAAATCTCGCACAGGGAAAGGGTTAATGTGTTCGATCTGTAAACAGATTCAGTCAGGACCAACAAAAACTATCCTGAGTAGTAATTCATGTACCGAATAAGGCTGCATAGATGTCTGTAACACGCAACCTAACTTTGGTTTAACTATACGAACGGTTGGTTATGTATACGCTGTATTTGATACCCCCCCCCCCCCTCTTCCCTTCTGTAACCCACCCCATCCCTGATGTGAAATTTTTGAAAACAAATAAAAATTGTCAAATCTTAAAAAAAAAAAAGGGGTTAATTTTTTAGAGATGGGTCACTTAGACGGTATACAAACTCGCAGAAACAGATACTCCACACGAAACAGAGAAGGGAGCAGAGGAAGGAGAAATAGCAGGAGAAGATTTTGATCCACATTAATGACTCCGATTTGGATCTAAGAGTTATCAACCTCTCTAAACAGATCCTGAACAGCGATCACATCTCACTATTAGAGAAAGGGCTATCCTTCGTACCTGTACCCCCTCTCAATAAATTCATGTGGGTTAAAGACCTTCATCTATTTGCCCGGAAACTAGCACTGCATAAATTTCATAAATTTCATGAGATCAATAAGGAAAAGAAGGCAAAATCTCACGGTATGTCAAATAGAGAATATGAGTGCCTTATGAATCTCATGGATTTATGGGAGGAAAATAATGAGACTAGTCATCCCAAATACACCGATCTCAAACAAAAAAGTAAATTTACCCCATACCTGGGAAACTATCGCAATATTGACCTGTTCCTAGAAACTATGAAGAATGAAATTGATAAACTAGATACGAGATCCCTTGAATTTTACCCAAACATGAACTTGTCCAGAAAAGAGCAAATGGCTCTAAAATCCCTTAAAAACAACACCGAAATCATCATCAAACCCGCGGATAAGGGTGGGAACATCGTTATGATGGACCTCACCAATTATGTGAAAATGGTACTTAATGTTCTAGAAGATGAGAATACCTATAAAATTCTAAGGTTGGATCCTACCAATGACTTCCTTACAAAATATAAGGAGATTCTGGACAAGGGACGCAGTGGAGGGTTGCTATCGTGGGATGGATACGAATTCATCCTCAATCGTTATCCTAAGATAGCAACCTTCTACTGCTTGCCTAAAGTGCACAAAAGCATGACTTTACCCCCGGGTCGCCCTATTGTTTCGGGCATAGAGAACCTGACACAGAATGGGAGTATCTATATGGACAAAATTTTAAGACCGTTTGTCGAAAAACTTCCATATTACCTTCAAGATACGAAACAGACTCTCGCCCTTTTAGCTAATCTTGAGGTACAACCTCTGGCTAAACTTTGTAGCCTGGACATTGAGGCCTTATATTCATCAATTCCTCATTAAAATGGTATCAGGCACATTAGCCATTTTTTAGAACAAAGATGCGAATCTGCGAGGTTACATACCGCATTCTGTCTTGAACTACTCGAATTTATACACACACACACACAATTATTTTACTTTCAAAAACAAATACTACCACCAAATCAGGGAGACTGCGATGGGGACAGCTTGTGCCCCATCGTATGCTAACCTCCATTTAGGGTGGTGGACGGAGTGCTTATCCCAACATACAGGGATTTCACAATACCTACCCTTGATTTATTTATGGCGTCGCTATATAGACGACGTCTTAATTGTGTGGCTGGGTAATCTCGAGGACTTCAATGAGTTTGTCCGGATTCTCAATATTAATGATGAAAATTTACGGTTTACGAATGAGTTTGGGGGTTCAAGTCTAAACTTCTTGAATCTAACGATCTCCATTACACCCAAAAACAAAATACACACTACTCTCTATCGGAAGCCATCTGCGTCTAATAATCTCCTGAGATGGGATAGTTTCCATCCGATACCTCTTAAAAAGGGCATTCCAACTGGCCAATACCTTCAGGACTAGACGCAATTGCAGTACGATCGATGAATTTAGGACCAAGGCCGGAGAACTAATGGAACACTTTAGGGGATAAGGGTATCCTAATAGATGCCTAAAACGGGCATATAAGAGAGCCCTTGATTCTGACCGTAATAATCTGATCTGTGTAAACACCCATAAACCATCAGAAGACCCTAAGAGAACCATACGTCTAATCGCCACCTATGACGCAGGCTGGGAGAACATAAAAAGCTCCCTTAGTCGTTTTTGGCCATTACTAACGAGTGATCTACACCTAGAAGAAGTATTAGCCCCAAATGTCACTATCACAGCCCGTAGAGGCAAGAATCTACGAGATCTGTTAGCCCCCAGCCATTTGAAAATTGGACCTCCCCCCACAACATGGCTCCAGACTCCCATAGTCGGAACATATGGATGTGGAAGATGTATCTCCTGTAAATTCATAAAAAAGGACTCTAAAAAAGTGAAAGACAGTTTAGAGAAGGAGGAATTCAATCTAACCTCCTTCTTCAACTGTAATACAGCTGGTATTGTTTATCTATTGACTTGCGAATGCAACAAGAAATATGTGGGTAAGACATTCCGCCGCTTTAAGAAACGGATACAGGAGCATATTAGATCATGTAAGAACCTGACAAACAGCCCTATCTCAAGACACCTTCGCGAATACCACAACAGCAACCCTAAAGGGTTACGCTTTTGTGGTTTGGAATTAGTCAAGAAGAATCCCAGACGAGATTATGACAAGTTCCTTAAGCAAAGAGAATGTTTCTGGATCTACTAACTTAAAACCCTGAGTCCTCAAGGCCTCAATGAAGGATTTTCATTTTCTCCCTTCCTCTAAGTTAACAAACACCTTTACGTTACTTAATAAATTAATATTTTCGCCTGAACGTACATATATTCTTAATATATTCCCAGTGTAATTTTTTATCTTCATACACTTTATTTGGTAAGTTTTTTATTTTATCTCTCTAAACTTCCCATGGTTTGAAATACCTACCTTTTTGAAAAAACTGTAATAAATTTATTAGCAGCCGATTTCTAGGGTGAAAAAACTTTATTGTTTATTTCTTTGTACCCTTCAGATCTTGGATACTATATTAGGATTTATTCATTATTGATCTCTGTCATGTAATACCTTCAAATAAGCATGGCATACCAAAGTATAATAATGATACATCGTTTTGACTTTTGTAGCTACTTTGATTGGCATACATTGTTAACACTGTAACTATGGGGTTAACCGGTGTCACACTTTTAATGTAGCAATCTATTTCGCCGGTTTATGAAGTTACACATGTTTCTCCCCGGTCTATTATCCTATCTGATCGAGCCGGGTTGTGGCCCCTCCCCTTTCTGCTACGTGGCGGCTTATGATTGGCCGCATGACGTGTACTGATGGGCGGGCCCCCACCCTTTAAAAAGTCTCGGCGGGGGGGCGGGGCCTGCAGCCAAAATGGCCGGACGCACATTCTGAGGGCTCCTGCACCAGCAGGCGTTAAAACAACCCTCATGGCTACCCAGCCTAAGCCACCTATACAGGACGCCCAAAAAAGGTACCAGGACCTCACGGGGAACAAAATGATGCCCGTCCTGCGTCGAAAAACAACACCAGCGTCTGAATCGGCCTATACCAGAATGGAGCCTGAGGCCTGGGGGAAGCGGGCGATCTCCCGGCACAGAACCTCCTCACAAGCGGCAACTAAACACGGCCCTACCACCCCCCCCTCTGGACCGGCGGGGGATATCCCGGTCCTCGCTGGGGGCGACTACCCCCAAAAAAACGGCTGACCAAGCGACAAAGCCCAGAGCAAAGAGGGGAGAGCAAGGCCCAACAAAGATGGCGGCTCGGAAGCAGCCCACAACGAAGCGAGCACTCACCGAACCCCCCAAGCATACACTCGAGTTCTACACATGCCTCAGAGCCAGCATATGGCTACAACTACGCACCCGGAGACTGCTCTTCAAACAGGCGATGCAGGAAATAGCGGAATGGATCCGCCCGGCAATCCGCCGCCGCATTGGAGAAAATCTCCCTCGAGTCTCCAGAATAAGCCGCAAACCAGCACGGCGGGACACAAAGCAAGGCAACCTGGACACCAAACACCGAAGCGGGATCCACCAGCTGAAAAAGAGCACGGGCTTGGTCCGGACACCTACCACCTCAAGGGAGACCCTGCAGCGGCACCAAGACACAGCCAAGCGACCCCACACACTCCAGACAAGCCATCGCACAACACTTACCCTCACACGAGCCAGGAGCTGGAGGAGAAACCAATATTGCCGCACCTCGGTGGATGCTCCCTGGGACGTCCCCATGCCTGCACTGCCTCTACCACAGATGGGAATCGGCTGACCAAGTATCCAAGCCAGCAAAAGGGACATTTAGTCACTTACAGGGGAAGCTGAGTAACTGGACATACCTGATAAGGGACCTTTAATCTCATGCTGAGGTCGTATTTAACTGTCCCTTTTTATATATTTTTTATTTTCAGTTCATTTACAGCTCTGCTCTGCTACCCCACTTATTCTGTATGGGCAATCTGAAATACCAAGTCCTGCACTCTCTAGTCACATATAATGGTGCACTGTTGCCGTCATGTTATGGAAGAGATCAAGTCTTCTCTGCTGTTTTATTTCAGACTAGATAGCAAACAAATCTAGGCATGTGTAACTAGCCTGTCCTACTGTAGAATGTTAATTGTGCAGCCACATACTCGTTATGTTTTGATCCTCAATTATAGATCAGCCTGTTATATGCTCTACCATTAATCTTGTTTCTCTCTTTTGTAAATGTAAATGTAAACGTATGTTTTACTACTACCGTTCGCACTGTGTTATCTGCGGAATCACTCAGCATTACTATTAATATAAAAATTGTGCCTGTATTTAATTTGTCCCGCATGTTCAGCGAGAAAATGCCTGAGGACTGCTTTCGGGGCACCTCAGACCTGCCTGTAAACTTTATGCGCACTACAAAAATAAAGAATTTAAAAAGTCTCGGCGGGCTCTGGGTAATCTTACCGCTCTTGACAAAGGCGCCACATAGCGCCGAAACGCGCATCGAGAAAGACGCCAGATTTAGGCTTGTAGTTAAATAAGATGCCAGATTTAGGCTCTTAGTTAGTTTTTTATCGCACTATGGGTTTCTCTACGGGCTGTGCTTTTGTGGGTAGTCTAGCTGTTTCACATAGAGGATGATTACGATCACTAGGGCATACCGATAGCTTTACCTGGATAAGTGTACTCTGATTATGAGACAGGAGAATTAGGGATTTCTTATATAAGCCAATTATATTTATACCTACCCTATATGACTACTTACAAGCTCTCCTTTGCTGTTTTTACGTATCTTTGTCTGCATAATCCATTATTTGGATACTGTTTAGCTATTGCTTATAAGTGGGGGATGATTTAGGTGTTTTTTTTATCACCTCCACACTTGCTGCAACTGTAGCAGCAGATACAAGTGTAAGACATCTGGCACTCCAGACTGAGAGTTAATTGACTTCTTAACATATTTATCTAGTCAGGGTTGCTTCTACCACTAGTAGCACTTGATAATATTCATATGAACTAAGTCCATAAGAAGACAGTTTATAATACATTATTTTACTGTCTCCTTTTACGTTCTATCTAGTCTGCGACTGTTTTTAGACCTAGAGGAGTGTACATCTCCCTCACAATCAAGGTACTATTAATAATCAACATACAGGTTTTTGGCAACCCTCACTCTCCGTCTCTCCAACTTATTGAATACCAGGCACATAATTGGTCTAAATTGCCCTAAGTTCTCCCTATATTTGTATTATATCAGCTAGACTCCACTTAAGATCTAGACCCAATACGGGTAGCACCGCTTTACACCTTTTTCACTGTTAATATTGTCTTTTCTATGATTTTTCTATTAAAGATTTTTTTATTTTCATTGATATTGTATACACCATGGAATTTGAGCTGTATACCTTTCTGTATGGGCACACCCCCTGTTAATATTTGTTGGAAGCTGGATTTTCGCTCTCCCTTCCAGCAATTCTGACAGGTGGGGATTTTTTTCTCTACTAATTATTGCTCTGGGTTATGCCCGAATTTGTTGCCCGTCTAGTCCTCTCGTTGACTCCAGGGTCAGATTTATCTCACTCTGTAGTCATTTTTCTATATTATTTATAATCACTAAGCTCTGCTAAGAGCTTGTTTTTGTTCCTGCTCTCTGGAATTCGGAGAGGTCCACCTACTGGAAGCTGGACCCTGGTCTTGGGCCCAGAGTGGGTGGAGACGGTGAGACCCCAACCAAGCTGTGGCGTTTCGTGGGGTCTGCAGTGGTTATGGTATCGGGCAGAGTGCTTGGAGTCCTCGGAAAGCACTAGGAGCATCCGTCAGCGGAGGGTACCCGATCGGGGTGCCAGCGGTTCAGTTACAGTGGTGGCAGCGGTGGGATGGCGTCCTAGTGCGAGGAGAAGCAGCGCAGAGACACAGTTCGTTTGGAATTACAGTTTGAGGGCAACGCTAGTATTCGTACAGCGCCCCTGTTCACAGCAAAGATAACGTATCGCTTTGAGGGCGATGCTTACAGGAAAGAGGTAGAGCGGCGGTTAACCAGGTATGGCCTGAATATTTCGGTAGAGACGCTCCTGGCCACCGTGCGCGAGTTGGATGTGGAGAATCGAGCGGCATGGGAATTGGAGCTCCGATATCGGAGATTGGGGCTGTGGCCAATCGGTCTCTCCTCCTCGCATCCCAGGGAGAGGAGATTGTCGATTCCCCGTCCCTGCAGCAACCAGAATCCCAGGGAGACGAAGGTGCCGTCCTTCCTCCCCAGCGGCAGTGTGAGTCCCAGAGAGCAGAAGGTGTCGTCTTTCCTCTCCAGCGGCAGTGTGTATCCCAGGGAGCTGAAGGTGCCGTCCTTCCTCCCCAGCGGCAGTGTGAGTCCCAGAGAGCAGAAGGTGTCGTCTTTCCTCTCCAGCGGCAGTGTGTATCCCAGGGAGCTGAAGGTGCCGTCCTTCCTCCCCAGCGGCAGTGTGAGTCCCAGAGAGCAGAAGGTGTCATCCTTCCTCTCCAGTGGCAGTGTGTATCCCAGGGAGCTGAAGGTGCCGTCCTTCCTCCCCAGCAGCAGGACAATACAGGGAGTGCAGAATTATTAGGCAAGTTGTATTTTTGAGGATTAATTTTATTATTGAACAACAACCATGTTCTCAATGAACCCAAAAAAATTAATATCAAAGCTGAATATTTTTGGAACTAGTTTTTAGTTTGTTTTTAGTTTTAGCTATTTTAGGGGGATATCTGTATGTGCAGGTGACTATTACTGTGCATAATTATTAGGCAACTTAACAAAAAACAAATATATACCCATTTCAATTATTTATTTTTACCAGTGAAACCAATATAACATCTCAACATTCACAAATATACATTTCTGACATTCAAAAACAAAACAAAAACAAATCAGTGACCAATATAGCCACCTTTCTTTGCAAGGACACTTAAAAGCCTGCCATCCATGGATTCTGTCAGTGTTTTGATCTGTTCACCATCAACATTGCGTGCAGAAGCAACCACAGCCTCCCAGACACTGTTCAGAGAGGTGTACTGTTTTCCCCTTCTTGTAAATCTCACATTTGATGATGGACCACAGGTTTTCAATGGGGTTCAGATCAGGTGAACAAGGAGGCCATGTCATTAGATTTTCTTCTTTTATACCCTTTCTTGACAGCCACGCTGTGGAGTACTTGGACGCGTGTGATGGAGCATTGTCCTGCATGAAAATCATGTTTTTCTTGAAGGATGCAGACTTCTTCCTGTACCAATGCTTAAAGAAGGTGTCTTCCAGAAACTGGCAGTAGGACTGGGAGTTGAGCTTGACTCCATCCTCAACCCGAAAAGGCCCCACAAGCTCATCTTTGATGATACCAGCCCAAACCAGTACTCCACCTCCACCTTGCTGGCGTCTGAGTCGGCCTGGAGCTCTCTGCCCTTTACCAATCCAGCTACGGGCCCATCCATCTGGCCCATCAAGACTCACTCTCATTTCATCAGTCCATAAAACCTTAGAAAAATCAGTCTTGAGATATTTCTTGGCCCAGTCTTGACGTTTCAGCTTGTGTGTCTTGTTCAGTGTTGGTCGTCTTTCACCTTTCTTACCTTGGCCATGTCTCTGAGTATTGCACACCTTGTGCTTTTGGGCACTCCAGTGATGTTGCAGCTCTGAAATATGGCCAAACTGGTGGCAAGTGGCATCTTGGCAGCTGCACGCTTCACTTTTCTCAGTTCATGGGCAGTTATTTTGCGCCTTGGTTTTTCCACACGCTTCTTGCGACCCTGTTGACTATTTTGAATGAAACGCTTGATTGTTCGATGATCACGCTTCAGAAGCTTTGCAATTTTAAGAGTGCTGCATCCCTCTGCAAGATATCTCACTATTTTTTGACTTTTCTGAGCCTGTCAAGTCCTTCTTTTGACCCATTTTGCCAAAGGAAAGGAAGTTGCCCAATAATTATGCACACCTGTTATAGGGTGTTGATGTCATTAGACCACACCCCTTCTCATTACAGAGATGCACATCACCTAATATGCTTAATTGGTAGTAGGCTTTCGAGCCTATACAGCTTGGAGTAAGACAACATGCATAAAGAGGATGATGTGGTCAAAATACTCATTTGCCTAATAATTCTGCACTCCCTGTATATGGAAAGGGGAGACAGTTGGTGCCCCTCTTCACCAGCAGACAAGTATGGAAGGTTCTGGAGATAATTGGCGGGCCGAAGTAAGGCAGCGAGTGGCCACGAATGGGGATGATGTACCCATGGAGACACACCGGGTGATCTGGAACCAGGTCATGGCCGAGCGAAACACAAGGCTGGGCCGAGAATCCCAGCTGGCGAAAGAGAAAGCGTCAGGGAGCGGAGCTTGTTACCCCCTCTCCCCAGTGGCAGTCTACAGTTCAGGGAGAGGAACTTGTTACCCCCTCTCCCCAGCGGCAGTCTACAGTTCAGGGAAAGGAGCTTGTTACCCCCTCTCCCCAGTGGTAGGCTGAGTTACAGGGGGCAGAGGTAGTTGTTCCTGCCCTCCAGCAGCAGAGTGGTATGCCGGGAAGGCAGTGTGAAGTACAGGGAGAGGAGAGAAGCATCTCCCCTCCCCAGCGGCAGCGTTATTTTTGGGGAATTGGAAGCTCAGTCTCCATTCCCCAGCGGCAGAGTGTCCAGCAGGGAATAGAGAGCCCAGTCACTCTTCCCCAGCAGCAGGACACTGTATTGGGAGGAGAGACAGTCGGTCTCCCCCCACAGAGGCTGGAAGTATGTATGGGAGAGGAGCTTGTTACCCCCTCTCCCCAGCGACAGCTTAGTGGACCTGGGGGAGACTGTAAGCCCCACAACTGTGCAGATGAGACCGTGGTCTCAGCACCTACAGCACAGGATGTAAGGACAGTCAGTCCTGTCCCCCAGCAACAAGGCTGCTTAGCCAAAGGGGAGACAGTTGGTCTCCCCCTCCAACAGCGGAGCTGTGTATCTAAAGGGGAGACAGTCGGTCCCCAGCAACCTGGCTCCAACCAGGCTACTTCCGTGGTAGCGCTGGCACCAGGGCAGAGTACCGCTGGTCTCTGCCCACTCAGCAACCCACCAACACAGTCTATCAGTCCTCCACACAGCCGTGGTGAGGCACCTGGACCTGGACAAGTTTTTCCCTTACTCAGGTGTAGTAACCATGTATTGTGGGTGGGCTGTAATGCGGTTTCTGTTTTTTGGGTGGTCTGCTGGACTAACAAGGGCACTGACCGGCAGGAGGTCAGATACCCTGTTAGTCTGTTTGGAAAAGGGGAGAAATGTGACGAAACCAACCTCGCCACTGGGCATTGGAGAAGCCTGTTTGCCCGCCTCCTACCTTTGGACCATAGCCCTGGGAGATTGGGCTTTTTAAAAACAGTGTTCGGCCCTAACAGAGTGCATGCCACTCAGTCTGGCCCTTTAATTACTGTGGGAGAAGGATTGGCACTTTTTATATGGCACTTCGGATGCTGCAGAAGTTGCCGAAGTTGCAGAAGTTACCGAAGTTGTCGAAGTGACCGGCATCGGACAAAGTACCACGTGGCGGCGGCCATTTTAATGCAGTCGAACGCGGTCAGCGGTGACCTGTACCTTCCCCTACCCTTCGACACCGCAGCTGGAGACTAAGTCCCGTTCGAACATTCGAACGCCCGTTTGAATAGGACTTTGTCATCTTTTCATGGGAAATAGACCGCCACTCGACTAACGACCACCGCGGAAGTTTAACCGTGTTTTACTTCGACACTTCGTCAGAAGTCGAAGTGCGTTCGACTATTCGAACGCCGCCTTCGGATGGGACTTTGCCGATTTTCAAGGGCAGAAATAGACCGACTACACAGCCTGAATCTGTGGAACTGTCTTGGGCATACAAACAGGAACCACTGAACCGATTTGTACGAATTTTTTATATGTTTGTCCCCAAGTTATGTGGTTCATGAACATTTTGTTGCTGTGTGATACAAAATCATAAAGTTATGAAAATATATAAAAATGTGTACGTTTTAGCTGGGAGATAATTGAGGAGATACAGTAAGAAACTCAATTATCTTCCAAGCAGAGGGGAGGGAAACTGTGGGTTGTACTATTATGTTATTGGTTGTTTTATACCTCCCTGTGGACGGTCCTGTATTGGTAAAGATTGTAATAAAAGCCAGACTGGGTGTGCTAGCACCTCAGATCATCTTGGACCTTCATGAATTTTCGGCTCATGTTTGGGGGATTGGAGAACTACACTCTGGGGATTGCTATAATCACGATACTCCCCAGGGTATAATCACTAAGCTCTGCTAAGAGCATGTTTTTTGTTCCTGCTCTCTAGAATTCGGAGAGGTCCACCTACTGGAAGCTGGACCCTGGTCTTGGGCCCAGAGTGGGTGGAGACGGTGAGACCCCAACCAAGCTGCGGCGTTCGTGGGGTCTGCAGTGGTTATGGTGTCGGGCAGAGTGCTTGGAATGCACTAGGAGCATCTGTCAGCGGAGGGTACCCGGTCGGGGTGCCAGCGGATCCATTACACCCCCCCTCTACTCATCACCCCCCTCCCTCTCACAATCACCCCCCCTCTCCTCATCACACCCCTCCCTCTCACAGTCACCCCCCTCTCTTCATCACACCCCTCCCTCTCACAATCACCCCCCCTCTCACAATCACCCCCCCTCTCCTCATCACTCCCCTCCCTCTCACAATCACCCTCCCTCTCCTCATCACCCCCCTCCCTCTCACAATCGCCCCCGTCTCCTCATCACTCCCCTCCCTCTCACAATCACCCCCCCTCTCCTCATCACCCCCCTCCCTCTTACAATCACCCCCCCTCCTCATCACCTCCCCCCCTCTCACAATCACCCCCCAATGTGGAATCAATCTTACGGCTGTTTCTCAGTTTAATAGTCACTAATTGTACTGGAGAAAGGTCATTTTCAAGACTTAAAAATATCAAAAATCAATTAAGAAGCACAATGACCCAGACGAGGTTGTCTTCATTGAGTATTTTGTGCATCGCAAATGAGACCTTCAGAAAAATAGATTTTCATGAACGTTAGAAGAATTCTGTGTGAAAAAGTTTAGAAAGAAATTCTTCTAATCTGATATTTCATTTTAAATGTATACTTGGATTGAATCAGTTCTTAAATAAAATAACTATTAACATAAAATTTTATATGATATACAATTTGATATTTTCTTTTCTTGTGATCTGGATTTTGTTTGAATAAAGTTCCATTTTTGGTTTAGTTTAAGACTTAAAATTCATAATAATTCATACTTAAACTTTAAATGCGAATTATTATGAAATAAATGTATCTGAACTGAATTTGGTTTAATCTTCAATGAATTGAATATATTTAATTTGATTTGATAGAAAATATGATAATTTTTACTGCGTATTTTATTTTCATTATTTGAATTTTGTTTCTTTGTAAATGTTGTGTTATGTTTGATTAGTTATTGTTACAAGTACTATATATGGTGCTGAGAATAAATGTCCAAATAAGTGTTCGACTTTTTTTTAAATTTATTATCCGTGCCACATTTTTTATAAAGGTAAGTACCAATCACAACATGTTTCATTTAACATATTGATATATATCACAGTAATGATGTATTTTATTGTCTCTCATGTAATTTACAAACTTAAAAATGGGAGGTGAAAGGGCCTCATAAGTGTCACGGTAATATACCCCAACACGCAGGAATAGTTCAACAGTCAAGAGACAAGAAACAGAGTTCGTCTTACCGGACCTTAGAATGGCCGGACTAGGACGAGAGAAAGACAGAGTCAGAACAAGCCGAGGTCAAGGGAACTGAGAGACAGCGTAACGTAGAACAAGCCGAGGACTGGTACACAGAGGACAAAACAGCGGATAAGCAAGCAAGGATAAGGAGAGAGCGGAGTCAGGAACAAAGCCAAGGTC
Source organism: Pelobates fuscus (assembly GCF_036172605.1). NCBI lineage: Eukaryota > Metazoa > Chordata > Amphibia > Anura > Pelobatidae > Pelobates > Pelobates fuscus. The sequence continues at coordinate 91,339,103 of NC_086329.1, forward strand.
AAGCACCAAAAAACCAACTGAACGATACAAGCACTAAAGGGAACTGGACAGAAACCACGATAGGGCAAGGAGCAAGGGAAACAGGTGAGTATAAATACCCTAAGGTTCACTTTGATTGGCCCCTGTCATATCCACGCCCCCAAAACGTGAGTGTATGGGGAATGTGGCCTGACAGGGGCCAATGGGAGACTGATTCTAATTTAGTCTCCCACTGTCCCTTTAAGAGCGCGCCCGAGACGCGCGGCGCGCTCTTAATGTCGGGCGGGACACGTGACCGCTTCTCGCGGTCACTGCCCGCCTGACTGATCTTATCGTTGGCTGAGCCGCGCGCGGCTCGTGCAGGAGCAGGACCGCGCGCGGCAAGAAGAGAGGACCCCGGCCGGCCCCTGGAGAGGGTAAGTACCGCTACAGTACCCCCCCCTGAAGACACGCCCACCGGGCGGGGAGGAGCAGGCCTGGCAGGAAAACGAGCGTGGAAAGAACGCACAAGGCGAGGAGCGTGAACAGCGTCAGCGGAAATCCAACTGCGTTCCTCAGACCCATAGCCCTTCCAATGTACCAGATATTGGAGGCGACCCCGAAGCAAACGAGAGTCAATTACAGCCGCCACTTCAAACTCCTCATGGCCCTCCACAGAAACCGGAGGAGGAGGAGGGACATGCCGAGTATAACGGTTGCACAGGAGGGGTTTTAACAAGGAGGTATGAAACACGTTAGGAATGCGTAAATTTTTAGGAAGATCCAATGCATACGAGACAGGATTAACCACATGCAAGATACGAAAAGGACCAATAAAACGAGGGGCCAACTTCATAGAAGGCACACGAAGACGAATATTGCGAGTAGAAAGCCAAACCCGGTCTCCCACAGCATAGGATGGAGCCGCCCTGCGATGCTTGTCTGCCTGAACCTTCTGGCGAGCAGCTGAGGCCACCAAAGAACACTGAACCTGCTCCCAAGTATTACGTAGACTAGCCAAATGTTCGTCCAGAGCTGGCATGCCCTGTAAGGAGAATGCAGCTGGAAGAACCACGGGATGCCGGCCATAAACAACGTAAAAAGGGCTGTTACCGGAGGATTCATGAGCAGCATTATTACGAGCAAACTCAGCCCAAGGAAGAAGGTCAGCCCAATTGTTCTGATGGTGGGACACGAAACAACGAAGATACTGCTCTAGAGATTGGTTGGCACGTTCAGCAGCTCCATTAGACTGGGGGTGGTAGGCTGAAGAAAACGAGAGGGAGATACCCATCTCTGTACAAAACGTTCTCCAGAATCTGGAGATAAACTGGCTACCCCTATCGGACACGATCGAAGTGGGAATACCATGCAACCGAAACACCTCCCTGGCAAAGATAGAGGCAAGTTCCTTGGATGATGGCAATTTGACAAGAGACACAAAATGAGCCATCTTAGAAAAACGATCCACAATCATCAGGATGACAGTTTTACCATTAGAGGGAGGTAATTCAACAATAAAATCCATGGATATATTGGACCACGGTCTCTCGGGTATGGGCAACGGATGCAACAACCCACAAGGAACTCTGTGGGAGGACTTCATACTGGCACAAGTGCTACAGGCATTAACGTAATCGGTGACGTCCTTGCGCAAGGAAGCCCACCAGAAATATCTAGAAACTGCTGAGAATGTCTTAGAAATACCAGGGTGTCCAGCAGTTCTAGTGTCATGATATAATGACAAGATGTCTCGTCTCTCCGGTATATCAACAAATAGCTTATCAGCAGGCCTCTCCCCAGGAGCCAAGTTTTGTTTAGCCTGAATAGCTTGTAAGAGAGAAGACGAAATGGAAAGAACAGTAGTCGCTATTATTCTGTCAGGCGGAATGACAGGGGTAACATCGACCTCGAGTTTGTCAGTAGTCTCGAATTGTCTGGACAGAGCGTCAGCTTTAGTATTACGATCACCCGGTCAGTATGTGATTATGTAATTAAAACGAGACAAAAACAGAGACCACCAGGCCTGCCTAGAAGACAATCTTTTTGCTTCACTAAGGTATGAGAGGTTTTTGTGATCCGTTAAAATGAGGATGGGATCCCTAGTACCCTCTAGCAGATGTCTCCATTCCTTGAGCGCCAAAATGATAGCAAGGAGTTCACGATTGCCTACATCATAATTCCTCTCTGCTTTGGACATCTGTCTGGAAAAGAAGCCACAAGGGTGTAACGGCTTTTCAGGTGAATCTCTTTGAGACAAGATAGCACCTACCCCTATCTCAGAAGCATCAACTTCAAGAATAAAGGGCAGTGAAGGGACAGGATGCTGTAAAACAGGAGCAGAGGCAAATGTAGCCTTCAAGAATTCAAAGGCCTCGAGTGCTTCTGGTTTCCAGACATGAGTATTACCATCCTTCTTGGTCATTCTGGTTATAGGCGCTACAATGGCAGAAAACCCTTTAATAAAACGCCTATAATAATTAGAGAACCCCAGAAAACGCTGAATGGCTTTCAAACCCTGGGGTAGAGGCCATTCCATAATGGCAGACAGTTTCTTGGGATCCATACGAAAACCCTTGGCAGAGATTATATAACCCAAGAATTGGACTTCAGATTGATCAAATGAACATTTTTCGAGTTTGCAATAGAGACCGTTAACCAGAAGAGTTCTCAACACTAATTTAACATGCATGTGATGAGTCTGTAAATCAGTAGAATAAATTAATATGTCGTCCAAGTATACTATAACGAATGTATGTATAAATTGACGTAGGACATCATTAATAAATTCTTGAAAAACTGCTGGGGCGTTACAAAGACCAAAGGGCATCACAGTGTACTCGTAGTGGCCACTCCTGGTATTGAATGCGGTCTTCCACTCGTGATCCTTTTTGATACGTATGAGATTGTAAGCACCCCTAAGGTCCAATTTAGTAAAAACTGTGGCCTGTTTAAGCCTATCAAATAGTTCTGTGATCAAAGGTATGGGGTACGCATTTTTGACGGTGATTTTATTTAGGCCCCTATAGTCAATACAAGGCCTTAATTCGCCATCTTTCTTAGATACAAAGAAGAAACCCGCCCCTGCCGGGGAAGAGGATCTTCTTATAAATCCCTTCTCTAGAGATTCCTTAATATATTCCTCCATAACCAGATTCTCCTGAGGAGATAAAGGATATATTCTCCCTTTGGGAGGCATCGTACCAGGTAATAAATTAATTGCACAATCGTAAGGCCTGTGAGGTGGCAATTTTTCAGCCTCCCTTTTATCAAAAACAGATTTAAGAGACAGGTACTGAGAGGGTATGACCGTAGGCACGGGAGGAATATTAGTAGAATTCAAAGGGGTGATTTTAACAATACAAGACTCTTGGCAAGAATCACTCCAAGAAACTATTTGTCCTGACTCCCAATCAATGGTGGGATTATGAGTACGTAACCAAGGATACCCTAACACGAGGTGAGAGGAAGGAGAAGTAATGATCTGAAACCGAATGGTCTCAGAGTGTAACACCCCTGTAGACATATGTAGTGGAACAGTTTCATGTGTGATAACTGGAGAGCATAATGGTCTACCATCTATGGCCTCAACGGCCAAGGGTGTCTCCTTCTCTCTGGTGGGTATGTTATTCTCCTTGACAAAACTGGAATCAATAAAGTTTTCGGCCGCTCCGGAATCAACCAGGGCTAGTATATTCCCTGCTATGCAGTTACTATCAAGGTGCAGGGAAACAGGAAGAAGTAATTTATTAAGAGGCAAATGTGAGGACTGTGATGTCACACCCAAGGCCAGTCCTCTATACGGTCTTAGGTGCGATAGTTTCCCGGACGCACGGGACATTCTTGTCTCATATGACCCCTCCTACCACAATAAAGACAAAGTCCCTCCTTTCTCCTATAAAGCTTTTCAGCGTCAGTAAGTTTAGCAACCCCTAACTGCATAGGTTCCTCCTCAGAACCTTTAGATCCCTCGGGAGTCTCAGCTCTAGGGGAGTTAACGGGAACAAAATGTCTATTTCTGGACCTGGTATATAACCTGTCACGGATCCTGTTATCTATATCGATAAGATAGTCAATCAGGTCCTCCAGGGGTACAGGGAGGTCCTTAGCTGCTACCTCATCCAACATAGTTTCAGACAGACCTTCCATAAACGCAGTAGTAAGCCCATTATTAGTCCAATCTACCTGTGAGGCAAGGGTACGGAACTGAATAGCATAATCGGCTACAGATTTAGATCCTTGCTTTATTCTCATTAATGCCCTGGCGGCATTTTTTGACCTTTTAGTCGTGTCAAATGTTCTACGAAACGCTGTGAGGAAGCTAGTGAAGTCGTGTACCATAGGCCCATTAGCCTCCCAAATAGGATTTGCCCATTCTAGTGCCTTATCCGTAAGTTGGTGCATAAGAAAACCCACCTTAGATCTATCAGTGGGAAATGAACGTGGGTACATTTCAAAGTGGAACTCCACTTGATTAAGGAATCCCCTACATGTCTTAGCGTCCCCTCCATACCTAGGTGGCGGGGTTAGATGTGCTGAAGCATTAGGCATATTAGCAGTGTCTGGTATAGGGTTTACAGGAGGCGCAGGTACAGGTACCGGAGCTGATCTGGATAACAGTGTCTGGATGGCTTGAGCCATTTGATCCATACGGTGATCCTGTTCTGCGAATCTAGCCTCATGAGTGGCCATCTGTTGTCCTAAACCTGCGGGGTCCATGGCCCTATCGTAATGTCACGGTAATATACCCCAACACGCAGGAATAGTTCAACAGTCAAGAGACAAGAAACAGAGTTCGTCTTACCGGACCTTAGAATGGCCGGACTAGGACGAGAGAAAGACAGAGTCAGAACAAGCCGAGGTCAAGGGAACTGAGAGACAGCGTAACGTAGAACAAGCCGAGGACTGGTACACAGAGGACAAAACAGCGGATAAGCAAGCAAGGATAAGGAGAGAGCGGAGTCAGGAACAAAGCCAAGGTCAAGCACCAAAAAACCAACTGAACGATACAAGCACTAAAGGGAACTGGACAGAAACCACGATAGGGCAAGGAGCAAGGGAAACAGGTGAGTATAAATACCCTAAGGTTCACTTTGATTGGCCCCTGTCATATCCACGCCCCCAAAACGTGAGTGTATGGGGAATGTGGCCTGACAGGGGCCAATGGGAGACTGATTCTAATTTAGTCTCCCACTGTCCCTTTAAGAGCGCGCCCGAGACGCGCGGCGCGCTCTTAGTGTCGGGCGGGACACGTGACCGCTTCTCGCGGTCACTGCCCGCCTGACTGATCTTATCGTTGGCTGAGCCGCGCGCGGCTCATGCAGGAGCAGGACCGCGCGCGGCGAGAAGAGAGGACCCCGGCCGGCCCCTGGAGAGGGTAAGTACCGCTACAATAAGTTGAATAGCCTAGGGCCTCTTTTCATCTAAATCCGGCCCTGCCTATGGGGAAGCACTGTGATTGGATCAGGCTATCCACTTCTGATGATGTCAGCAGACTGCTTGTTTTTCTGAGTATAACAGTATGCAGATTTACAGCTTCAGGCTTGAATACAGTAAGATTTTTACATATATTTATGGGGGCATGAGGGGCCCAGGGGGGCTAGATGGTGGACCCTATAGGGTCAGGAGCACATGTTTGTGTTCCTGACCCTATAGTGATCCTTTAAATAAATTAGGTTCTGATTGAGGTAGGCATTTCTGTTTTTGGCATCTCATTTAGCATATAAGTGATCAAGTGAGATAGCCCAAGGGCGAAACCGGTTGTGACTATTCAGAAGGACTTTTTAATTTGCTTTTATTTCACTTTGTATGGTATATTACAATAAATGTTTTTTTTACCCTCAAAATTGGATGGTTTTTCAATATTTTTTTATCCTGCATTTATTTTATCATCTTAAAGGAGACTCGCCAGGGACCATCACAACATCTACCTCTACTTATTAATATATTCTTACATATATAGACACACATATATATATATAAATTGGATACAAATGCAGAAAGAAAAGTCCTGCGCTCAACTCCCATCACTACTGGGCGGCTGCAATGACTACAGTACACATCAGCCCCAATACATAGTAAAAAACAAAGAAAAACATGTTACTTGTGCTCTATCCTTTATCCCTATGTATTTTTTAAAACAAATGGAGGTCTTTTAGTTACCTCCAATGGCCATGAGAGGATTGAGCCCACCTGCCACATCAAGGCAGACCCCCCTAGGTGGGCCTAACTCTAACCATTCACCTTGCTTCCTTGAGCCTCTGGCAAAAATCTCTAATGAGACAGAAAGGGGTATTTTTTTAATATACACCCCTATACATTATTAACTCTTAATAGGGAACACATGGGATGGGCGGCTGCATTGTAACAAGGCTGAGTAATACAAAAATTGGATACAAATGCAGAAAGAAAAGTCCTGCGCTCAACTCCCATCACTACTGGGCGGCTGCAATGACTACAGTACACATCAGCCCCAATACATAGTAAAAACCAAAGAAAAACATGTTACTTGTGCTCTATCCTTTATCCCTATGTATTTTTTAAAACAAATGGAGGTCTTTTAGTTACCTCCAATGGCCATGAGAGGATTGAGCCCACCTGCCACATCAAGGCAGACCCCCCTAGGTGGGTCCTAACTCTAACCATTCACCTTGCTTCCTTGAGCCTCTGGCAAAAATCTCTAATGAGACAGAAAGGGGTATTTTTTTTTATATACACCCCTATACATTATTAACCCTTAATAGGGAACACATGGGATGGGCGGCTGCATTGTAACAAGGCTGAGTAATACAAAAATTGGATACAAATGCAGAAAGAAAAGTCCTGCGCTCAACTCCCATCACTACTGGGCGGCTGCAATGACTACAGTACACATCAGCCCCAATACATAGTAAAAACCAAAGAAAAACATGTTACTTATGCTCTATCCTTTATCCCTATGTATTTTTAAAACAAATGGAGGTCTTTTAGTTACCTCCAATGGCCATGAGAGGATTGAGCCCACCTGCCACATCAAGGCAGACCCCCCTAGGTGGGTCCTAACTCTAACCATTCACCTTGCTTCCTTGAGCCTCTGGCAAAAATCTCTAATGAGACAGAAAGGGGTTTTTTTTTTGTTTTTTTTATATACACCCCTATACATTATTAACCCTTAATAGGGAACACATGGGATGGGCGGCTGCATTGTAACAAGGCTGAGTAATACAAAAATTGGATACAAATGCAGAAAGAAAAGTCATATATATATATATATACACACACATAATGGAAGGAGATAAGTAAATATAGTATTAAAAATCATGAAAGTGATAGGTCCTATTTAATTAAACTAAGCCAGGATTTGCAGAACCCCACTTATTGTAGGAGCAATGGGTTTATGGCACTAGGTACCCTATGGGACCCTAATAAGTTGTCAAGCTGTTCTTAAAAGTTTTGACTGCTTACTTATTACACCATAACTAATGCAGCAGGTTGCTCAGAGTGATCTCCTTTAAAGTGCTCATGTATTTCAAGTAGTATGCATGCAGAACATGTCTTCCATATATTATACAAGTCCGTCTGATACACAAGTTGATTTGATGTCTAAATGTACAGATTAAACTTGGATGGTAAGGTCATGTGTAATGACTAGTAACACGCGACTAGTGAAAAAGCTGATTTGGTAGTAGGGATATTTTTAAAATAAATATGCCAACATCAGCCTCTTTATTGTGCTTGTGCTGCCAATACGAGCCTTTTTTATTGCATTGTTCGTATTTCTGTGGGTAGTTTAATTATTCTCATTGCTGTGCGTAAGAGATTGAGCAAGACGTTGGTTACAATGCTCATGCAGTTTCGCCCTCACTGGCTGGTGTATACAGGATTAATCCAGAACCCTTTTAAATATGTATGATAGAATTTTTAAGCATAAGTTCACCATCCATGCCCACCTTTTCCTGGTTTTATAATGGATATTGATGTTATGCTAATCAGTAGCTCTTTGCCATACCCGCTCCTTCACGGCTCTGACTTTCAATGTTGTCAGAGCGCAGGCTGAGAATCTCTGAGCCTGTGCTCTGACTCACTAACTGAGCGTCGGAACCACGAGGGAGAGGATATGATCTGACTGCACCTACTGCTGGTGCGCACCAGTGGACCACCAGCGAATCGTTTAAATTGAATATGCTGGTGTCCCCAACTTGTGAGCTGTGTTGGCCGCCGGGCGCCTCTGTTGTCATGGCACTGTCATAGCTTAATTGATGGTATCATCGATACCCTGAGACTTCCGGGTAGCCGGAGCCTTGCCACGCCCCCTTTTCTGACGCGGTCATCCCGCGCTACTTAGGGAGACCGCGCCAGATCTAAATTGCTGGATTATTGAAAAAGGTTACGACCGCAATCACATACCCAGCTGAACTTCTTCGCTCTCTTTACACGTGTACCTGACCCGGACTGGATATCGCTGACTCCCTCTCTTCTCACCACGACCTTGGATTGTATCACGGACCACCCCTGCATGCTCAATAACCTCCCCAGCTTAGCGACAAGCTAAACGCAAGCTGGAACTACTCTCATCAAAAGCTAAGTAGAATCTTCAGTACTAATTCGGATTTCACCTACACGCAAGTCTGTCTTACTTTCTATTGCTACAACTAACAATCCTTCCTGCAAACTTGCCTCATTGTTACTCCCAGGAAGCAGTCATTTTTCATGGACTAACTAATTGCTTTCTTGAAATTGCAAACTACTTCTGCTTGCTTCATCTAACCACGCTGACATTTAAAGCTACAGTATCAGTATAAACTCTTGCTTCAATTGAATCTGTTCTACTTGCTTTGCCTAACTACGCTGACATTTAAAGCTACAGTATCAGTATAAACTCTTGCTTCAACTGAATCTGCTTCTACTTGCTCTGCCTAACTACGCTGATAATTAAAGCTACTGTGTCAATCTCTTTGCTTGCTTAAAACCAAATTGATTTATTAAAGAATCGTCAGATATCTGCAGTTGTGTTCCAAATCTATTCATAATATTCAAGTGAACCTGACAGACCTGACATAATAATCCAGCCAATTTAATGGATCCAGCAGACATCGATTCTCGAATGAATGCACTAACTCAAAGAGTGGATACACTTGCTCAAGGCATGCAAGATATGCAGATTACAAATGAAAGACTCCTTACCTATGTAAGAGACCTGCAAATATATACTCCCCACCAGGTTCTGCACTCCACCAGTGACCCTGCTGTTTGCAACCCTGAGAAGTTTAGTGGAGATAGATCCAAATATAGGGAGTTCATTAATGCCTGCAAATTATTAATTGCCTTAAAATCCAGATCTTATCCCACTGAAAGGTCTAAAGTTTGTTCCGTTATTTCTTTTTTGAGAGGTGAACCAATGGCTTGGGCTCACTCCTTTCTGGAAAATGATGATCCCATACTAGACTCCCTGGATGAATTCTTTGAAGCAATGTCTCTTCTGTATGAAGATCCAAACAAACAAGCCACAGCGGATTTAACCATTAGAACCCTACAACAAAGAAACAGACCCGTTGAAGATGATATTGCTGAATTCAAAAGATGGGCAACAGAAACTCAGTGGAATGACATTACCTTACGCAACCAGTAAAGGATGAAATCGCAAGAACTGAACTTCCTCCTACTTTAAACACCCTGATTCAACTTTCAATCAGTATTGACAGACGACTTAGAGAAAGAAAGGCTGAAAAAGCTCTTTCCAATTCATTGTGGAAAAAAACAGTCACTCATTCAAGGTTACCTGAGAAACCATCAATACAAACAGAAGCTATGGATATAGGGGTCATAAGAAGTCCTCTTCCCCCAGAAGAGAGAACAAGAAGAAGACAACTAAACCTCTGCATGTACTGCGCCTCACAAGATCATGGGATTCCAGAATGTCCTTTACTAAATTGTTCTAGAGGTGGTAAGCATGCTTCTGTTACCTCTATACTGAGTGTACTTCCTCCTAATTCAAACACTCACCTCTCTTCCATATCTCTCATTTTACAGTGGGACATAGAAAGAATTACGACTAAGGCCATCATCGATTCTGGTGCTAATGGGGTGTTCCTCGATTCAGCATTTGTAACAACCAATAAAATCAGAGTAATTGATGGCTCCTTTATTTCCTCAGGTCCTATAAAACTATGAAACTATTCCTTTAAGGATGACTACTAACAATATTCATTCCGAATTTATTGTTTTTGATGTTATCACTTCCCCACTTTATCCAGTCATATTAGGAATCAATTGGTTAAGAACACACAATCCACAAATTATATGGTCTCCTTTCTCTCTCATCTTTTGCTCGGACTATTGCAAAGGAACCTGTTTACAGCATCTCTCAATTTGCCAAGTTACCAAGGAAACGGTTATCCCTACACAGTATTCTGAGTTTGCAGATGTTTTCAGTAAAAAGGAAGCTGAGTCTCTCCCACCACACCGTCCATATGACTGTCCAATAGACCTTATTCCTGGTGCTCCTATTCCTTATGGACACATCTAACCTCTTTCAGAAACAGAATTAGAAAATCTCAAAGAATACCTGGATGAAAAACTCCAAAAGGGATTCATTAGACCTTCTAGCTCACCAGCTGCCTCTAGTATTTTTTTTGTAAGAAATAAAGACCAAACCATCCATCCTATCATAGATTACAGAGCCTTGAACAAGATAACTGTTAAAAATCGTTATCCCCTTCCTCTAATAAACAAATTGATTGAAAGATTAAGAACAGCTACTATCTACACCAAACTTGATCTCCGTGGAGCATACAACCTTATTAGAATAAAAGCCGATGATGAATGGAAAACTGCCTTCCGGACCCGATATGGCCTCTACGAGTATCTTGTTATGCCTTTTGGGCTCTGTAATGCCCCCGCTACATTTCAACATTTCATAAATGACATCTTCAGGGATCTTCTAGATGTTTGTGTCATCATCTATCTAGATGACATCTTCATATACTCTAACAATCTCGAAGAACATAGGAAACACGTGCGATAGGTCTTATCCAGATTGAGAACTCACAAGTTATACGCTAAACCAGAAAAATGTATTTTTGAAGTGAGTGAAATTACCTTTTTGGGGTATGTAATTTCCCCTCATTCCATAGGAATGGATAGTTCCAAAATAGATTGTATTCTTAAATGGCCTGTTCCTGCTAATGTAAAAGACTTACAACGTTTTCTTGGGTTTGCCAACTTTTATAGGAAATTCATTAAAAACTATTCCGACATGGCTCATCTGTTGAATTTCCTCAATAGCAATAAACGTCCATTTGTTTGGAACAAAAAAGCTCAATCAGCCTTCAACGAACTAAAAGAAAGATTTACAACTGCTCCTATTCTTCAACTGCCTAACCCTACATTTCTTTATGTTCTGGAAACAGATGCCTCAGAGACAGCTATCGGAGCTGTCCTTTCACAACACAAATCGCCTCAAGATCCCCTCCATCCAGTCGCCTTCTTTTCACGTTCTATGTCTCCCGCTGAGAAAAACTACCCTATTGGTGAAAAGGAATTACTCAGTATAAAAGCAGCTTTTGAAACTTGGCGACATCTTCTCGAAGGAACAAAAAATCCTATAGTGGTTTATACAGACCACAAAAATCTTGAGTATCTCTACACCAACAAGACACTCTCAGCCAGACAAGTAAGATGGAATCTTTTCTTTTCTCGTTTTAATTTTCAAATCGTTTCAGATCCAGAAACAAAAAAGCCGATGCCCTTTCTAGAATCACTCAAGACCCTGGCATACAGAATCTTCCTGAGCAAGGAACTCCTCCCTATAAAAGCATTGGGGTCATATCATCCCTGATTGATGCCATTAAAAATCTAAAAGAAGAAGATCTTGATCTTCCCAAGTCAACAAAACTAACAAAGAAAAACAGCATCTTCTATTTCAAAAACAGGATTTATATTCCTCCCTTATTTAGGGATGAATTGCTCAAAATGATTCACGACTCTCCTTTGGCTGGTCATCCTGGTATAAAAAAGACCTTAGAATTATCTACAAGACATTATTGGTGGCCTCGCCAGGACAGAACCATTGAATCCTATGTTAAAACTTGTCCAACCTGCCAGAGGTCCAAGCCTGAACATCATCAACCATTTGGTCAATTATTAAACTTACCTATCCCAGAAAGGCCCTGGCAATTCATCTCTATGGACTTTTTAGTAGAACTTCCTCCATCTCAACATTATACCACCATTCTCGTAGTAGTGGACCGCTTCACTAAAATGTCCCATTTTATAACTTTGAAGAAATTGCCCTTATCATCTGAGCTTGCTAAAGCATTTATTGATAACATCGTTAAACTTCATGGACTTCCTGATGAAATTATTTCAGATAGAGGAACTCAATTCACCTCCAAATTCTGGAAGGAAACATGTTCTTCTCTACAAATCCAACGCAAACTGTCCTCCGCATATCACCCCCAAACCAATGGGCAAACAGAAAGGGTTAATCAATGTGTAGAACAATATCTACGATGTTATTGTTCATACCTACAAGATGATTGGATCACATGGTTACCTATGGCCGAATTTGCTTATAACAACTCCATTCACACCAGCAGTAAAATGACGCCCTTCTCAAATTATGGGTTCCATCCCTCTTCGTTTCCCAACCACACCATTCCTTCATCCAACCCTGCCGTTTCTGATCGAAACTCTTTTGTGTCTTCCTTGTTCCTCAAATTAAGAGAAAATCTCAAATTAGCATTACATAACCAAAAGAAATTCTTTGATACCAAAAGGCAACCTCCTCCTACTTACAAAGTAGGCGATCTTGTATGGCTTTCTTCCAAAAACATAATCACTAACCGTCCCTCGAAGAAATTAAGTTCTCTCTTTCTTGGTCCTTTCCGCATAGTATCAATCATTAACAGTAACGTTGTTAAATTAAAGCTTCCTCCAACTCTAAAACTTCACCCTGTATTCCACGTTTCCTTACTGAAACCACATCTATCTGACCCTTTCCACAGGGATGTAACTACTTCTCCTGACCCTGTTTTGGTACAAGGTGAAGAAGAATATGAGATCCAAAAGATTCTGGATTCTCGAATCCATCGTGGTTCCCTCCAGTACTTAATTAGATGGAAGGTATACGGAATTGATGAAGACTCTAGGGAAGACTCCTCTACCGTTCATGCAGATAGGTTAATCACCGCCTTTCACAGACGGTACCCTTCCAAACCATGTCAATAGCACCCAGAGGTTGCTCCATAACGGGGGGGTATTGTCATAGCTTAATTGATGGTATCACCGATACCCTGAGACTTCCGGGTAGCCGGAGCCTTGCCATGCCCCCTTTTCTGACGCGGTCATCCCGCGCTACTTAGGGAGACCGCGCCAGATCTAAATTGCTGGATTATTGAAAAAGGTTATGACCGCAATCACATACCCAGCTGAAGTTCTTCGCTCTCTTTACACGTGTACCTGACCCGGACTGGATACCTGTCAGGATCGGGACAGGGATCCAACACGCAGAGTACAAACAGTAGCCAGATACGTATACCGGACCTTAGAATGGCCGGACTAACGTAAGTAGTAAAGTATAGAATGGTCAAAGACAAGCCGAGGTCGAGGGTAACAGAAGACAGGTAAGCGAGAGACAAGCCGAATCAAGGGTAACAGAGATAAGCAGAGTAAGGTAAACAAGCCGGGTCAAAACCAAAAGGGATAATAGAATACACAAGCACTGAGTGACTAGAACAAGCTAGAACCACGACAGGGAAATGAGCTAATGAAAGAAGCTCTGTTAAATACCCTGTTCAGAGCAGTAACCACGCCTCCGAGGCGTCCTGATTGGTCCTGCAGCGATTGAGTGACAGGTCGTTCCGGAGGAGTGTCCTGATGACAACTTCCTGCCTAGATGCTGTAAAAGGCAGTCACTCCCTCGCGGCCGGCCTTGCATGACCGGATAGACCGTGGGAAAGGGAGCCATCAGGCCGTCTGGATGGAGGAACAGCTAAGTCTCTACCTCTTTCGGAGGTAGAGACCGCAGGTACCCTGACAGTACCCCCCCTCTCAGATACGCCCACCGGGCGGAATACACCAGGGCGAGAAGGGAATCGAGAGTGAAACGCCCTGCGGAGACGGGGAGCATGCACCTCCTCCTGAGGTACCCAACTTCTCTCCTCAGGACCATAACCCTTCCAATCGACCAGATATTGCAGTTTCCCCCGGGAGATTCGAGAATCAACGATGGAATTGACCTCATACTCCTCCTGACCCTCCACCTGAACTGAGCGGGGAGGGGCGATCGTGGAGGAGAACCTGTTACATACTAATGGTTTTAGCAAGGAAACATGAAATGAATTAGGAATGCGTAAGGCATTAGGCAACGCTAAACGATACGCAACTGGGTTAATTTGAGACAGTACCCTGTAAGGTCCAATATATCGAGGAGCAAACTTCATGGACGGCACTTTTAACCGAATGTTTCTAGTACTTAACCATACTCTATCGCCTGGAACAAACACCGGTGCTGCCCTTCTACGTTTGTCAGCGTGTTTTTTTAACCAGCATAGAATTGTGCAGAAGGATTTGTCGAGTTTGATCCCACAACTCTCTTAAATTGGCAACATGAACATCCACCGACGGTATCCCTTGAGAAGAAGACTCCGAAGGAAGGATGGAAGGATGAAAGCCATAATTCAAGAAAAAAGGGCTAGAATGCGTAGAATCACAAATGAGATTGTTATGTGCAAACTCCGCCCAAGGAATCAAACCGACCCAATCGTCCTGGTGTTCTGAAACGAAACAACGTAAATATTGTTCAACTTTTTGGTTAGTGCGTTCAGCAGCTCCATTGGACTGAGGATGATAGGCAGAGGAGAAATTCAATTTGATGCCTAGTTGGGAGCAGAATGATCTCCAAAAACAGGAAACAAATTGGGAGCCTCTGTCAGAGACAATTTGGGAAGGTATCCCATGCAAACGGAAAATCTCCCTGGCGAATATCTCCGCTAATTCGGGCGAAGATGGGAGTTTAGGTAAGGGAATGAAGTGAGCCATTTTAGTAAATCTGTCTACCACAGTGAGGATGACAGTCTGCTTTTTAGAGATAGGCAAATCAACAATGAAGTCCATTGCCAGGCTTTTCAGGAACCTCTAAAGGGTGCAGAAATCCGCATGGAAGCGAATGGGGTAGCTTGGTCTTGGTGCAAACTTCACATGCCCCGATGAATTCTTTAATATCCTTGCGTAAGTCAGGCCACCAAAAATCTTTAGAGACCAGCGCATAGGTCTTGCGGATGCCAGGATGCCCAGCCACCTTGCTGTTATGGAGACAGCGTAGCACCTCCAGTTGGAGAGCGGCAGGAACGAAGTGTCGATCCCCAGGAGTCTGTTTGGGTGCCAAATGCTGAAACTTCATGATCTCAGAAAGCAATGGAGAGTGAATCCTGAGATTCGTGTTCGCGACGATATTCCCTTTAGGAACTATGGAGGACAGAAGTGGTTCAGTTATAGTGGATGGTTCATATTGACGAGACAAAGCATCGGCTTTAGAGTTCTTAAAACCAGGTCTATACGTAAGTACATAATTAAAGTGAGTGAGGAACAAAGCCCAGCGAGCCTGCCTGGCGGACAAGCGCTTAGCCTCCCCAATATAAGACAAGTTCTTATGATCCGTTAGGATAGTAACAGGGTGTAGTGTCCCTTCCAGTAAATGTCTCCACTCCTTTAAAGCCTTAATGACCGCTAACAGTTCCCTCTCCCCGATGTCATATCTGCTCTCAGGCCCAGAATTTTTTTTAGAGAAGAAACCACAAGGGTGTAACGGTTTATCCACCCCTAACCTTTGAGACAGAACAGCCCCAACTCCTGTCTCAGAAGCATCGCCCTCGAGCAAGAAAGGCAGAGTCGTATCAGGATGAACTAGAATGGGAGCTGAGGCAAAAAGGTCCTTGAGAGTCTTAAAAGCACCAAGAGCTTCCTCAGACCAGAACTTAGTATCAGCCCCTTGTTTGGTCATATTGGTAATAGGCGCAATGATAGAGGAGTAACCCTTTATGAAGCGCCTATAGTAGTTGGAAAAACCAATAAACCTTTGGATAGCCTTGAGTCCTTTGGGCAAAGGCCAGTCTAAAATAGATTGGAGTTTACCAGGATCCATTTTAAAACCTTCCCCAGAAATCACGTACCCAAGAAAGTCTACCTGAGACTGATCAAAACTGCACTTTTCCAATTTGCAGTATAGACCATGTTGCAGAAGTTTGTGTAACACCTTTCTGACCTGTCTATGGTGAGTCTCAATCTCCTTAGAGTGTATTAGTATGTCGTCCAGGTAAACAATAACACAATCATGCTGAAACTCCCTAAGTACCTCATTAATCAACTCTTGAAATACTGCAGGAGCATTGCATAGTCCAAATGGCATAACAGTGTATTCGTAATGGCCATACCGGGTATTGAATGCCGTCATCCACTCGTGACCTTGCTGGATTCTCACCAAATTGTAAGCCCCTCTCAGATCTAACTTGGTGAAGATTTTGGAGCCCTTAAGACGATCAAATAACCCGGTAATCAGTGGGATAGGATAGGCATTTCTGACAGTTATTTTATTCAAGCCTCGGTAATCGATACAAGGTCTCAGCGTGCCATCCTTCTTCTTAATGAAAAAGAACCCCGCCCCGGCCGGAGAAGAAGACCTCCTGATGAATCCCTTTTCTAAATTCTCCTGAATATACTCCTCTAGAACCGAGTTTTCCTGAACAGACAAAGGATATACATGGCCCCTCGGAGGCATAGTCCCGGGTAGAAGCTTAATTTTACAGTCAAATGACCTGTGTGGCGGCAAAGAATCGGCATTCTTCTTGTCAAACACTGCCCTTAAGTCTAGGTAAAGGTCTGGTATTTGTCTTTCTGTGGACTGAGTAGGATTCTCCTGTATGTTAATATTAGCTAATGGAGAAACCTTGCACAAACATCGATCCTGGCAGCCCTGGCCCCACGAGAGTATCTCCCCTAACTCCCAATCAATAATAGGGTTATGTTCTTTCAACCATGGGTACCCCAGAACTATGGGAACGGAAGGAGACGAAATGAGCAGAAGAGATAAATTCTCCACGTGTAGGATACCAACATTTAACTCAATGGGTATGGTCTCACGAAAGATAACAGGGTCTAGTAGTGGTCTACCATCTATGGCCTCAACGGCCAAGGGTGTCTCCTTTAGCTGGGATGGGAAATTGTTTTTACTAGCAAAGGCTTGGTCGATAAAATTCTCAGCAGCACCGGAATCTATCAAAGCCATAGCCCTTACTACTTCCCTCTCGTAAGTTAAGGAAACTGGTAGCAGAAGCCTGTGATCTTTATAATTAGGAGTAGAGGACAAAATAGAAACACCCAAGGCCTGTCCTCTAGAGAGACTTAGGTGCGAGCGTTTCCCGTGCGGTTAGAACAGTTCGAGAGTAAATGACCCTTAGCTCCACAATACATACACAAACCCTCTCTTCTCCTGTACTGTCTTTCCTCCTCAGAGAGGCGGGTATACCCTATCTGCATAGGTTTAGGAAGCAAAGATACCGTGGAGTCAGGACTTGGAAAAGCGGGGGCTAACCTAAAAGAAGGTCTCCGGTTCCTCTCTCGAGTGTTCTGTCTCTCTCTTAAACGTTCATCTATACGAGAGATGAACGAAATTAAATCCTCTAAATTCTCAGGGAGTTCTCTGGTAGCAACCTCATCAAGGATTACTTCAGATAAGCCATTCAAAAATACATCCATATACGCCTGCTCATTCCACTTGACCTCTGACGCCAGAGACCTGAACTCTAGTGCATAATCCACCAGTGTTTGGTTCTCCTGTCTCAGACGCAACAGTAATCTGGCTGCATTAACCTTTCTACCTGGAGGGTCAAATGTTCTTCTAAAAGCAGCTACAAAGGCGTTATAGTTATAAACTAATGGGTTATCGTTCTCCCATAATGGGTTGGCCCATCTCAGAGCTTTCTCAATAAGTAGGGTGATAATAAATCCTACCTTTGCCCTATCTGTAGGATAAGAGCGAGGTTGCAATTCAAAATGGATACTAATTTGGTTTAAGAAACCACGACACTTCTCAGGAGCCCCACCATAGCGTACTGGGGGGGTAATGCAAGAAGAAGCACCCACTGTGGCTACCTCTAGACCTGAACCGACAGGAGAAACAGGGGTATTACGTATCTCCTCTGGTGGGTTATTGGCACGAGATAATAGAGCCTTTAGCGCAAGCGCCATCTGATCCATTCTGTGATCCATGGCTTCAAACCTAGGATCAGGCGAGGCAAGCTGACTGTTTGTACTCGCAGGATCCATTGGCCCTGTCGTAATGTCAGGATCGGGACAGGGATCCAACACGCAGAGTACAAACAGTAGCCAGATACGTATACCGGACCTTAGAATGGCCGGACTAACGTAAGTAGTACAGTATAGAATGGTCAAAGACAAGC
The DNA here is from genome assembly GCF_036172605.1 of Pelobates fuscus. Taxonomy (NCBI): domain Eukaryota; kingdom Metazoa; phylum Chordata; class Amphibia; order Anura; family Pelobatidae; genus Pelobates; species Pelobates fuscus. Next base: position 91,357,495 of record NC_086329.1, read on the forward strand.
CGAGGTCGAGGGTAACAGAAGACAGGTAAGCGAGAGACAAGCCGAATCAAGGGTAACAGAGATAAGCAGAGTAAGGTAAACAAGCCGGGTCAAAACCAAAAGGGATAATAGAATACACAAGCACTGAGTGACTAGAACAAGCTAGAACCACGACAGGGCAATGAGCTAATGAAAGAAGCTCTGTTAAATACCCTGTTCAGAGCAGTAACCACGCCTCCGAGTCGTCCTGATTGGTCCTGCAGCGATTGAGTGACAGGTCGTTCCGGAGGAGTGTCCTGATGACAACTTCCTGCCTAGATGCTGTAAAAGGCAGTCACTCCCTCGCGGCCGGCCTTGCATGACCGGATAGACCGTGGGAAAGGGAGCCATCAGGCCGTCTGGATGGAGGAACAGCTAAGTCTCTACCTCTTTCGGAGGTAGAGACCGCAGGTACCCTGACAATACCGCTGACTCCCTCTCTTCTCACCACGACCTTAGATTGTATCACGGACCACCCCTGCATGCTCAATAACCTCCCCAGCTTAGTGACAAGCTAAACGCAAGCTGGAACTACTCTCATCAAAAGCTAAGTAGAATCTTCAGTACTAATTCGGATTTCACCTACACGCAAGTCTGTCTTACTTTCTATTGCTACAACTAACAATCCTTCCTGCAAACTTGCCTCATTGTTACTCCCAGGAAGCAGTCATTTTTCATGGACTAACTAATTGCTTTCTTGAAATTGCAAACTACTTCTGCTTGCTTCATCTAACCACGCTGACATTTAAAGCTACAGTATCAGTATAAACTCTTGCTTCAATTGAATCTGTTCTACTTGCTTTGCCTAACTACGCTGACATTTAAAGCTACAGTATCAGTATAAACTCTTGCTTCAACTGAATCTGCTTCTACTTGCTCTGCCTAACTACGCTGATAATTAAAGCTACTGTATCAATCTCTTTGATTGCTTAAAACCAAATTGATTTATTAAAGAATCATCAGATATCTGCAGTTGTGTTCCAAATCTATTCAGAATTTTCAAGTGAACCTGACAGACCTGACAGGCATCCTGCGTGACCGCACGGCGTGCACACCCCAACGGCTGGCCCTGCTGACACACACTGACGTTACTACTTAGACATCCCTCAATATTAATACAGACATCAGAGTAAACACCAATAAACTGTGGAAACAGAGCTGATCCCCCCAAATTTATAAAGATTTGCTTAGTGGATTTATTGTAAGATTAAATCAGGCCTCCTCCTCTCTCTCTCCCATGCGCTGCTCTGTAGGCTGGGAGGAAGTGAAGAGTAATCACATTCTCCCAGCACAGCGCCACCTGTGGCTGCATGGGGAACAGCTGTTTAATGTGATGCTTGCAGGACGGCCAGCTGCCGCAGAACCTCTTTGTTTCCGTCTCTGCAAAGGGCTCCAGGCACCAGTGGCGTCTCTAGGATTCATTTTTAGGGGGGGCACATGGTGGGCCTGGGACAAAAGTAGGGGGGCACATTTAACCACGCCCTCGCCGCAGTTTGACCCCGCCCCTGCCGCATGTTTAGTCCCGCCCCCGTCACAATGTGTTTTTTTTTTTTTTTTATAATCCCTGGTGGAGGATTCATTATTTTTCACCAGGGATTATTAAAAAAAAAAAACATTTCCCTTGATATAGTGCCATAGTTGCCAACATTTGAGAAATTGGGACATTCAGCGCTCCCTGTAAAGTGCTGCTCTCTGTATAATACATGGCTGTGTGTATAATATCCTGGGACAGTCAGTGCTCCCTGTATAGTGTTGCTCTCTGTATAATACATGTGTAACGGGGTTTTGGGGATGCCCCCTAGTGTCTTTGGGGTCCTTAAACCTATTTAATTCACTATGCCTGACAGGCGGATCCTGAGCCTCCGCTATCTGGGAGCTGGGGTACATGTCTGCGGCAGCGCCTCCACCCAGTGGAACATCCGGGGTAGGGATGTGGGGTCCCACTGGGAACATACTTGGTGCAATAAGACTGACACAGCCTAACTGGAACTAACTTTATATGGTAAATAGCAATTGAACCGACACACATAGGAAAATACAATGGCGTAACAGATAACAATGCAAATGTGGATTTTCCCCACTCACCCACCAGCACACCTGTGTCCCACCCCCTGATCTTCGCCCTAGCGGCCGTTGGTGCACATAGGAGAGTTGGGGCCCTAATAAGTCCTGCTCCACAGAGTCACTGACACAGCCTCAGATGTGTAATGTCTGTACGGGACCTCAGAGTCTTTACTGTGAGTGAGAAGACAGGTGCCCTGTGGTGATACAGGGAGAGGTTTGGCTTACCCTCACAACACAATTAACCAGGTAGTCAGTAGCAGTCTCCTCTCACTGGATTCACCAAACGTCTGGGCTCAATGCTTGTCTTTGCCAGCAGGTCCCTCTCTCATCTGGTGTGATCTTGGGTGAAACAAGTTCTCTCTGCCAGGTTGCATCTCTTTTTACAGTCTCTCACATGTCCTCCATTTCAGCTCAGCATGTCATCCTTCTAGAATCCTTTTAGGCCCTCCTTCCCCAGAGCTGTGCAGGAAAACCTCCCAGGAACTGATGATGCCACACTCCTCCCACTGATTTCAGCAAGTCATGTGATCAATGCTCAATGTTTTATTAACAACATACTGGGGCCATGTGCCATCTACTGGGCATTTCAGATAATGCAGTCTGTGTAACTTCACAGGGTTACATGCTCCCCCTTGAAAATACTTGCCTTCCACTGGCAAGTCCTAGCCAGGGAGCTTAACAAAAATTCAACAGAGAAAGGTTTAGCATACCTACAGTACAGTTAGCACCGTAACATCCTAGCTAGCTAGTTATTTAGGGTAAAGAGTCACTAACATTTACCACTTCAGCTAGTGCATGTAGGAAAATGGCCATTTTAGATGCGGCTTGTGTCAGCGGGGCATAACTGGGCTCTCCTATATTGTCATAAACTAGGGTCCTAGGGGGTTGCCGCACTCTGGTGCTGTGTCTCAGTTCTCGCTGGGGGAGAGGATCTTGGGACATCAACTGTGGAACTTCGACTCCTGCCCTCGAAGTAGAGTCTCTAAGGGAAGTTCCAGGCACAAAACATGGACTTTCTGGATTCAACCTTGGAGAACTTAGTGACCCAGGAGAGGTTCCGGGACTTTGTGAAACCACAGGAGTTAAAGGAGGCAATTGCTCTGTTTCTTCAGCGGGTGATGACCACCACTGATCCTCTGCACTGGGAGTCCCCGGGGGCTCCTCTGCCCCATTTCTAGGACTCTCTGTTGGGTTTTCCTCCAGTTCTTCACTACTCTCTTCCTCTTCATCAGCATACACAACTGGAAGCAGATGGTTTCTATGCCAAGCCTTTATTCGGCCCTCCGTGCCCCTAATGTTGTACACTGGTAGTCCTTCCAGTTTGGACACAACCTCAAACAGGGTATCCTTCCATCTGTCAGCCAGTTTGTGTTTTCCAGGCACACCTAGATTCCGGAGAAGAACTTTATCCCCTGCTTGAATCTCCCGATATCTCACCTTAGCATCATATCTTCTTTTGTTCCGTTCTTCCATTTTTGCTGCTGCTTGGGTGGCCAACTCATAGGCCCGATGAAGGTTTTGTTTGAGGTTCTTCACATATTGAAAGTGTGAAGTTGAAGCTTCTCTTCCGAACATTAGGAAATAGGGTGAGAACCCTGTAGATTCATGCCTTGTACAGTTGTATGCGTGGACCATGGCTTCCACATGTTTACTCCAAGACCGCTTCTCGACTTGCTTGAGAGTCCCTAGCATATCTAGGAGGGTCCTATTGAACCGTTCTGGCTGTGCATCACCCTCCGGATGATAAGGTGTGGTTCTGGACTTCTGCACCTGCAACATGCCCAACAGCTCCTTGATCAACTTACTCTCAAAGTCTCTACCTTGATCAGAGTGTATCCGATTGGGTAATCCATAGTGAATAAAATACTTCTGCCAAAGGACTTTGGCTACAGTCACAGCCTTTTGATCTTTAGTGGGGAAGGCTTGAGCATATCTGGTGAAATGGTCCGTTACCACCAGCACATTTCCAATTCCCGCTGTATCGTTCTCAATGCAGAGATAGTCCATGCACACAAGATCCATGGGTCCCGCACTTTTCAGATGACCCATAGGGGCAGCTCTCACAGGCAGGGTCTTCCTCTGGATACACCTCCTGCATGTCTTTACATGTTGCTCGACATGTTCCCTCATGCGAGGCCAATAGAACCGATCTTGTACTAGGCCATAGGTCTTGTCCACCCCGAGATGCCCATGTTGATCGTGGAGAGCTCTCAGGACCATGCCACGGTATCTGTGCGGTAGTACCAATTGTTTTCTATCGGGGTGATCATGATACTTCACGACCCTATAGAGTACTCCATCTTCGAGATGTAGTCGGCTCCATTCTCTTCGGTATAATTCTCTTTGACTCACAGGTAGAGAAGTCAGCAATTTAGGATTCTCAGTCTTTATTGCTCTGATAACTATCCCAATATACCAGTCCTGCGCTTGAGCCTTCCTCTTGTCTTCTGTGGTTATACTGGGCCACTGTTGAAGCATGACTGGAGCATGGAACACCTCAGGCACAGCTTCTGGAGAGTGGCTAATGGAGTCTATCCCCCTTAGCTCGGCAAATTCTTCTTGACTCTCGGCCACCACATACATCTGACAAAAGGCTCCTACCCCCGGCCCAGGGATCTCTTCCCACTCCTCTTCTTCTTGGTGAGGAGGGAGTCTAGGTCTGCGGGACAGGGCATCTGCGCTGATATTCTTGGGCCCAGGCTTGTACTTCAGGCGGAAACTGTAGCTTGACAAGGCAGCCAACCACCTATGTCCTGTGGCATCCAGCTTAGCTGTAGTCTGGATGTAGGTAAGTGGATTGTTGTCAGTCCTTACTTCGAATGTTGCTCCATACAAATAGTCATGCAGCTTATCCACGATGGCCCACTTGAGTGCCAGAAATTCCAATTTATGGACTGGATAGTTTTTCTCAGCACCTGTAAGACTTCTACTTATGTAAGCCACCGGCCTCAATCCTTCTGGATAACTTTGGTGCAGTACACCCCCTAGGCCTTCCATGCTGGCATCCACATGGAGGATATATGGTTTCTCAGGGTCTGCATAGGCTAAGACAGGAGCTTCTGTAAGTCTCTTCTTCAGTGTCAGAAAGGCATCTTCACATCCTGAAGTCCATTTCTCTCCAAAGGGGTCTTTAGGATATGGTGCCTTAACACCCTTTACGTCAGAGGTAATCTTCAGCAGGTCATGTAACTCTCGAGCAATCTTTGAGTAGTCTTTCACGAACCTTCGGTAGTAACCACAGAATCCGAGAAAGGACCGCAACTCACTGATGTTATTTGGTCTTGGCCAATTCAACACTGCTTCAATTTTAGCAGGATCTGTGGCTACTCCTTCAGCGGAGACTATGTGCCCCACATAAGTGACAGAGTTCTGGGCAAATCGGCATTTGTCCACTGATAGCTTCAGGCCTTCAGCTTGCAGTCGATCCAACACCTTTAGCAATCTTTGTTCATGCTCCCCTGGTGTCTTCCCGAAAACAATTAGGTCATCTAGATACACTTAACACTCTTTGGGATTCATATCCCCCACAGTTTTCTCCATCAGCCTCTGAAAAGTAGCAGGAGCTCCTGTGATTCCCTGTGGCATTCTGGTAAACTGGAAGAACCCCAAGGGGCAGATGAAAGCTGTCTTTTCCTGATCCTCCTTCTTCATAGGTACCTGATAATATCCAGACCTCAAGTCAAGCACACTGAACCACTGGCTGCCAGATAGGGCGTTCAGAAGATCCTCTATCCGGGGCAAAGTGTACTGATCTGGCACAGTTCTCTTGTTCAGAGTACGGTAGTCCACACATAGCCGAACTGAACCATTCTTTTTCCTCACTACCACAATAGGTGAGGCATAGGGGCTCCGGGACTCTGTGATGATGCCTGCTCCTTCCATCTGTTGGAGTATGTCCCGGACATCTTCCACATCTCGAGGGGGTATTCTTCTTGACCTTTCTCTGAAGGGAGTAGGATCAGCAAGTCTTATAGCATGGGTGGCACTCTTAGAACACCCCACGTCCATCTCTGCTCTGGAGAACACTCCCTCTCGGGTGGCCAGATTTGAACTAAGGCTGTCTTTCCACTGCTGTGGTAGGGGAGAATCTTCTAGATCAAAATCTAAAGGTGCTTTCACATAATCCTTCTGTTCTGCACTCACAGACATGATGGACGAAACTTGATCTAAAAGGTGTATTACACCAATCGTTTGATGACGATCAATCCGGATTTCCGTGGGGGTTAAATTCTGTACCATCACAGGAAAGCTCCGACACCACCTTTTTCGCCAATCTTTTATCTCAGGTATGAGAGTCCACCCCTTCTTCTGATCCTCTTCAGGCAGAGACTCAATAAGGTATTGTCCAGTTCCCCCCAACATTTCATGGTGCATTGAGGCTATGGCTCGTAAGGTTTTAGTCTCACCAGGCTTCACAAATGCAGGTTCTGTTCCTGAATAGTGGCACAACCCTGGTTTTGTTTCAAGGGCTAGTCGTTGACACTCTTTTCCTAGGACAGGGCTGTCCTCCATCAGTCGGTCTAGGGAGACATCTCCCACTTCTGTCAGATAGGCCCTGAATACATCCTGTACCATCTTTGCATTAGTACCCAATATTATTGGGGCACACACTTTCTTGGCTGCAGGGCATATCAAAGCTTCCAGCTCCATAGGACATATCATCCTGGTATTTAACTGGGGAATAGTTATGGTCACTTTTATGCATCCCTCCACAGGTTGAGCTTGCGACCCAACGCCCCATAGCTGAAACTCTCCTGCAGGTTGCATAGGAATGTGTTTCAAATGACATTCATAGAAGTCTCTGTAGATAATGGTGACTTGAGAACCTGTATCTAGCAATGCTGAAGCATGAATTCCTTCCACTTGTACGTGTATCAAAGATTTAGGCCCAATCTTGGCCCCTACAGATAGACTATGTGTAGGCCGGGTCTTCCTTCGCTTGTAAGACCTGGTCATTTGAGTCTCCTCGAGCTCGGTTGCCAGCACCTCCACATCCACCTCCATGGAATTCGCAGGGCACTCCCGCTGAAAATGCCCTGACTTTCCACATTTAAAGCAGTCCACTCGACGGGGTGAATCCTCAGGAAACAGCTTTTTCTGAGTCTTCCTGTGTTGCCCCCCACTTCCAGGGGGTAAAACTGCTCTCTCTGGTGGTGATTTGCATAAGAGCTCCAATTCAGCCACCTTCTTCCTAAGAGCTGACAGTTCTGTATCCTCTTTCTCCTTCTGTAGGGGTGGACACGTTTGGTCTTCCATTCTCCTAGCTGTATTTATTAATGTGGAATAAGGCAGAACTTTATCATCCAATTTGGCTCTCAGCAGAATCATAACTGGATTATTGGTCAAACCACCTCTCTGAATTTGCTTAGATAGCCGAGCATCCAACTCAGGGGCAGTGACTGCTCCTTTATGGAATAACTTTCCAAGCGATAGTTGTAACCGGTTGATATAGTCAGTGGCTTTTTCATGCTCCTTCTGCTTAGTGGCTAGGAACTTAACCAACAGATCATCCAAATCTTCTGATTTCCCATAAGCATCCTGTAAAACTTGTAGATAGTCGTGCACAGTAGCTTGCCCATTTACTCCCTTGTACAGTCTTATCATGTCTGTAGCGGGAAAACGAAGACTCTCCACCAACCGCTGTTTCTTTATGGTATCCGTACAAGACCATTCCTCCAACAACTGCATAGCATTATCCTTCCAGACCTCAAAAGGTTCTTCTCCTGCAGGAACAGGCTGATTCCCAGAAAACACCTTTAGTTTGCGGTAACTATGGGTGTGGTTTGCCGTCACTATGGCTTCTGAGAGTTTCTGTAGTATGTCCGATACATCACTACCTCCTGTAGGCAGGGTGTGTACTTCAGGGTTGTCTGGTTTCAGTAATGCTGTAGGTGGATGAGATTCTACTTTAGGAGTAATCATCCCCTGCCCTCTAGGAGGATGGGCAGCTTGTTTAGGAATGGCTCCGGCCTTTCCGGAGATGGGGGTCAGGAGCTTAGAATAATTTTCTGTGACATAATCTTTCCGTTCTAATTTAAAGGGTTGTTGCAGTGAGGCCTTTTCTTTCTTATCAAGGAGAGCGTACACTAAGGAGCATCCTTCATCCGGGGCTCCATATAAATGAATGTTGGTAGGCATCTCATGGTCTCCCAAGTCCGTATGACAATATATTAACATGTAAGTTTGGCCTTCAGAATCCTGCAGGATATCCCTGACGGTCGCCATTTCTATTCCCAGTCGAATTTCTATACACAAGATGACGTGATTCATCTCACAGCAGGATGGGACTTTGCATAACATCACAGCTTGCTGTAATGGTACATTTCTTTTCTGGGCCCACTCTTTTGCAAAGGAGGGAGTGGCCTGAGGACTTAGCCTATTCTCACTGGTTGTACCCCAATTCATCTCAGCAGCGCCTCCATATGTAACGGGGTTTTGGGGATGCCCCCTAGTGTCTTTGGGGTCCTTAAACCTAGTTAATTCACTATGCCTGACAGGCGGATCCTGAGCCTCCGCTATCTGGGAGCTGGGGTACATGTCTGCGGCAGTGCCTCCACCCAGTGGAACATCCGGGGTAGGGATGTGGGGTCCCACTGGGAACATACTTGGTGCAATAAGACTGACACAGCCTAACTGGAACTAACTTTATATGGTAAATAGCAATTGAACCGACACACATAGGAAAATACAATGGCGTAACAGATAACAATGCAAATGTGGATTTTCCCCACTCACCCACCAGCACACCTGTGTCCCACCCCCTGATCTTCGCCCTAGCGGCCGTTGGTGCACATAGGAGAGTTGGGGCCCTAATAAGTCCTGCTCCACAGAGTCACTGACACAGCCTCAGATGTGTAATGTCTGTACGGGACCTCAGAGTCTTTACTGTGAGTGAGAAGACAGGTGCCCTGTGGTGATACAGGGAGAGGTTTGGCTTACCCTCACAACACAATTAACCAGGTAGTCAGTAGCAGTCTCCTCTCACTGGATTCACCAAACGTCTGGGCTCAATGCTTGTCTTTGCCAGCAGGTCCCTCTCTCATCTGGTGTGATCTTGGGTGAAACAAGTTCTCTCTGCCAGGTTGCATCTCTTTTTACAGTCTCTCACATGTCCTCCATTTCAGCTCAGCATGTCATCCTTCTAGAATACTTTTAGGCCCTCCTTCCCCAGAGCTGTGCAGGAAAACCTCCCAGGAACTGATGATGCCACACTCCTCCCACTGATTTCAGCAAGTCATGTGATCAATGCTCAATGTTTTATTAACAACATACTGGGGCCATGTGCCATCTACTGGGCATTTCAGATAATGCAGTCTGTGTAACTTCACAGGGTTACACATGTCTGTGTGTATAATATCCTGGGACAGTCAGTGCTCCCTGTATAGTGTTGCTCTCTGTATAATACATGGCTGTGTGTATAATATCCTGGGACAGTCAGTGCTCCCTGTATAGTGCTGCTCTCTGTATAATACATGGCTGTGTGTATAATATCCTGGGACAGTCAGTGCTCCCTGTATAGTGCTGCTCTCTGTAAATACAGATCTGTTTGTGTATAATATCCTGGGACAGTCAGTGCTCCCTGTATAGTGCTGATCTCTGTATAATACATGGCTGTGTGTATAATATCCTGGGACAGTCAGTGCTCCCTGTATAGTGTTGCTCTCTGTATAATACATGGCTGTGTGTATAATATCCTGGGACAGTCAGTGCTCCCTGTATAGTGCTATAGTATTATACAGATAGCTGAGCATATACCCCATGTCCCAATCTCTAGACTACAAGTACCTGTCAACAGCAGCTCCCAGATGCGTGTAACAGGGCTAAAGTGTGCGGCAGCTCACACAGATGATTCAGCGGTAAAGCGCACTCGCTGGCAGAGCCAAACTGGAAAGCAGCCCTGGAAAAAAAAAAATGTATGCCATTCCTACAGGTCAATACATATATATATATATATATATAGTACAGTGAGTACACAAGCTCACTGACATGCGCAAATAGGCTCACTGACAGACAAAAAACTCTCTGACTCGCACACAGGCTTACTACAGACAGACTCACTTGTATAAACACAAGGCTCACTACAAAGAAGTTCAGGGACACACACATGCTCAATAAATAGAAGCTCACTGACACACACAAGCAGTACCATCTTAACAGTGTTAAGGGCCCCCGGGCAAAGCAGTGCACTGGGGCCCTTCCTACACAACAACTCCCAGGAATAAAAATTGTAATTATTGATAGACTGTTGAGTACATACACACAGTACACACATACGAACACCGAGAAACTTCTAAATACACACACACACAGACGTTGCTGAATGCACACAGACGTTGCTGAATGCACACAGGCTGATGTTTACACTTACACACAGACTGCTGAATCCAACACACACACAGCTGAGTCCATACACACACACACACACACAAATACATACAGACTGCTGAGTCCATACACACACAGAATGCTGAGTCCCTATACACACAGACAGACACACAGACTGCTGAGTCCATACACACACACACACACACACACAGAGTGCTGAGTTCATACACACACAGACTGCTGAGTCCTAGATACAGACACACACAGACTGCTGAGTCCTAGATACAGACACACACAGACTGCTGAGTCCATACACACACACACAGGCTGCTGAGTCCATACACACATACAGATTGCTTAGTCCATACACACATACAGACTGCTGAGTCCATACACACATACAGACTGCTGAGTCCATACACACACAGACTGCTGAGTCCATACACACACAGACTGCTGAGTCCATACACACACAGACTGCTGAGTCCATACACACACATTTACTGCTGAGTCCATACACACACATTTACTGCTGAGTCCACACACCCACACACACACACACACACAGACTGCTGAGCCCATACACACACACACACAGACTGCTGAGCCCATACACACACATAGACTGCTGAGTCCATACACACACATAGACTGCTGAGTCCATACACACACACAGAGTGCTGAGTTCATACACACACAGACTGCTGAGTCCTAGATACAGACACACACAGACTGCTGAGTCCTAGATACAGACACACACAGACTGCTGAGTCCATACACACACACACAGGCTGCTGAGTCCATACACACATACAGATTGCTGAGTCCATACACACATACAGACTGCTGAGTCCATACACACATACAGACTGCTGAGTCCATACACACATACAGACTGCTGAGTCCATACACACACAGACTGCTGAGTCCATACACACACATTTACTGCTGAGTCCATACACACACATTTACTGCTGAGTCCACACACCCACACACACACACAGACTGCTGAGCCCATACACACACACACACAGACTGCTGAGCCCATACACACACATAGACTGCTGAGTCCATACACACACATAGACTGCTGAGTCCATACACACACACAGACTGCTGAGTCCATACACACACAGACTGCTGAGTCCATATACACACAGACAGACACACAGACTGCTGAGTCCATACACACACACACACACACACACACACACACAGAGTGCTGAGTCCATACACACACAGACTGCTGAGCAGAGGCGGCTCTAGACTTTATGAGGCCTTAGGCGAGACGCAAACATGAGGCCCCACTATCAAAAAAGTGTCACATATATACATTGATGCACAGTTTACCTGTGTATGTGCCTGAGAGTGTGTCTGACAGAGTATCCTTGTGTGTGAATGTATGTCTCTGTGAGCATGTTTGCGTTTTTGTCTGAGACCCTATGTGTATGGGGTAGCTGCTTAAAGTGTTGTGTGTATGGGGGGTGGGGGGTGATGGTGAGAGGGAGAGGCGGGTGATGGTGAGAGAGAGAGGGGGTGTGATGGTGAGAGGGAGCAGGGGTGTGATGGTGAGAGGGAGCGGGGGGTTGATGGTGAGAGGGAGCGGGGGGGTAGATGGTGAGAGGGAGCGGGGGGGTAATGTGAGAGTGAGAGTGGGGTAATGTGAGAGAGTGAGGGGGATAATGTGAGAGAGTGAGGGTGGGTAATGTGAGTGAGTGAGGGGGTAATGTGAGAGTGAGAGGGGTAATGTGAGAGTGAGAGGGGGTAATGTGAGAGTGAGAGGGGTAATGTGAGAGTGAGGGGGGGTGATGGTGAGTGAGGTGAGGTGAGGCTAAGGGTGGTGAAGGAGGGTTCTGCTGAGGGTGGTGGGGGGGTGATGCTGAGGGTGGTGGGGGGGTGAGGCTGAGGGTGGTGGGGGGTGGTGAGGCTTTGGGTGGTGGGGGGTGATGAGGCTGAGGGTGGTGGGGGTGGTGAGGCTGAGGGTGGTGGGGGGTGAGGATGAAGTGAGGCTGAGTGTGGTGGAGGAGGTGATGGTGGGGGTGATGGTGAGGGTGGTGGGGGTGGTGAGGCTGAGGGTGGTGGGGGGTGATGGTGAGGGTGGTGGGGGGTGATGGTGGGAGGTGAGGCTGAGGGTGGTGGGGGTGGTGAAGCTGAGGGTGGTGGGGGTGATGGCGAGGGTGGTGGGGGGGTGATGGTGGGAGGTGAGGCTGAGGGTGATGGGGGGTGATGGGGGATGGTGAGGCTGAGGGTGGTGGGGGGGTGATGGGGGATGGTGAGGCTGAGAGTGGTGGGGGGATGGTAAGGCTGAGAGTGGTGGGGGGGTGATGGTGAGGCTGAGGGTGGTGGGGGTGATGGGGGGTGGTGAGGCTGATTGTGGTGGGGGTGAGGCTGAGGGGGGTGATGGTGAGGGTGGTGGGGGGTGATGGTGAGGGTGGTGGGGGGTGATGGTGACGGTGGTGGGGGTGGTGTGGCTGAGGGTGGTGGGGGGTGATGGTGAGGGTGGTGGGGGGTGATGGGGGATGGTGAGGCTGAGGGGGGTGAGGCTGAGGGGGGTGATGGTGAGGGTGGTGGGGGTGAGGCTGAGGGTGGTGGGGGTGATGGTGAGGGTGGTGGGGGTGGTGAGGCTGAGGGTGGTGGGGGTGATGGTGAGGGTGGTGGGAGGTGAGGCTGAGGGTGGTGGGGGTGATGGTGAGGCTGAGGGTGGTGGAGGGGGTGAGGCTGAGGGTGGTGGGGGTGATGGTGGGGGTGGTGAGGCTGAGGGTGGTGGGGGTGGGGGTGGTGAGGCTGATGGTGGTGGGGGGTGATGGTGGGGGTGGTGAGGCTGAGGGTGGTGGGGGGTGATGGTGAGGGTGGTGGGAGGTGATGGTGGGAGGTGAGGCTGAGGGTGGTTGGGGTGATGGTGGGGGTGGTGAGGCTGAGGGTGGTGGAGGGGGTGAGGCTGAGGGTGGTGGGGGTGATGAGGCTGAGCGTGGTGGGGGTGGTGAGGCTGAGGGTGGTGGGGGGGTGAGGATGAAGTGAGGCTGAGTGTGGTGGAGGGGGTGAGACTGAGGGTGGTGGGGGGTGATGGTGAGCCTACCTTAATGTCCCTGGTGGTCCAGTGGGCTCCCTGGTGGTCCGGTGGCCACTGCTCCCAGTCTGCAGCTCCGCAGAGCTGCAGACCGTGTAATCTTGCGAGATTTCAGAGCGTTGCCATGGTAACCCGCGGCAACGCTCTGATTGGCCAATTCTCGTGAGACACATGGTCTGCAGCTCTGCTCACTGCGGAGCTGCAGACCGGTGTCTGCGGTGGCTGGCTGGGCAGCCAGGAGGGGCCTCGCACCCGGCGGCATACCGGGCAAGCCGCCGGGCCCCCTCCTGGTGTCTGGTCCTCGGTCACTGACCGAGGACCTGACACACTCTGCCCACAGGCGGTTTAGGCGGCCGCGAGGCCCCAGCCAGCGCGAGGCCTTAGGCGGCCGCCTAAACTGCCTAATTAGAGAGCCGCCTCTGCTGCTGAGTCCTAGATACAGACACACACAGACTGCTGAGTCCATACACACACACAAACAGACTGCTGAGTCCATACACACATACAGACTGCTGAGTCCATACACACACAGACTGCTGAGTCCATACACACACAGACTGCTGAGTCCATACACACACATTTACTGCTGAGTCCATACACACACATTTACTGCTGAGTCCACACACCCACACACACACAGACTGCTGAGCCCATACACACACACACACAGACTGCTGAGCCCATACACACACATAGACTGCTGAGTCCATACACACACACAGACTGCTGAGTCCATACACACACACAGACTGCTGAGTCCATACACACACACACACACACACACACACACAGACTGCTGAGTCCATACACACACACACAGACTGCTGAGCCCATACACACACACACACACACACACACAGACTGCTGAGGTCACACACACACATAGACTGCTGAGGTCATACACACACATAGACTGCTGAGTCCATACACACACAGACTGCTGAGTCCATATATATACACACACACACACACACACAGACTGCTGAGTCCATACGCACACACACACACACTGCTGAGTCCACACACACACACACACAAACACACAGACTGCTGAGTCCATACACACACACAAACACACAGACTGCTGAGTCCATACACACACACACACACACACACAAACACACAGACTGCTGAGTCCATACACACACACACACACACAAACACACAGACTGCTGAGTCCACACACACACACACACACACACACACACAAACACACAGACTGCTGAGTCCATACACACACACACACACACACACAAACACACAGACTGCTGAGTCCATACACACACAGACTGCTGAGCAGAGGCGGCTCTAGACTTTATGAGGCCTTAGGCGTAACTCAAACATGAGGCCCCACTAACAAAAAAGTGTCACATATACACATTGATGCACAGTTTACCTGTGTATGTGCCTGAGAGTGTGTCTGACAGAGAGTATCCTTGTGTGTGAGAATGTATGTCTCTGTGAGCATGATTGCGTTTTTGTCTGAGACTGAAGTGTGTTGTGTGTATGGCGTGTGATGGTGTGAGGGGGGTGATGGTGAGAGGGAAAGGGGGATGATGGTGAGAGGGAGAGCGGGGTGATGGTGAGAGTGAGCGGGGTGATGTGAGAAGGAGGGGGGTGATGTGAGAAGGAGGGGGGGTGATGTGAGAAGGAGGGGGTGATGTGAGAAGGAGGGGGGGTGATGTGAGAGTGGAGGGGGGTTGATGTGAGAGTGGAGGGGGGTTGATGTGAGAGTGAGGGGGGGTTGATGTGAGAGTGAGGGGGGGTTGATGTGAGAGTGAGGGGGGTTGATGTGAGAGTGAGGGGGGTTGACGTGAGAGCTAGGGGGGTTGACGTGAGAGCTAGGGGGGTTGACGTGAGAGCTAGGGGGGTTGACGTGAGAGTGAGGGGGGGTGATGTGAGAGTGAGGGGGGGTGATGTGATGTGAGAGTGAGGGGGGTGATGTGATGTGAGAAGGAGGGGGTGATGTGAGAAGGAGGGGGGTTGATGGTGAGGGTGGTGAGGGGGTGAGGCTGAGGGGGGTGAGGCTAAGGGGGTGAGGGGTGAGGCTGAGGGGGGTGAGGGGTGAGGCTGAGGGGGGTGGGGGATGAGGCTGAGGGTGGTGAGGGGTGAGGCTGAGAGGGGTGGGGGGTGATGCTGAGGATGGTGAGGGGGGTTATGCTGAGGATGGTGAGGTGGTGATGCTGAGGGTGGTGAGGGAGGGTGATGCTGAGGGAGGGTGATGCTGAGGGTGGTGAGGTGGTGAGGCTGAGGGTGCTGAGGCTGAGGGTGCTGAGGCTGAGGGTGGTGGGGTGGTGAGGCTGAGGGTGCTGAGGCTGAGGGTGGTGGGGGGTGCTGAGGCTGGTGGGGTGCTGAGGCTGAGCGTGGTGGGGGGTGCTGAGGCTGGTGGGGTGGTGAGGCTGAGGGTGGTGAGGGGGTGAGGCTGAGGGTATTGGGGAGGGTGGGGAGGCTGAGGGTGGTGGGGGTGGTGGGGAGGCTTAAGTTGGTAGGGAGGCTGAGGGTGGTGGGGAGGGTGGTGGTGCTGAGGGTGGGGAGAGTGATGAGGCAGAGGGTGGTAGGGAGGCTGAGTCCATACATACAGACACACAAACTTACACACACACACATTAAGCCTACCTGTCCCTGGAGTCTGTTGCTGGGGGTCAGCCATCTTCTATCCTTTCCAGCAGCAGCATGGGCTGCTGCTTAACGACGGGGGCGGGGCTTGTGTGCGGGAGGCGGGGCTTCGTTTGGGGGCGGGGCCTTGCCGGGGAGCCTGTCAGTGCTCCCTCCGGCCCCAGACAGCCCCCTGCACAGTTCCAGCTGCTCTGCCCTGAATTCCCTCGGGCTGTAACAGGCTGTTACAGCCCGAGGGAATATCATTTAAACACATAGCCAGCAGGTTGCTGGCATTTGGGGGGGCACAGCATGATGTAGGGGGGGCCATGGCCCCCTCTGGCCCCCCTCTAGCGACGCCACTGCCAGGCACTGCTGTGGTGGAATCTCGGTAAAAATAAATTTAGTAGGCCGAGATTACCACGTGGCATGTGTACGTGCATATGCTGACGTATCGATCAGTTGGTTGCACGAGGCAAGATACGATCAGTAGTGTACGAAGCATGTGCAAGAATACAGGATATAGTATTCCCCTCCTCCATTGTGCTGGACAGGCCATGCGGTCAAGCAGGAAGTTAATTCTTATTTGTATTTGATTGGTCAAGAGAATGTGCGGGTGGATGGGAGGAGTTATGTGCCTATATAAGGAGCCTGCACTATTGTCCGGGGCTCAGAACTTGCTGTATTTTGGTGACACTAGTCCCTCTGAGTCCCGATCGGTGATCCAATAAAGAATCTCTTCCTTCCTGAAGAAACCTGTGTCCATCTCTCTGTGCTTGGCTTCCGTCAGTTTCTCCGGTATCATTTGGTGCATTGGCCGGGAAGCTCATCGTTCAACGGTAGCTGAGAGGCAGAGGCGTGAGACGGTCTATCTTTGCCCACGTTCTCTACGGCTGCACCCCTGAACTTCTGCGTGGACCTCCCTTCGTCTCGGCGCCACTGGTCTGTTGTCCAGGAGATCATCAGCCTCTACGTAAGAAGTGCTGGGGTGTCCCCGTCGATGAGTGTGAACTCAGGTTCAGGAACGAGGAGGTAAGACAACTGCTGTTTTAGACGGCAGACCCACTAGGGGTATACCGATTGTGCGGTAGGCCCATAAGGGGTTTGAATTGTGTATGGAATCTGCCCCCTCTGTCGGAGGGAAGGAGCGAAGGCGCACCGCTCAATCGAACGCTCTTTAGTAAGACCGTTTGATTTGGTTAGTCAGGCGGGGTTCTGGTGTAAATAGCCCTAGCCGGACACCGGTGTCTTGTCTAGACTAGCGTTCTAGGGTGTATATTTTGTTCGCTAGGTCGGAGGGACCGGGAGACTAAGCGGCGTCTGTGTAAATTCGGTTCGCTAGCTCTCAACCTATCTTGGCTAAGTCTGAAGGCGTGTAAATTTGGAACCCACTAGATTTTTGATAGAGTAATCGACTAAGAGACGTCTGTGTAAATTCGGTCCTCTAGTTCGCTATATGTGGTGCTTGGGCAGTGTGGCTAACCAAAACGGATGTAGATAGTTTTAGGTAGTCCATTCAAGGTACTGGCCAATAGTTTAGTTGGGAATTGTAAATGTGTTAAAGATTGTTAGTAAAGTGCATATTTTGTTAGATAGCGCGAGCTCAGCCGTCTAGCGAGAGTGTTAATAGTGTGTTGCTGTATCATAGTGCACGGTACCATAACCCTGTATATTTACTGACACTGTATATAAGTACTAATCACTGTCGTCCATTGCATGTTTAACACCATAACCACTAATAATTGTATTGTGACCTTAAATTGTGCTTTGACCTATGCTAACCGTACTGTAACCGCTATTTGTAAAAGACGATGTTACTGGGGTGTGTTATAGACGGGTAATTCGTATATAGAGAATTATAGCGTGGGTGACTGTATAGTTTCGCCAAAGGGCATAATATTGATTATCTAGTGTCAGGGTACCTGAGGTCTCTACCCTTGAGAAGGGTAGAGACTTAGTTGTTTATCCGTCTAGACACGCCATATCTCCCGTTCCTCGCGGTCCATCCAGTCATTCTAACGCTGGCCGCAAGGGATCCGCTTCCTTTTCTAACATGACGCTCGATACGTGACGTCTTGACGCTATCCCGAGCGACCTGTCACTCTATTGGCTTTATCCAATCAGCACCCAGCGGAGGCGTGTCTACTCTCCAGACTCAGGGTATTTAAGCTTGCTTCTCTCGTCAGCTCATTGCCCTGTCGTGGTTCTAGCTTGTCTAGTCACTCAGTGCTCTTGTATTCTAGTATTCTCTTTGGTTCTGCCCCGGCTTGTTGTACTATTCTGCTTATCTCTGTTATCCCTCTGACCCGGCTTGTCTCTCGCTTACCTGTCTTCTCGTTCCCTCGACCTCGGCTTGTCTCTGACCATTCTCTGTTATTCTCTGTACGTTAGTCCGGCCATTCTAAGGCCCGGTATACGTACCTTTCTACTGTTTGTACTCTGCGTGTTGGATCCCTGTCCCGATCCTGACATTACGACAGGGCCAATGGATCCTGCAGGTACAAACAGTCAGCTTGGTTCTTCCGACCCCAGGTTTGATGCCATGGAACACAGGATGGATCAGATGGCCCTAGCACTACAGGCGCTATTGTCTCATGCTAGTAACCCACCAGAGGAGACACGTACTCCTTCGATCTCTCCTGTAAGTTCAGGTCTAGAAGTAGCTACTGTAGGTGCTTCTTCTCGTATTACTCCACCAGTACGTTATGGCGGTTCTCCTGAGAAGTGTCGTGGCTTTTTGAACCAGATCAGCATCCATTTTGAATTACAACCCCGCTCCTATCCTACAGATAGAGCGAAGGTTGGATTTATTGTTACGTTACTCATTGAGAAGGCTCTGAGATGGGCTAATCCTTTATGGGAGAATGATAACCCGTTAGTCTATGTCACGATTCCGGGAACCCAACACGCTAACAGACACACACACAAACAGAAAAGATGCCGTACCGGACCTTAGAGTGGCCGGGCTAAGCACCCACAGAATAGTCAGGAGACAAGCCGAGTCAGGGGAACCAGAAAACAGGATAACGATAAACAAGCCGAGGTCAAAGGGTAGGAGAAAGTCACAGAGTCAGATTAACAAGCCAGAGAGTACGTAACCAGAAATCACAAGTTCAGAATCAATACTATACAGCAAAGACCACAACAGGGCAGGGAGGAACAGGAAAGGTGAGTATAAATACCCTAGGTTAAATTCTGATTGGATAACTTCCAATCAGAATTAACAATCACACGTGGGAGATATCTAAGCCTCCCACTGTGATTGTGGTACTGTTGCTTTAACGCCGGGTCACTCACGTGACCCCGGCGTTTGCTTAAATCAATGACCTTCCAGCGTGCAGCGTTATACATGCTGCCGCTGGGAGGCGTGACGGATGCGAGCGGCGAGCGGCGGAGAGGAGACGCCGCTCGCTGACAGGTAGGAGCAGGGGAGACCACGGGCGGCGATGGACTGAGGGTGAGTGCTGCGAGCTGCGAGCAGCCTCCCCTACTAGCCGCCCGCGGACCCCTGACATAACCCCTCCCTCGAGGACCGCCCAACGGGCGGGAAGCCGAAGGCTTCAAAGGAAACCGCGCATGAAAGGAGCGGACCAAAGAGGGCGCGTTCACGTCAGAGGCAGAAACCCATGACCGCTCCTCAGGACCGTATCCCTTCCAGTCAATCAGATACTGCAAGCGACCCCGAGAAAAACGAGAATCAAGCAGGGCAGCCACGTCGTACACGTCACTAGAGGCTGCGCGGATGGAAACTGGACACCTGAGAGGACCAGAGAATCGATTACAGAGCAGGGGCTTCAAAAGGGAGGTGTGAAAGGTGTTAGGAATACGCATGGAAGGAGGCAAGTCCAGGGAGTAGGACACAGGATTGACCCTACGCAATACCTTGAAGGGGCCAAGGAACCTGGGTGCGAATTTCATAGTGGGGACCCTGAGGCGGAGATTCTTAGAGGACAACCAAACCCTATCACCCGGAACATAAGAAGGAGCAGCACCTCTACGGCGATCAGCAAATCTCTTCTGAGCAACAGCCACTCGAGAAAGAGTAGCATGGACCTGATCCCACATCTTCCGTAAGGAGGTTAGGTGCTCGTCCAAAGCGGGTATTCCCTTGTCGGAGAATACGCCGGGAAGGACAGAGGGTTGGAACCCATAAGCAACCAAAAAAGGACTTAAGCCAGTGGACGAATGAGTCACAGTGTTTCTGGCAAACTCAGCCCAGGGAAGGAGGTGAGACCAGTTGTCCTGGTGTGCATTCGTGAAGCAGCGTAAATACAGCTCCACAGATTGATTCGCCCGTTCGGCAGCTCCATTGGATTGTGGATGATAGGAGGAGGTAAATGACAAGGAAATCCCCATCTCAGCACAAAAGCCCCTCCAAAACCGAGAGACAAACTGAGGACCCCTGTCGGATACGATATCCTGTGGTATACCATGCAAGCGGAAAACCTCATTGGCAAACACCCGAGCCAACTGAACCGCAGAAGGTAGTTTTCTGAGTGGAATAAAGTGTGCCATCTTAGAGAACCTATCAGTCACAGTCAAAATTACTGTCATTCCATCGGATGAAGGAAGATCAACAATAAAGTCCATGGATAGGTGGGTCCATGGTTTCTTGGGTACGGACAAAGGCATCAGGAGACCTTGGGGTTTAACAGTAGGGGACTTACACTGTGCACAAACACGACAAGCCTGCACATAATCCACTACGTCTTTCTTAAGTGAAGGCCACCAGAATTGTTGAAGGAGACCTTTGTATGTTTTGGTAACCCCTGGGTGACCAGCCGTTTTGGCGGTGTGAAATAAAACCAACAATTTCTTTCTATCTCTTTCTTTCACGTATAATCTATCAACAGGTGTCTCAGAGGGTGCTTGGGTTTGGTATGCCTTGATACCATCCAGGAAAAGGGACGAAATAACCAAACGGGTAGCGGCTATTATCTTAGACGTGGGTACAATGGGTTCAGGAGCGGGGGCAATAGACTCCAAAGGTTCGTATTGTCGGGAGATAGCATCAGCCTTGACATTACGGTACCCAGGCCTATATGTGATAATGAACTGAAAGCGTGAAAGAAATAAGGACCATCTGGCTTGACGAGAGGACAATCTTTTAGCATCAGCTATATAGGAGAGATTCTTATGATCAGTGATAACCAGGATTTCGTGTCTGGCTCCTTCCAATAAGTATCTCCACTCTTTAAAAGCCATCACAATAGCTAATAGTTCCCTGTTCCCGACATCATAATTTTTCTCCGAATCAGATAGTTTTTTAGAAAAGTAGCAACATGGATGGAGGGGTTCGTTATAGGATAGTCTTTGTGACAATACAGCTCCCACACCTGATTCTGAAGCGTCTACTTCCATTACAAAGGGAAGGGAAGGATCGGGATGGTGTAATACAGGGGCAGTGGCAAATGCCTTTTTGAGAGTCTCAAAGGCTTTAATGGCTTCAGGAGTCCAAACCCTGGGGTGCAAACCCTTTTTAGTCAGTTTAGTGATAGGAGCAATGACTGATGAAAAGTTTTTAATAAATCTGCGGTAATAATTGGCAAAGCCTATAAACCGCTGTATTGCTTTAAGGCCTTGAGGAAGAGGCCAAGACAACATGGCTTCTAATTTTGAAGGATCCATGCTGAACCCCTGTTCAGAAATGATGTACCCTAGGAATTGTACTGATGTTTGGTCGAATAAACATTTCTCCAATTTACAATAAAGACCATTTTGTAGCAATCTCTTAAGTACCTTCCTCACATGGGCATGATGAGACTCCAGATCAGGAGAAAACACAAGTATATCATCGAGATAGACCACGGCACAGACATGTAGTAAATCTCTAAGGACATCATTGATGAGGTCCTGAAAGACAGCAGGAGCATTACACAGTCCGAAAGGCATGACTAGATACTCGTAATGCCCACTGCGTGTATTGAACGCTGTCTTCCATTCATCGTTTTCTTTTATGCGAACCAAGTTATAAGCCCCCCTGAGGTCTAGTTTGGTAAAAAATCTAGAACCTTTGACACGGTCAAACAACTCAGTAATGAGAGGGATAGGATAAGCATTTTTAACTGTTATATTATTCAGGCCTCTATAGTCTATACATGGCCTTAAATCGCCCTCTTTCTTGGCAACAAAAAAGAAACCAGCACCAGCCGGAGAGGAGGACCTTCTGATAAAACCTTTACGTAAGGATTCCTGTATGTACTCCTCCATGACCTGGTTTTCTTTCTCAGAAAGCGGGTAGACCTTGCCCCTAGGAGGCATCTTTCCAGGTAACAAGTTTATGGCACAATCATAATCCCGATGTGGGGGTAGTCTATCAGCTTCCCTTTTTTCAAAGACCAATGCGAGGTCTGCATAGACAGGGGGGACAGAAACAGAAAGGGGTTTAGCTGTAGGGACATTGAGTAAACAAACGGGACGTAAACGGACCATACAGTCTCGTTGACAGGATTCCCCCCAGGAGAGTATATCCAAACAACCCCAATCAAGTACCGGGTTATGCTTAACTAACCAGGGGAAGCCCAGTATGATGGAAGCTGTAGGGGAGTCAATTATTTGGAAGGTTATCCTTTCTTTGTGTAAGGCACCCACGGCCATTACCATTTCTTGGGTCTCATGGGTCACCAGGGGTTTCTCAAGTGGTCTACCATCTATGGCCTCAACGGCCAAGGGTGTGGCCTTTTGGATCAGATTCAAGGCTGCGGTTTTAGCAAAGTTCTCATCGATAAAGTTATCTGCAGCACCTGAATCGATCAAGGCTTTAGTTGTAATCGTGGTTTGATTGACCAAAAGAGTAACCGTAATGAATGGTCTGGAGATGGACACATGAGGGGAAAAAACCATAACACCCGAGGCCGACCCCTCTCTAGGCCTTAGGTGCTGTAGTTTCCCTGCAAACTAGGACAGTTACTTCGGAGATGCCCCCTCTTACCACAATAAAGGCACAAACCCTCCCTTCTGCGGTATGTCCTTTCAGCTTCAGATAAGCCTACAGCACCTAATTGCATGGGTTCGGGAGGTGGTTGAGTAGGGGGAGGTAACGCTAGTAGTGCAGTACTGGGTAAAGCAGGTAACCCCTGTGTATTCATTCTTCTTTGACTACGCCTCTCTCTTATACGGTTGTCAATTAGAATGATATAATCTATTAGATCATCCAGAAGAATAGGCAATTCCCTGGATGCTATTTCGTCTAATATGTAAGCGGCCAAACCCTCCTGAAAAGCTGTTACGAGGGAGTCGTTATTCCAAACCACTTCAGCTGCCAGAGTGCGGAATTCAATGGTATAATCCGCTACTGATCTACTGCCCTGTCGGATCCTGAGCAGAGCTTTGCCAGCAGAAGCAACCCGGCCGGGCTGATCAAACGTACGTTTGAAAGCTGTTAGAAAGTCTGCAAAGGACATTGGGGACGTGTTCTCCCACATGGGGTTGGCCCATGCTAGAGCTTTTCCTGACAAATGGTTGATCAGAAAAGCAATCTTGGCTCTGTCAGTGGGGTATGAGCGCGGATTCATCACCAAATGAATATCAATTTGGTTGAGGAAACCACGGCACGATGCTGGATCACCGCTATAGCGCTGAGGTGGCGTCATGTGAACCACGTGAGCAGGAGCGGTTACCGGATCAGGACTGGGTTCTGGCCCAGCAGCAACAACTTCTTGAACGGCAGGTTGCAAGTGGGCAGTACGAGCCAGTATGGTTTGTAAAGCCTGGGCAAACTGATCCATACGATGGTCTAAACCATCCATTCTAGCCTCCTGATTAACTAGGAGCTGTGGAATGTCAGCAGGTTCCATAATGGCCCTGTTGTAATGTCACGATTCCGGGAACCCAACACGCTAACAGACACACACACAAACAGAAAAGATGCCGTACCGGACCTTAGAGTGGCCGGGCTAAGCACCCACAGAATAGTCAGGAGACAAGCCGAGTCAGGGGAACCAGAAAACAGGATAACGATAAACAAGCCGAGGTCAAAGGGTAGGAGAAAGTCACAGAGTCAGATTAACAAGCCAGAGAGTACGTAACCAGAAATCACAAGTTCAGAATCAATACTATACAGCAAAGACCACAACAGGGCAGGGAGGAACAGGAAAGGTGAGTATAAATACCCTAGGTTAAATTCTGATTGGATAACTTCCAATCAGAATTAACAATCACATGTGGGAGATATCTAAGCCTCCCACTGTGATTGTGGTACTGTTGCTTTAACGCCGGGTCACTCACGTGACCCCGGCGTTTGCATAAATCAACGACCTTCCAGCGTGCAGCGTTATACATGCTGCCGCTGGGAGGCGTGACGGATGCGAGCGGCGAGCGGCGGAGAGGAGACGCCGCTCGCTGACAGGTAGGAGGAGGGGAGACCACGGGCGGCGATGGACTGAGGGTGAGTGCTGCGAGCTGCGAGCAGCCTCCCCTACTAGCCGCCCGCGGACCCCTGACAGTCTATAACTATAATGCCTTTGTAGCTGCTTTTAAAAGAACTTTTGACCCCCCTGGTAGGAAGGTCAATGCAGCTAGATTACTGTTGCGCCTTAGACAGGAAAATCGAACACTTGTGGATTATGCACTAGAGTTCAGATCCTTGGCGGCAGAAGTTAAGTGGAACGAACAGGCTTATATAGATGTATTTTTAAATGGGTTATCAGATGTAATCCTTGACGAGGTCGCTACTAGAGAGCTCCCTGAGAATTTGGAGGATTTAATTTCTTTTATCTCTCGCATTGATGAACGCTTAAGAGAGAGGCAGAACACTCGAGATAGGACTCGTAGACCCTCCTTTAAACTAGCTCCTGCATTTCGAAATTCTGAGATCGAAACCTCACGTTTCCCTGAGCCTATGCAGATAGGTAATACTCACCTCACAGAGGAGGAGAGACAGTACAGGAGAAGGGAGGGTTTATGTATGTACTGTGGAGTCAGAGGTCATTTACGCCTAAATTGTCCCAATCGTTCGGGAAACGCTCGCACCTAAGTTTCTCTAGAGGACAGGCCTTGGGTGTATCTATTTTGTCCTCTGTTCACAATTATAAAGATCACAGGCTTCTGTTACCCGTTTCTTTGACTTGGGAGAAGGGAGTAGTAAAAACCATGGCTTTGATCGATTCTGGAGCCGCTGAGAGCTTTATCGATCAAGTTTTTGTTAACAAGCATACTATCCCATCCCAGTTAAGGGAGACACCCCTGGCCGTTGAGGCCATAGATGGTAGACCTTTACTTGAGCCTGTTATTTTCCGTGAGACCATACCTGTTAATTTAACTGTTGGTATCTTGCATGAGGAAGACCTATCCCTGTTGATCATTTCCTCTCCTTCTATTCCCATAGTCCTGGGGTACTCCTGGTTAAAGAGACATAACCCTATCATTAATTGGGAGTTAGGGGAGATAGTTTCATGGGGTCAGAATTGTCAAGAGAAATGTTTGCGGAGGGTCTCGCCTCTTTGCCTGGCGAACACGTCGGCTAACTCCTCTAATCCTACAGAGACACAAATACCGCCTCAGTACCTGGATTTAAAGGCAGTATTTGATAAAAAGAGAGCCGATACCTTACCTCCACACAGATCCTTTGATTGCAAGATTAACCTACTCCCTGGTACCATGCCTCCCAGGGGTCATGTATACCCGTTATCTACTAAAGAGAATTCAGTTCTAGAGGAGTATATTCACGAGAATTTAGACAAGGGATTCATTAGGAGATCCTCCTCCCCTGCCGGGGCTGGATTTTTTTTTGTTAAAAAGAAGGATGGTTCACTTAGGCCTTGTATTGATTATCGAGGTTTGAACAAGATAACCATTAGGAATGCTTATCCCATTCCTTTGATTACCGAACTCTTTGATCGTTTAAAGGGTTCTAACATTTTCACCAAGTTAGATCTCAGAGGGGCATACAACTTGGTGAGAGTCCAGCAGGGACACGAGTGGATGACGGCGTTCAATACTCGTTACGGTCACTATGAATATACAGTAATGCCTTTTGGGTTATGTAATGCACCGGCTGTATTCCAGGATCTGATAAATGAGGTTCTTAGGGAATTTCAGCATGAGTGTGTTATTGTATACCTGGACGATATACTCATACATTCTAGAGAGATTGAGACTCACCACGAACAAGTCAGAAGGGTTTTGCACAAACTTCTTCAACATGGTCTGTACTGCAAATTGGAGAAATGTAGTTTCGATCAATCCCAAGTAAATTTCCTCGGTTATGTGATCTCTGGGGAGGGATTTAAGATGAACCCGGATAAACTCCAGTCCATTCTAGATTGGCCTCTACCCAAGGGTCTCAAGGCCGTTCAGAGATTTATTGGGTTCTCCAATTATTATAGGCGCTCTATTAAGGGATATTCTTCTATTATTGCGCCCATCACCAATATGACCAAACAGGGGGCTGATACTAAGAATTGGTCTACGGAAGATCTCCTTGCTTTCAAAACTCTCAAGGAGCTTTTTGCTTCCGCCCCAATTTTAGTTCACCCTAATACCACTCTTCCTTTCCTACTTGAGGTAGACGCCTCGGAGACTGGCATAGGTGCTATCCTATCCCAAAGGCTAGGTGTGGATAAACCATTACATCCATGTGGATTTTTTTCTAAAAAATTGTCTGGTGCTGAGAGCAGATATGACATTGGTGACAGAGAACTACTAGCTGTTATCAAGGCTTTAAAAGAATGGAGACATTTATTGGAAGGGACATTACATCCTGTTACTATTTTAACGGATCACAAGAACTTGTCCTATATTGGAGAGGCCAAGCGATTGTCTTCCAGGCAAGCTCGTTGGTCGTTATTCCTCACCCATTTCAATTACGTTCTCACTTATAGGCCTGGTTCGAAGAATTCTAAAGCCGATGCCCTATCTCGCCAATATGAACCTTCTGCTTCATCTGAACCGGTTCTGTCCTCTATTGTACCTAAATGCAATATTATTGCTAACACGAGTCTCAAAATCCATTCCCCGTTGCTTGCCCAGATCTTGAACTTACAGCATCTGGCACCTGGACAGACTCCTGAGGGAAGAAAATTTGTCCCCCCTGAACTCCAACTGGAGCTCTTACAGTGTTTCCACGAAAGCAAGGTGGCTGGTCATCCTGGCATTCGCAAGACTTATTCCCTGATCTCCAAGGATTTCTGGTGGCCTTCCTTACGTAAGGATATTAAGGAGTTCGTCGGAGCTTGCGAGACTTGTACCAGGACTAAACAGCCTCACGCATCTCCTTGTGGTTTGTTGCTCCCCTTGGACATTCCTGTGAAACCATGGTCCTGTTTGGCCATGGACTTTATTGTGGATTTACCTGCTTCCAAGAGACAGACTGTTATTCTCACGGTGGTGGATAGATTCACTAAGATGGCTCATTTTGTGCCGTTGCCTAAACTCCCCACGTCTCCTGAATTGGCGGAGATTTTTGCGAGAGAAGTTTTTCGCTTACATGGGATACCTTCTGAAATCGTTTCTGATAGAGGTTCTCAATTTGTCTCACGATTCTGGAGATCCTTCTGTTCTCAATTAGGTATCAAATTGAACTTTTCCTCTGCATATCACCCTCAGTCTAACGGAGCCGCTGAGCGTACTAATCAAAAGATTGAACAATATCTGCGCTGCTTTGTTTCCGAACACCAGGATGATTGGGTCGGTTTGATTCCTTGGGCAGAGTTCGCACACAATAATCTCGTTTGTGATTCTACTCGTTCCAGCCCCTTCTTCATGAACTATGGCTTTCATCCTTCCATTTTTCCTTCGGTCTCTTCTTCCCAAGGAGTACCGTCGGTTGATGATCATGTCGCCAATCTGAAGAAGTTGTGGGATCAGACTCGTCAAATTCTCCTGCATAATTCTATGTTGTTCAAAAAACACGCTGATAAACACAGAAGGGCGGCTCCAGTTTTTGTCCCTGGGGATAGAGTATGGCTGAGTACTAAGAACATTCGTTTAAAAGTTCCCTCTATGAAATTTGCGCCTCGGTACATAGGCCCTTACAGGGTTTTGTCTCGTATCAACCCGGTTGCGTATCGCCTAGCTCTGCCATCGGCCTTACGTATTCCCAACTCCTTTCATGTGTCTTTGCTGAAACCACTGATTTGCAACAGATTCTCCTCTACGGTTTCCTCACCTCGTTCGGTTCAGGTGGACGGTCAGGAGGAGTACGAGGTCAACTCCATTATCAATTCCCGATTCTCCCGGGGAAGATTACAGTATCTGGTCAACTGGAAGGGATATGGTCCTGAGGAGAGGAGTTGGGTACCTCAGGAGGACGTTCATGCTCCTCGTCTCCGCAGGGCGTTTCACTCCCGCTTCCCATCTCGTCCCGGTTCCTTCCGCCCGGTGGGCGTATCTGAGAGGGGGGGTACTGTCAGGGTACCTGAGGTCTCTACCCTTGAGAAGGGTAGAGACTTAGTTGTTTATCCGTCTAGACACGCCATATCTCCCGTTCCTCGCGGTCCATCCAGTCATTCTAACGCTGGCCGCAAGGGATCCGCTTCCTTTTCTAACATGACGCTCGATACGTGACGTCTTGACGCTATCCCGAGCGACCTGTCACTCTATTGGCTTTATCCAATCAGCACCCAGAGGAGGCGTGTCTACTCTCCGGACTCAGGGTATTTAAGCTTGCTTCTCTCGTCAGCTCATTGCCCTGTCGTGGTTCTAGCTTGTCTAGTCACTCAGTGCTCTTGTATTCTAGTATTCTCTTTGGTTCTGCCCCGGCTTGTTGTACTATTCTGCTTATCTCTGTTATCCCTCTGACCCGGCTTGTCTCTCGCTTACCTGTCTTCTCGTTCCCTCGACCTCGGCTTGTCTCTGACCATTCTCTGTTATTCTCTGTACGTTAGTCCGGCCATTCTAAGGCCCGGTATACGTACCTTTCTACTGTTTGTACTCTGCGTGTTGGATCCCTGTCCCGATCCTGACATCTAGTGACTGGTGTAACAGCTGTGTGTGTACGGGAATTCCCTGAGTGTTTATTGTGTTATTGTGTATGTTTCACTTGGTAACCGTACCACGTGGTGCTGTTGCCAGAGGAAACGGGTGTGACTGTTGAATAGTACGCGTGCATAGTATTAGTTGTCAACGACGTTCCATTGATATGTATGGGCGCGTCGGAGTCAACGATTCCGGATTTCTTAGGTTGTATGGTAAAGAATTTTAAAAAGGGATTCAAAACATGTGATTTTGGGGTTAAAATGTCTCCTGTACGTTTG
This sequence comes from Pelobates fuscus, assembly GCF_036172605.1. NCBI lineage: Eukaryota > Metazoa > Chordata > Amphibia > Anura > Pelobatidae > Pelobates > Pelobates fuscus. The sequence goes on from NC_086329.1 coordinate 91,386,757, forward strand.
GTCACTTTGTGCACTAGGGAGTGGCCTACTTTGGTTGCGGCATGGCCGCCACGTGGTAGTTTGGATCCAACCCTGATACAGCGTGTACACGTGGCTGTGTCAGGTAGGCCTGAACTTTACGGACAGTTTCCATATATTGATTGTTGGAAACAGGCCGTAAACGACTCGCCAAAATGGATTCGGATATGCCACGAGGAGCAATGTCGCCTCATGGTGGCCAGGACTTGTTTGTCCACTAGGACTGTGGTTAGGCCCATTTTGGACACGCCCCCTGAGTCCGAGATCCCTTTGCCGCCCCCTTACTTCCCTACAGGAAGAGGTGACGCGAGTGCAGGAAGTTCTATACCCCTCCCCTCATTGCCCCCATCCACTTCCGCTTCCTCCTCCAGTACAGAATCCACCCCCCCTCGTATTAAACCTACCCTTCCGGAACCAGAACCAACCCCCGTTATATCTGAATATCCTGATTTGGCGCCACTTCAAACTTCCGGTCAAGCTTCTTCTAGCTCGGCTAGGAGTATTCTATTTACTAACTTTTCCCAAAATCAAGCTCCCACATCCTCATGCCCTATTTCCTCCCGACTGGAACCTCTAACTGACGCCCCTCCACGTAGCCCCATACTAACCCGACAACTGACCGGTACCCAACAATTAAAACATTATCAGATGCCTCTTCGTCTGAATCCTGGGTCAGCTTATATCGATGCCGCAGGTCAAATGGCACATGCTGACCCAGTCTTCGTATATGTCCCGTTCACGACTACCGATCTCTTGAATTGGAAGACCCACAATTCCTCGTACACTGAGAAACCACAAGCTATGACCGATCTGTTCACCTCGATAGTTCAGACACATAATCCGACATGGGCTGATTGCCAGCAGTTATTAATGACTTTGTTTAATAATGAGGAAAGGACAAGGATTAACCAAGCGGCCATTAAAGCGCTAGAGGATAGAGCCCGTGCTTTAAATCAAGCCAATCCGGCAGCATGGGCCGCAACACATTATCCTAACACCGATCCCGACTGGAATGTAAATGGCGCAGATATGGTTCAACTCAGAGCCTATAGAGACGCTATAATTGCTGGCATGAAAGCCGGAGGGAAGAAAGCTATTAACATGTCGAAGACAGTTGAGGTGATTCAGAAAAGTGATGAAGCGCCCAGTGTCTTTTATGACCGATTATTGGAGGCATACCGCTTGTATACCCCCTTTAATCCGGAAGACGCAGATAATTCCCGAATGGTGAACTCCGCCTTTGTCAGCCAAGCTTACGGAGATTTTAAGCGCAAGCTACAAAAGTTAGAAGGGTTTGCAGGAATGTCTATCACCCAACTAATGGAGGTAGCAAATAAAGTATACATGAACAGGGAAACAGAGACTAAGAAAGAGGAAGAGCGCAAGATGCGTAGAAAGGCAGATATGCTAGCGGTAGCGATCGCAGGCGTAGATAGACGGGGCCCAGATAGAGGCGATAGTAAGTGGAATGAGGAACCTCTGAGTAGAAATCAGTGTGCATACTGTAGGGAAGAAGGGCATTGGAGAAATGAGTGTCCGCGAAGAGAACAGTATGAGAGAGACAGACCTAGGACAGGTTATGGAAACTTTAGAGGCAGAGCGAGAGGTAGAGGAGGCCCCGGAGGGAGCAATGGTAATAGAGGGAGTAATGGGAACAGAGGAAGTATAAGGGAAGATAGGTACTATCCAGCAGCGCAAAGGTCCCGCGATAGAGAAGGTAGGGACTTTGTAGGATTGGCTGACACGGTCATGGAGGACTATTGATACCGACCGGGCTCCATCCCCCTTGGTCGAGCGGAGCCTATGGTCGATGTATCAATAGGGGGAAAAAGGAGTGCGTTCATGATCGACACTGGTGCTGAACATTCGGTGGTGACTAACCTAGTTGCTCCTCCATCTGGAAGAACTATTACTGTAATAGGAGCAACTGGAAGAAGTGCTGCAAAACCGGTTCTTAAAAGTCGACTCTGTACATTGGGAGGCCACGTAGTAAAACATCAATTCCTTTATATGCCTGAATGTCCAGTCCAATTGCTGGGACGTGATATGCTATCTAAGTTACAAGCGCAGATTACGTTCCTACCAAATGGAACAGCATCCTTAAAGTTTAATGGACCTTCAGGTATTATGACATTATCCGTACCAAAGGAAGAAGAGTGGCGACTTTATACAGCGTTGACTAGCCAAAACCCTAGGAGTGATGAGTCCTTATTCAACATACCAGGAGTTTGGGCAGAGAACAACCCACCAGGACTGGCCCGCAATATTCCACCTATTAAAATCGAACTAAAACTTGGGGTTTATCCAGTGAGCCTAAGACAATATCACATCCCGCAGAAGGCTAAGAAGAACATCCAATCTTATCTGGATAAGTTCATACGGTATGGTATCCTAAAATTCTGTACTTCCCCCTGGAACACCCCATTGCTGCCTGTTCAAAAGCCCGGTACAGATGAGTATCGACCTGTGCAGGACTTGAGAGCAGTCAATGATGCGGTTGTTAGTATACATCCAGTTGTGCCCAATCCATATAACCTGCTTGCTTTAATTCCGGGCGGGGCTACTTATTTTACAGTCTTAGACCTCAAAGATGCCTTCTTTTGCCTCCGAATTGCCGCAGAAAGTCAATGTATCTTCGCTTTCCAATGGGAAAACGCTGTAACGGGCTCAAAACGCCAAATGACCTGGACAAGACTGCCCCAAGGGTTTAAAAATTCACCTACCCTATTTGGTTCAGCTCTAAGTCAAGATCTACTGGATTTCGAGTCCATCCCAGGAGAGTGTGTATTGTTGCAATATGTAGATGACTTGTTGATAGCAGCAGTTACAAAGGAAATATGTCAGCAAGCAACGCACGATCTACTACACATTCTCTGGAAGGCAGGATACAAGGTGTCTAGAAAGAAGGCTCAGTTGTGTTTGCCAACTGTCAAATATCTGGGATTCCATATCTCTGAAGGTCAAAGAATTATGGGGCCAGAGAGAAAAGAAGCTGTGTGCCAAATACCGATACCCAAGAATAGAAGACAAGTGCGAGAATTCTTGGGGGCAGCAGGCTTCTGTAGGATATGGATTCCCAGCTACGCAATACTGGCAAAACCTCTGTATGCAGCTATCAAAGGTACAGAGCACGACCCCTTCTTATGGACTCAAGAACAGCAAACGGCATTTGAAGATGTGAAGAAGGCTTTGATGAGTGCCCCAGCATTAGGTCTACCTGATCATACACGTCCATTCTACCTGTATGTACATGAGCAAAGAAGAATGGCTGTGGGAGTATTGACACAGTACTTGGGATCATGGCAAAGACCTGTTGCCTACATGTCTAAGCAACTGGATGCAGTGGCCAGCGGACTTCCACCTTGTCTAAGAGCCGTAGCTGCAGCCGCCCTGCTAGTAGCTGAAGCCGATAAACTCACTCTGGGTCAAGAACTTTATGTACGAGTCCCACATGCAGTACAGACGTTGTTGGATTACAAAGGAAATCATTGGTTTAGTAACAGCCGTATGACCAAGTATCAAGCAATGTTGTGTGAAAACCCAAGAGTGCATCTCGAGACTGTAAACACCTTAAATCCAGCTACCCTTTTGCCACAACCTACTGAAAGTCAACATGATTGTTTGGAAGTAATGGATGAAGTATTTTCAAGTAGACCCGATCTTCGTGATTTTCCCATCCAGAACCCCGATGTTCAATATTACACCGACGGCAGTAGTTATGTGAAAGAAGGGATCCGCTATGCAGGATATGCAGTAACAACGATAGACAAGGTGATAGAAGCTCGGCCACTGGCAAAAGGAACATCAGCACAAAAAGCAGAATTGATAGCACTGACACGAGCGTTACAATTGGCTGAAGGTTTAAGAGTGAACATCTACACGGACTCCAAGTATGCGTTTTTAACCACTCATGCCCACGGAGCTTTGTATAAAGAAAGAGGACTATTGAATTCAGAAGGCAAAGAAATCAAGTATGCAGCTGAAATCCTACAACTATTGGAAGCAGTGTGGGAGCCGAAAGAAGTCGGTATTATACATTGTTGAGCGCATCTGAGAGGAGATGGTGATGTAACCAAAGGAAATCGGATGGCAGACAGTACAGCTAAGCGTGCCGCTGAATCGGGAAGACAGGAGTATGTGGGGCATATAGCTGCTCTTATACCAACTCCACTGTCTCAATGGACTCCAGTTTATACAGCTCAAGAAGAGGAGTGGTTAAAGACTGAACCTGGAAAGTATTTGGAGAACAAATGGTATCAGTTAGAAGATGGAAGAATAGTCATTCCAGCATCACTAGCGGTAGAAATTGTCCAAAACTATCACAACGGGACACATTCTGGGAGAGACAGCACAGAAGAATCTCTCAGAAAACATTTCTACATACCAAGATTGTCCAACTTGACTCAGGCTATTGTACGAAGATGTGTAACGTGTGCTAAGAATAATGCAAGGCAAGGACCAGTAAAACCACCAGGAGTCCAGTTTATGGGGGGACTCCCCATGTCTGATTTACAAATTGACTATACAGTGATGCCTAAATCTGGTGGACATCGCTACCTGCTAGTGGTTGTGTGTACCTATTCAGGCTGGGTAGAAGCATGTCCTACTCGTACAGAGAAAGCAGGAGAAGTTGTGAGATTCCTGCTACGAGAAATAATACACCGATATGGACTACCCTGCTCTATAGGATCGGACAATGGTCCAGCTTTTGTTCATCAGTGCCTACAACAACTGACTCATATGCTTGGTATAAAGTGGAGGTTTCATACGGCATATAGACCCCAGAGTTCTGGTAAGGTAGAGAGAATGAATAGAACTATTAAGAATCAGTTGGCTAAAATGTGTCAGGAAACCCAACTTAAGTGGAACATCCTCTTACCCATAGCTCTATTGCGAATCCGCAGTACACCTACCAGAAGGATGGGCCTCTCTCCTTTTGAAATCATGTATGGGCGACCACCTCCCGTACTTGGTAACTTAAGGGGGGATTTGAGTCAGTTGGGAGAAGGAATTACCCGGCAGCAGGTTGTAGAGTTGGGTAAGACTATGGAGGAGGTACAGAAATGGGTACAAGATAGATTACCTGTGAATATTTATCCCCCAGTTCATAGTTACCACCCAGGAGACCAAGTGTGGATTAAAGAGTGGAATAATGTACCGTTAGGGCCCAAGTGGAGAGGTCCTTATGTTGTTCTTTTGTCTACCCCTACAGCGATAAAAGTAGCCGAAGTGACTCCGTGGATACATCACTCCAGGGTTAAACCAGCAGCAGTCGATTCTTGGCAAGTTACAGCAGATCCAGAGAATCCCTGCAAGATCCGGTTAAAGCGCACGACTCAGTCGGAGTGACGAGGAACTTTGTGGATTACAAATTTTATTGTTTCAGAGATTTGGTAAGTGAGTGAGAAGGCCATAATAAAGCCTGTCCGCTCACCGACGTATAGTATATAAGCCAGGAAAAGTCCCGAAGGGACCCCTGTGAAGACGAGCAGAACTCCATTCCCTGCAGCCCTTACAACCTGGAAGCTAAGGTGCCTTCGCACGGACGAAGACTGAGGATGACGACGAAAGATGTGTTTATGATAATGTTTATTTATGTGTATTTTTATATTCAGGAAGGTAGAGGTACCGACACTCCTAGCTGTGAGGTATGCATTAAGACTACAAGAACAGGTAACCATATTTCCCAAACCCTAATTTGGCATTCACAATACGAGTGTAAAGGAGATGTATCAAGATGTAGATACCTAAATATAGAATATAGTGTGTGCCATTTAGGAGTAGGAGAACCTAAGTGCTTCAGTCCAGAGTATCAACCTCGTACAATTTGGTTGACTCTCAGGAATGGAGATCCTCAGGGGACCCTAATTAATAAGACGGTATTAGAATCCGTACATTCTTCGGGTGTTCTGCTATTTGATGCGTGTAAGGCGATATCAAGTGGTAGAAAGCCGTGGAATGTATGTGGGGATCTTAGATGGGAGAGGACGTATGGGTCTAACGATAAATATATTTGTCCCAGTAGTAAAAATAAATATGTGAGTCCTAGATGCCCAAATAGAGATTATAACTTTTGCCCATATTGGTCTTGTGTGGGGTGGGCAACTTGGGGACAAACAGTAGACAAGGACATGATTGTGACTAAGTTGCCTACGAGCCCATATTGTAAGTCTATGGAATGTAATCCAGTCCATATACTTATAAATAACCCCGACAAGTTCTTAGATAAATATGGTAATTTATTTGGGTTTCAAATATATGGGACGGGTTTAGATCCTGGGACAGTATTGTTTATAAGGATAGAGACTGATACGGTATCCTCCCAGACTCATCAAGTATACCATTCCTTTTATGAAGAGATGAGCATAGATAATAAGATCCCCCATAATGCTAAAAACCTGTTTATTGATTTAGCCGAAAGTATTGCCGGTAGTCTTAATGTTACCAACTGCTATGTGTGTGGAGGTACTAACATGGGAGACCAATGGCCTTGGGAAGCAAAGGAGGTAATGTCCGGTTCTGAGGCAGTTGACCAATTAATATCTACACAAGCCGATTATCATATGAGTGTTAGAGGTAAATCTGAGTGGAGATTAAAGACCTCCATCATAGGTTATGTTTGCATAGCGAGGAAAGGAATGATGTATAATACTTCTGTAGGAGAATTAACTTGTCTAGGGCAAAAAGCTTATGATGATGATACGAAGAATACAACTTGGTGGTCGGCTTCAAATGTCTCAGAACCATCTAACCCGTTTGCTAGATACGCCAATTTAAAGGATGTGTGGGTTGACCTATCCATCACATCTAACTGGAGAGCCCCAGCAAATTTGTACTGGATCTGTGGTAAGAAAGCCTATTCGGAGTTGCCACAGGACTGGGAAGGGGCATGTGTGTTGGGTATGCTCAAACCATCCTTCTTGTTACCTATTGAAACAGGTGAGACTTTAGGTGTTAAAGTGTATGATGTGAATCATAGGAAGAAAAGGGGACCCATAGAGATAGGCGCCTGGGAAGATAATGAATGGCCTCCCCAGCGTATTATAGATTACTATGGGCCAGCCACGTGGGCAGAGGACGGTACCTTTGGTTATAGAACCCCAATTTATATGCTCAACCGTATTATAAGATTACAGGCGGTGGTTGAGATCATTACTAACAAGACATCACAAGCGCTCAATCTTCTAGCGAAGCATAATACCAGGATGAGGACAGCAGTATACCAAAATAGATTAGCCTTGGATTACCTTTTGGCAAAAGAGGGAGGTGTTTGTGGGAAGTTTAACCTGAGCAATTGCTGTCTTCAAATAGATGACGAAGGGCAAGCAATAGCTGAGCTTACTATCCATATGGTTAAACTAGCGCATGTGCCTACTCAGGTATGGAAAGGGTATAATCCAAGTAGTTGGTTTGGTAGCAGGTATGAGTGGTTTGGAGGGCTTAAGGCAGTGGTAGGTGGAGTCCTACTGATTTTAATGTTGTGTCTACTCCTGCCGTGTCTTATACCCTTAGTAGTTAGGTCTGTGCAAAGCCTGATAGAAAATATAGCAGAGAGGAAGGCTGCTGCACAGATAATGGCAATTTATAAATATAAGGCTCTAGATCAGGGAGAACCAATGCAGGAAGATGAGTGTTGAAGATTCACATCATAGATAAGTCTGGTCTGGTTCAAGGTAACTTGCGGTGTATGCAAACCAAGGTTAAGTGATGCCTCAAGTAATTGTGAAATATCAAGAGGCATCAAAGGGGGGAATGTGGTGGAATCTCGGTAAAAATAAATTTAGTAGGCCGAGATTACCACGTGGCATGTGTACGTGCATATGCTGACATATCGATCAGTTGGTTGCACGAGGCAAGATACGATCAGTAGTGTACGGAGCATGTGCAAGAATACAGGATATAGTATTCCCCTCCTCCATTGTGCTGGACAGGCCATGCGGTCAAGCAGGAAGTTAATTCTTATTTGTATTTGATTGGTCAAGAGAATGTGCGGGTGGAGCTTAATATGGGAGGAGTTATGTGCCTATATAAGGAGCCTGCACTATTGTCCGGGGCTCAGAACTTGCTGTATTTTGGTGACACTAGTCCCTCTGAGTCCCGATCGGTGATCCAATAAAGAATCTCTTCCTTCCTGAAGAAACCTGTGTCCATCTCTCTGTGCTTGGCTTCCGTCAGTTTCTCCGGTATCACTGCTTGTTGTGAGTGTGAGCCACTGTAAATTAGGGGCAGAGGGCACTTGCACTGCGGTAAAGACGGATCTGGGCAGGAGGAGAGTGCTGTGCAATCAGTGCACTCCCCTCCTGTGGGTCACCAGTAGACTGGTGCACCTGCCCAGGATCAGAGCCGGTGCAAGGATTTTTGCCGCCCTAGACAAATGAAAAATTTGATGCCCCCCCATGTGACATCACAATGCCCCACCCATATGATCTGCCATATGAACTAACGCCAATGCTGCACACAGTGTGTGTTTAAATTAAAAAGCCTGCAGGGACCAGCTATAGACACCAGAACCACTTCATTAAGCTATAGTGTCCCTTTAATGTGAGGTAAATTATAGGTTAGTGTCACTTATAATATACTAGATTGCCTACTTACAACCAGATGAGGATGATGATGGGCTGCATTTTGGCTCCACTGGTCTGGTGTAGAACAGGATCTCTGGAGGCTGTTTGCAACTGTGGTCACAAAATTCAATGTTCTGGGAGAATTGGAAGCAGCTCCATTTTTTGGGGCCCCTTACACAGCTCAAGGTCTGGGCCCCAGGGCCTGACGGTGAGTATGCCCATAAAGCCCACTCATAAGTCCACTTAAATGTTCCACCCACCCATGAGTTCGCTGACAGGGAGTGGAGTGTGTAGGGGATGTGTTATGTGTTATTGTAGAGGATCTAATATGTGTGCTTATGGTATGTAGTGTATAGGGATACCAGTTTGTGCAGGTGATGCAGTGTGTTTGTGTGTAGTGGAAGCAGTGTGTATTTGTGTAGAAGGGATGTATTGTGTGTGTCTGGTTGTGTGTAAGGGATGCATTGTGAGAATCTGTGTTTGTATGCATAAGGGATGCAAGGTGTCTGTATGTATGTGTGTGCATTGAGTGTAAGAGATTCATTGTGTTTCTGTGTGTATGTAAGAAAAGCAGTGTGTGTGTTTGCATGTGTGTGTAAGGGTTTGCATTGTGTGTTTCTGTGTATGTGTGCAAAGGATGCATTGTCTTTGTGTGTAAGGGTTGCATTGTGTGTGTGTGTAATGGATGCATTGTGTGTGTGTGTGTGTGTGCGCGCGTAGTGTGAAAGAGCTCCCTGTCTTTCCCCCTGTCCCCTAGAGCTGTCCCTTCTGTCCCTTTGAGCTCTCCCCTGCCCCTTAGTGGTCTCTCCTCTCCCCCACCCTCCCCTAGCAGTCTCTTCTCACACGCACCCACCCTCCCTGTGCTCTTCTCATCCCCCCCTCCATCCTCCCTGTGTTCTCCTCACCCCCCTGTGTTCTTCTTACTTCCCCCACTTGTTCTTCATACTCCCCCCTTGTTCTTCTTACTCTCCTACCTGTTCTTCTTACCCCCTTCTTCTTCTTATTGCTTCCCCCTTCTTCTTACTCCCCCTTCTTCTTCTTACTCCCCCTTCTTCTTCTTCTTACTCCCCCTTCTTCTTCTTACCTCTCTTCTTCTTACTCCCCCTTCTTCTTCTTACTCCCCCTTCTTCTTACTCCCAACTCTTCTTCTTCTTACTCCCCCTTCTTCTTACTCCCAACTCTTCTTCTTACTCCCCACTCTTCTTCTTACTCCCCACTCTTCATCTTACTCCCCCCTCTTTTTCTTACTCCCCCTTCTTCTTTTTACTCCCCCCTTCTTCTTCTTACCCCCCTCTGTTTCTTATCTCCCCTCCTTCTTACTCCCCCTCCCCCTCTTCTTCCCCCCCTTTTCTTATCTCCCCTCCTTCTTACTCCCCCCTCTTCTTACTCCCCCCACCCCCTCTTCTTACTCCACCCCCTCTTCTTACTCCCCCCCTCTTCTTACTCCCCCCCTCCCCTCTCTTCTTACTCCCCCCTCCCCTGTAGCGTGGCCGAGCTCCTCTCCAGTCCGCGGGGCAGGCCGGAGTGATAGGAAGATGCACGCTCAGTGTGTACTTCCTGTCAGTCCTGCCGGTCACAGGAAACAGAAACTCCTGTTCCGCGTGGAGTTTCTGTTTCCTGTAACCAGCCAGACTGACAGGAAGTGCACACTCAGTGTGCACCTTCCTCTCACTCCGGCCAGGCACCGCGGACCGGAGAGGAGCTCGGCCACGCTACAGGGAAGGGGAGAAGCAGCGCTGCAGCCGCCTGAGGCTCTTAATAGAGCGCTCAGGTGGCTGCAGCATTAGGACCGGCCCGCTGCGGCCGGTCTTAAAAGAATTTAGGGCGGCCTGGGGGGCAATTGCCTCCCTGCCCCCCGGCTCAGCCCGCCCCTGCTTACAACAATCAAGTAACACATTCATATAAAATGTAAGTTACTTAGCCAGTCAATGGATGGGAATGAGTAAGTAGATAACTCCCTAATTCCCACGGCATATTCATACCGCGAGTAGGGGTATGTCTAAAAAACAGTGAGCAGCCTGTGGCCCCCCTCCCGAGCCCCCACCTGTGCCGCGTGAGTGGGGGCTTCTAACCTAAAGGGGGGACCTATTTCCCCCCCCAGTCTCCACCCCTGGGCGGCGGGTGGAGGCCCTAAAGTAAAATAAGAGAGGAGGACCTATTGTCCTTAGGGGCCCTAAATTAGAATAAGGGGTGGCACCTATTGTCCTCCCCCTGGCCCCCACCCCTAAACGGTGGGTGGGGGCCCTAAACTAGAATAAGGGGGGGGATCTGTTGTCCTCCCCTCTTGCCCCCACCCCTGAGCGGTGGGTGGGGGCCCTAAATACCAATAAAGGGGGGAACCTATTGTCCTCCCCCCTGGCCCCCACCCCTGAGCAGTGGGTGGAGGCCCTAAGTTAGAATAAGGGGGGGACCTATTAATTAACCCCTACCTACCCCCTCACTCTAAAAATAATGAGGGGGGACCAATAACTAGGTACCTGTAAAAAAAACTTACCATTTGATGTTTTCTTTTTTTCTAAAATCTTCTTTTTTCAGCGTCAAAAAAGACAAAATAAAAATCCATAATAACCATTGCACATTGCAAAAAGAAACCAAAAACCTGAGCACAAAAAAAGTCATCCATCTTCACCCGTGGAGGGCACCGCGCAGACCGAGCTCTGCAGTGCGGGGGAAGGCTTATAAAGCCTTGCCCCCCCCCCCCCCCTGCAATTAGGCTCAGAGCACTCTGGTTGGTTTAAGCCATCCAATCAGAGTGCTCTGACAGGTAAATTAAGATACTGACAGGTAAGTCTCTACATTTACCTGTCACAGCACTCTGATTGGTCATAGTGCTCTGTGTCATTTTACACAGCGTGGGAAAATTCTTTGGAATTTTCCCACGCTGTGTAATTTGGCTCTGAACAACACTCTAATTGGTTGATTGAAAGAGCTGTTGTGGAGAGGTAGGAGCTGTAGTGGAGGGTATGGGATGAAATTAGTGGGTTAGAAAATGTAGTGGGGGATTGGTACTGTAGTAGAGGGTTAGGGACTGAAGTGTGGAGATGGCTGCAAGTGGGGAAGGGGCCTGTAGTGTGGGAGGTAAGGGCTGCAATTGGGGGAGAGGGTTTGTAGAGAGTAGGGGAGGGACTGTAGTGGATTTAGGGATTGTAGTAAGGGAATGGCGGTTGTAGTAGGGAATAAGGGCTAATAGTGGAGGAAAGGGGTGTAGTGTGAGGGATAGGCCTGTAGTGGGGATGATATGGGCTGGATTATAGGGACTCTAAGGGCTACATTTAGGGGTAGGGCTCACTGGCGTACCTACAGACCCCTGCAACCGGGTGCCCACCATTATCATTTGCGGCCCTGGCCCGCGCGGCAAAACGCCGGGGCCGCTTATTAAAGGACCACTCTAGGCACCCAGACCACTTCAGCTTAATGAAGTGGTCTGGGTGCCAGGTCCAGCTAGGGTTAACTAATTGTTTTATAAACATAGCAGTTTCAGAGAAACTGCTATGTTTATCAATTAGTTAAGCCTTCCCCTATTTCCTCTAGTGGCTCTCTCACTGACAGCCGCTAGAGGCGCTTGCGTGATTCTCACTGTGAAAATCACAGTGAGAGCATGCAAGCGTCCATAGGAAAGCATTATGAATGCTTTCCTATGTGACCGGCTGAATGCGCGCGCAGCTCTTGCCGCGCGTGCGCATTCAGCCGACGGGGAGGAACAGAGGCGGAGAGGAGGAGGAGAGCTCCCCGTCCAGCGCTGGAAAAAGGTAAGTTTTTACCCCTTTCCCCTTTCCAGAGCCGGGCGGGAGGGGGTCCCTGAGGGTGGGGGCACCCTCAGGGCACTCTAGTGCCAGGAAAACGAGTATGCTTTCCTGGCACTAGAGTGGTCATTTAAGGTGCCCATCGGGTGGCCCATGCTGTCATGGCCCCCCGATGGGTGTGGATTTTGAAGGGGCTCGGTCAGCGATGTGATGTTTTAACAGCGCGACCGGGCCCCCCACACGCTGGGAGGAAGTGACTCCCCATCACTCCTCCCAGATTTCATTGGGAACTCTGACTCCCATCGACCTGAGTCACCACTGGACCCCAGGAAAAGTCACCCTCCTGCACCTAAAAGGTAGGAAACAGGAGGGTGACTTAAATATTATGTGTGTGTGTGTGTGTGTGTTTGTATGTATGTATCTGTGTCTACCTGTCTGTATGTATGTATGTGTGCCTGTCTTTTTGTATGTATGTGTCTTTGTATATATGTCTTGTGTGTGTGTGTGTGTGTGTGTCTGTCTGTATGTATGTGTCTTTGTATATATGTGTGTCTTGTGTGTGTGTCTGTATTTATTTATGTGTGTGTCTGTCTGTCTGTCTGTGTCTGTGTGCCTGTCTGTTTTTGTGTATGTATGTGTCTTTATATGTGTGTGTCTGCAGTGGGTGTAAGGGACTGTAGTAGTGGGGTTGGAGGCTGTTGTAAGAATGTTAGGGGCTGTAGTAGGGGAGTTAGGAGCTGCAATTTGGGGTTATGGGGCTTTAGTAGGCTAGAAAAATAAACTGTAGTTTATTCCCCCCTCTCTGATGCTTAGCTTGGGTTAGGGAGGCAGGAATCCTGATTCCTGGTGGTCTCTGGCGCCGAATGCGGAGCCTAATTTGGGAGTAGAGCCTAATCCGTACACCCACCTAAGATTAACTCTGTTCCTGGTAGTATAGCTCATAATGTGCAGCACTCTGTTGAACACTGACCCCACAGATAGCTTAGTTTACCATTGTGCAAGCTTCCTGCCTGCATTGTGGTTCTCATTTATATATGCTCTCAATGTCGTTGTAACGGCACCCCCAGGCATAATGCGGAGCCTAATTTGGGAGTAGAGCCTAATCCGTACACCCACCTAGGATTAACTCTGTTCCTGGTAGTATAGCTCATAATGTGCAGCACTCTGTTGAACACTGACCCTACAGATAGCTTAGTTTACCATTGTGCAAGCTTCCTGCCTGCATTGTGGTTATCATTTATATATGCTCTCAATGTCGTTGTAACGGCACCCCCAGGCATAAAACCGCCGGTTAAACCGCCGTTTAGTAGATCTTCCCCTTCCAGAGATGCAGGCACAGCTACTGCAGAACCCCAAACTCCCGAACAGGATACCAAGTAGCACTCCAAACTCCCGAACTGGAACCTCACGAATAGCTGCTAGCAGCTGAACAGGAAAAGCACCCAAGCGGCTTACACACCTGGCAATCAGTGTCTAACAGCATACAGTAAATCCCCCCAAGAACAAGACAAAGCTCCGTGTTGAGGGTCAAGCGGTGAACAGACAGAGCTGTGGGTTTATTGTTCTTATATACATATTACTACCACCCACAGGGTTTTGGAAAACACCCAATAAACACATACAATACACTCAGACACTCCCACACAAAATCCTCCCCTCTGCCTGTGATACAATTACCTTACACAATGGGTAATGTAATTATCACAGACAGAGAAATACAGTTTTTCCACATTATTCATAACTTTAAAAGTATGCATCACATTCACATTTTCAGAATCAGCATACTCCAAATACAAACATACGTCAAAATCATACAAATTGGTGCAGTGGTTCAAAAGATAGATTGTAGTCCTTTGTGACCAAATGAAGCATGGCTTTTCTGCCCAAAACCAGTTCCACAGAGTCTTCTATCATGGAGATAATTGGGAAGTAATCCAATTATCTCCAAGGACAGAGGCAAAACTCCATTGAACACATGGCAGCAAAAGACAAGAAAATACATAAACCCAGCAACGGCCACGGAAATAAAACACTCCAAAGAACAAACCGACATCAATATAACAGGATAAATTTAAAAAATATACTTTATTGGTTTAATAAAATTAGCAATATACAAAATATGTGTTCAGGAAAACAATAGTGGTTCTGACAAGTGTGAAGGCCAGTGAACCATGCATGTTGTTAAAGTGAGTTTCACTGTGTATTTTATTTGGCTATGATGAAACTATTAAGTGCAATTCTAAATCATGTTTTTATGCCACCGTTAATGTGTTTGTTTCATAACATGGGATTGCCTTTGTATCTGAATAAATATTTTGTTTGCTCCAGTGTTAAAGCTGCCGATAGGCATTGTATGACTGTATGTGTTTGACTTTGCATGATTGTCTGAATTTGTCTTTGAAAAATGTTTGTGCTTGTGCATATGTGTTTCTTTGTGCATAAAAGCTGGTGTTGCTGCCTGAATGATTTTGAATGTATTTATGGGAATGAACACATGGCAGCAAAAGACAAGAAAATACATAAAAATATATAACTGCAGCCATTGCATGAAACAGGTACATTCAACATATCCCCAGATAGCTTCGATCTGAGCGTACATTATTACTGAATGGCGCTCAGATCTCATACATACAGTTCAATTGCCATGGAGCCAAAGTCTTTCACATAGTCCTTCATTATACGAATTGGCTCCATGGCATAGCTATCTGGGGTATCACTATTCAAATAGGGCAAGTACCGAAGGACCCGGCTTTCATGTCTTTGCAGGGGAAAATCAAGCTTTTTAACATGGGGCCATAGTCCAGAGGCAACAGGCGGGCAACCAGGCTTCTCCAATGCAATGTGGCGAGATTGGTCTCGTCACAGTCGTCTTGTAAATGTTGATAAATTGTTATCTGTGTTTTTAATTGCTAAGCTATATGTATGTGTATTGCCATTTCTATTTTAATCTTGCACACCAAAATACTTTTTTTTTACAAATAAAAGAAAAAAAAAGAAAAAGAAATTGGTGATGAAATAAAAAGCCTTGAAAAAGACTCACATGAAATCGAGCAGTTTGTCTTATTTTGCAAACAAAATGCCACAATGGGAATAAAGTGCTGTTTGGGAATGCAATTTAAAAAAAAAAATAATCACGTGGGTCCAATAAAACAAATTGTCAAAATTGCAACACTGAAAATACCACGACCCTTATATAACCCTATAACTTCCTATAAATAAAAATCTACTGTATTTACTGTAATGGTACATGGTAGGTCTGTGAAATTAACCTTGAATTGAAATGTTCTGGCAGAGATTATTGATCGGGAGGACATTAGGTCCCCCCCTTATTAGTATTTTTATTTTATTTTTTTAAACATTGAGCAGCCACAGGCTGAAGTGCCGAAGTTCCGAATTGTTGAAGTGCCGAATTGTCGAAGTCCCGAATTGCGAAATGCCGAACCGAACCGAAAATTTTCCCCATGCACATGCCTTA
This sequence comes from Pelobates fuscus, assembly GCF_036172605.1. Taxonomy (NCBI): domain Eukaryota; kingdom Metazoa; phylum Chordata; class Amphibia; order Anura; family Pelobatidae; genus Pelobates; species Pelobates fuscus. The sequence goes on from NC_086329.1 coordinate 91,402,557, forward strand.
GGTCCCCCCTCTTTTTAGGATTTAGGGCCCCCGCCCGCCACTCAGGGGTGGGGGCCAGGGGGGAGGACATTAGGTCCCCCCCCTTATTTTACTGTAGGGCCCCCACCCACTGCTCAGGGGTGGGGGCAAGGGGGGAGGACATTAGGTCCCCCTCCATTACTATTTAGGGCCCTCAGCCACCGCTCAGGGGTGGGGGCCAGGTGGGAGCACATTAGGTCCCCCCCTTATTAGTATTTAGGTCCCCCACCCACCGATCAGGGGTGGGTGCCGGGGTGGAGGACAATAGGTCCCCCCCCCATCATTTTACCTTAGGGCCCCCACCCGCTGGGGGGGCCTATTTTTTTTTTAACAGCGAGCAGCCACAGGCTGAAGTGCCAAAGTTCCGAAGTGTTGAAGTGCCGAATTGTCGAAGTCCCGAATTGCGAAAATTCAGAATCTCGGAATGCCGAACCGAAAATTTTCCCCATGCACATGCCTATAGTTCACTCATGTAATGTTTTGCAAATATTAAGCTTAAAAATGATAATTCACTCCTTGCAATATTTGCGATATAACTTTCGAAAAATAATTGAAATCTGATGAGCTTCACTGGCGAAACATGCACGTCAGGGGCTCTGGACATATACTGACACATTATTGGTGTCGGCACCTAACTCTCTGCTTATCAATTGCTAAATTACCGACATCAAGTTCTTTCATGTCCAGCATCCCAGGAGTGCATATTGGAGACTCTTAACACTAATTTTATGTACTCTGTACATACTTTATTTCTCTTTCTTTTTCCTTTATTATGTTTATGGGGGGAGATTGATAAGACCAGTCATTTTATTAAGGGGTGCCCTCGAAGGCACAAGACTCAGGAATCTTCTGTCACTGTCTGTATATTTTCTACCACCTAGGCAACCTGTTCCAAACTGTTTGTAAACCCTCTCTTTATACTTTGACCTATTATTTGGATGCAGCTAGCACTTAGGCAACTTGTGTGACTTTTAACCGGTTAACTGCTGCCTGTCAGCAGTCCTTCACAGGTGAGCTACTACTTTGTGCTCCACTGTGGTCAAGCATAGGATAACATCATTCAGTGCAGGCAGCCGTTGTTACACTAGAATATACTGCTAGGTATCTTGCAGAAAAAATGGAGCCAGGTCAGCAACCCCTTATTTTTCACTTTACTGCTTGACAGAAACCTTTATTTATTATCAATACCCTGCTATGATCTAGGCAGCTTTTGTGATATTTAATCGGCTAATCGCCGTCTGTCAGAAATCCGTCTTAGCTGAACCATTATCTTTGATCTTTCTGAGGTTAAGTACCATAGAACATTATCAATTATTGTATGCGGAGTTAACCCATGTCGTTAGTTGTACTATCATGTAGGGATTTACTTATCCATAAATCTTTCAACTATTGACAGCACTGGTTTAGCAGTCGTCTTATCTCCCCCCTCTTGTTACAGCTATTAGTGATATATAATATAGTATCACTTCTATTACTTGGGAATACCCTGATGTTATATTGTAGTAAAACAGTATTGCTTCAGCATTAGTGTTATTATGTATACACTTTTACAGCTTGTATAAGTAGTCACAGAGTTTTACTCGCTGTGTAGTCTCCACTCACTCCTGCTGTTCATATTATTATTTTTCTTTAATATATTTTTATTTTAGATTTATTTATTAAAAGTTACTTTTTAAGCCTATAATCTTCTCAGTAAATCATACACAGGTAGAATGGCATTTTTTTTCCTTTTTTGTTTATTCTCTATCATAGACACGTCAATTCAAAATGAAAAATATAGCAGGTGAATGTGGTACCTGAACGATACGATTGCCCCTATGCTGCCAAATATAGCCATTAGCAGTATCACTGTTTGGTTCTTACAATGCAATTTACAGTATGAAGCCAGGACAAATAGCTAAAAGCAGTGGTCAAGTCCTGGGGGAAAAAGTGTGGGAACTCACCCAAGATCCCACCCCATCTCCTATCCATATAGTGCAGTGTGTGTATAATGAATGTAGTGTGTTTGTAGTAAATGCAGAGTATGAATAATAAATGTAGTGTGTTTGTAGTGAGTGCAAAGTGTGTATAATGAATGCAGTGTGTTTGTAGTGAGTGCAAAGTGTGTATAATGAATGCAGTGTGTTTGTAGTGAGTGCAAAGTGTGTATAATGAATGCAGTGTGTTTGTAGTGAGTGCCGTGTGTATAATGAATGCAGTGTGTTTGTAGTGAGTGCCGTGTGTATAATAAATGTACTGTGTTTGTAGTGAGTGCCGTGTGTATAATGAATGTAGTGTTTTTGTAGTGAATGCATAGTTTGTATAATGAATGTAGTGTGTTTGTAGTGAATGTAGTGTGTTTGTAGTGAGTGCAGAGTGTGTATAATGAATGTAGTGTGTTTGTAGTGAGTGCAGTGTGTATAATAAATGTAATGTGTAGTGAGTGCAGAGTGTGTATAATGAATGTAGTGTGTTTGTGGTGAGTATAATAAATGTAGTGTGTTTGTAGTGAGTGCAGAGTGTGTATAGTGAATGTAGTGAGTGCAGAGTGTGTATAGTGAATGTAGTGTGTTTGTAGTGAGTGCAGAGTGTGTAGTGAGTGCAGAGTGTGTATATTGAATTTACTGTGTTTGTAATGAGTGCAGTGTGTGTAGTGAATGTAGTGTGTTTGTAGTGAGTGCAGAGTGTGCATAATGAATGCAGAGTTTGCATTGTGAATGTAGTGAGTGCAGAGTGTGTACAATGAACGCAGTGTGTGTAGTGAATGTAGTGTGTTTGTAGTGAGTGCAGAGTGTGCATAATGAATGCAGAGTGTGTATTGTGAATGTAGTGAGTGAAGAGTGTGTATAGTGAAAGTAGTGTGTTTGTAGTGAGTGCAGAGTGTGTATATTGAATTTACTGTGTTTGTAATGAGTGCAGTGTGTGTAGTGAATGTAGTGTGTTTGTAGTGAGTGCAGAGTGTGCATAATGAATGCAGAGTTTGCATTGTGAATGTAGTGAGTGCAGAGTGTGTATAGTGAATGTAGTGTGTTTGTAGTGAGTGCAGAGTGTGTAGTGAGTGCAGAGTGTGTATATTGAATGTACTGTGTTTGTAATGAGTGCAGAGTGTGTAAAATGAATGTAGTGTGTTTGTAGTAAGTACAGATTGTGTGTAATGAATGCAGTGTGTGTGTGTGCTGAATGATGTGTGTGTGTGCTGGATGAAGTGTGTGTGTGTGTGTGTGTGTGTGCTGGATGATAGGGGGGGAAGCATTTTTTTTTTTAATTTGTGTTTATATTCTTACCTTGCCAGGGAGGGGGAAGATCGCCTGGTGGTCCGGTGGTATGGTGGAGAGAGCCAGCCGCTGCACACGGGGGCCCAGCAAACTCTGTGTTCCCTCTCCAGGCCCTTTGTATATCTCTTTCTTCCTACCTTTGTGTTTCTCTTACTTCCTCATCAGCCCCTTTTGTGTGTCTCTTTTCTCCTCACAGCCCTTTTGTGTCTCTTTCTTCCCCCCAGCCCCTTTGTGTGTCTCTTTCTTTCCCCCCGGCCACTTTCTGTGTCTCTTTCTCCCCTTAGCCCCTTTCTGTGTCTGTTTCTCCCACCACGAGCCTCTTTGCCTTGCTTTTTCCTCCCAAACCATACAGACATAGATATACAGGTACAAATACATACATGCACAAAGGCACAACCATACAGGCACGTAGTCATAAAAGGAACACAAACAAACACAGTCATACAAGCAACCAGTCATGCACAGACACACAGACAGTCATACACAGACATACAGGCAACTGGTCATACAGAGACACACAGACGGTCATACAGAGACACGCAGACAGTCATACAGAGACACGCAGACAGTCATACAGAGACATGAAGGCACAGTCATACAGTGACAAAGATACAGTCATACAGTGACATACAGAACAAGGCATACAGACACAGTTATACAGAGACATACAGACGCAGTCATACAGAGATTTACACACAGTCATAAAGAGACAAACAGACGAAAGGCATACAGAGACATACATAAACAGACATATACTGCTAGTGATGAGAGGAGGAGAGGGATGGCTGCTAGTGATGGGAGGGAGAGAGGGGGATGGCTGCAAGGGATGGGAGGGGGAGATGATGATAGCTACTAGTAACAGAGAGAGGAGGATTGCTGTTAGTGATAGGGGTGAGAGTAATGGCGGCTAGTGATGGGGAGAATGTGTGGCTGCTAGTGATGGGGGAGAAGGGGATGGCTGCTAGTGATAGGGGTGAGTGAGGTATTGCTGCTAGTGATGAGGGAGAGGCGGATGGCTGCTAATGATAGGGGAGAGGAGGATGGCTGCTAGTGATGGGCGAAAGGGGATGGCTGCTAGTGATGGGGGAGAGGGGATGGCTGCTAGTGATGGGGGAGAGGGGATGGCTGCTAGTGATCGGGGAAAGGGGATGGCTGCTAGTGACTGGGAATAAGGGGATAGCTGCTAGTGATGGGGGGAAGGTGATGGCTGCTAGTGATAGGGGTGAGTGAGGGATGGCTGCTAGTGATGGGGAGAAGGGGTGGCTGCTAATGATAGGGGAGAGGAGGATGGCTGTTAGTGATGGGGGAAAGGGGGTGGCTGCTAGTGATGAGGGAAAGGGGATGGCCGCTAGTCATGTAGAGAAGGAGATGGCTGCTAGTGATAGGGGTGAGTGAGGGATGGCTGCTAGTGATGGGAAGAAGGAGGATGGCTGCTGGTGGGGAGAAGGGGTGGCTGCTAATGATAGGGGAGAGGAGGATGGCTGTTAGTGATGGGGGAAAGGGGATGGCTGCTAGTCATGTAGAGAAGGAGATGGCTGCTAGTGATAGGGGTGAGAGAGGGGTGGCTGCTAGTGATGGGAAAAGGGGATGGCTGCTAGTGATGGGAAGAAAGGGATGGCTGCTAGTGATAGGGGTGAGTGAGGGATGGCTGCTAGTGATGGGGAGAAAGGGATGGCTGCTAGTGATAGGGGTGAGTGAGGGATGGCTGCTAGTGATAGGGGTGAGTGAGGGATGGCTGCTAGTGATAGGGGTGAGTGAGGGATGGCTGCTAGTGATAGGGGTGAGTGAGGGATGGCTGCTAGTGATAGGGGTGAGTGAGGGATGGCTGCTAGTGTTAGGGGATGGGTGGCTGCTAGTGATGGTGAGATTGGATGGCTGCTAGTGATTAGGGTGAGAGAAAGCATAAGAGTAATAGAAGTGAGGTGGCACTGTTGGACCAATAAAACACAGAGCTCCACATGAACTACAAGATTTAGCTCTGTGGAGCTCTATGCTAGGTACATTATTATTGCATGAAAAAATAAATAAAACATGGCTGCTTACCATTGGTGGTGTAAGTAGCTGAAGAGAGATGTTCTTCCTCCTCCCTGCTCGGTAATCCTCTAGCAGGGCCTGACAGGAAGTGAAGTTAAATGCCCCGCCCACTGCAGGCTTCACTCCTCAGTAAACTACCGCGGGGGAGAGTAGTGTGAGCAGGCACATCTCCTGCATCTTGACAGCCATCATACCACCAACAGCAGACAGTGCATTGTGCTGGGTACGGGGAGAAATGAGCACAGCGACATTGCGCCCCCTGGGCAGGTCCTGCAGGATCACTAGCAGGAACGGCGTTCCTGCTTTGGAAAAAGTGCAGGAACGCCGTTCCCATGCGTTCCTGCAGGACTCGAGCCCTGGCTAAAAGTGTTGATAGCATATTAAAGGACCACTATAGTGCCAGGAAAACAAACTTGTTTTCCTAGCTCTATAGTGTTAATAGGTCCCCCCACCCTCAGGGTCCCACTCCCACCGGGCTAAAGGGGGAGGACGGGGTTAAACACGTACCTTTCTCCAGCGCCGGGCTCCCTCAGCGCTGAGGACTCTCCTCCCTCTTCCAACGTCATCCGCCGAATGTGCATGCACGGCAAGAGCCGCGCTCGCATTCAATCAGTCCATAGACTATGGATGTCCAGCATCTTCTCACTGTGATTTTCACAGTGAGAATTGCGGAAGCGCCTCTAGCGGCTGTCAATGAGACAGCTACTGGAGGTTGGATTAACCCTCAGTGTAAACATAGCAGTTTCATTAAGCTGAAGTGGTCTGGGTGCCTATGGTCCTTTAAGGATGCACTAGTATCACGTTTATTTGGAGTAGCAATATGCAACATAAATGTTTTCTGATAATTCTTTATGAAAGTACAATAACGGCTTTGTACATAATTAAAGGGGATTTCACCTGAAACATTTATGATTTTCATTGTTTCTCCAAATACACGTGGGGCAACTTGCTGTCATAGTAATTACATAAAACACAGATGGTTCTCAGTCTGCCAGTGAGTATGGATCCTTTCAGAGTTATGCACTAAAGTGAGAATTACTGGGAATTCAAAGTGAAAAAAGCGAAATGGAAACATTCTCCAAGACAGCAATGCTTCCAATTTGGCTATTTTGTCCTTAAATTGAAATTTACTTTAAAGCCATACTGTAGTGAATAACCCAGAAAATGTTCATCAAATATGTGCCTTGGTTTTAACATTAAATTAATAATTTAACTTCCTAATATTAATGTCCAATGGACTACAACAAGGGAGACATAGATCAACAGCCGACACACCTTAACCCTTTCAGTGACTGACATATGCCATGCATTAATTTGCTCCAAAACAATTCCCTATTTATACCCAGCCCTGAAAGGGTTTAAAGGAATATTTGCAACACCTTAACCAGTCCGCTGCAGTGGTTATGGTACTAGGAGTGCCCTCGCACCCCCGCAGGGTAAGTAGTCAAAGAAGGAGCTTCCATTAACTCCACTTTTTTAAGCTCGCTGGCTGAGGGAGTCAGCTGAGCTCTCTCAACCAATGAGCTGAGCCCTGGACCACTGGTTTAGCTCAATGTAGGAGATTCTGGGCCGCAAGTGGATGTTCTCTGTCTCAAAAAGTTTGACTACTTATCCTGTGAGGGCAGTAGGGCACTCCAGGTTCTATAACTACCACAGACTGCTGGTGCTTGGAGGATTTCTTTAAGGGACTGAGTACTATACAGCTACAAAAAACCAAGGGATGAGGCCTTAGGAAGGTGTCTGTGAGACTGAATCTATAGTTATATTACGGACTGAATCTATAGTTATATTACGGACTGAATCTATAGTTATATTTGAAACCCAGCAACGGCCACGGAAATAAAACACTCCAAAGAACAAACCGACATCAATATAACAGGATACATTTTAAAAATATACTTTATTGTTTTAATAAAATTAACAATATACAAAATATGTTTGTAGGAAAACAATAGTGGTTCTGACAAGTGTGAAGGCCAGTGAGCCATGCATGTGGTTAATGTGAGTTTCACTGTGTATATTATTTGGCTATGATGAAACTACCAAGTGCAATTCTAAATCATGTTTTTATGCCACCGTTAATGTATTTGTTTCATAACATGGGATTGCCTTTGTATCTGAATAAATATTCTGTTTGCTCACGTGTTAAAGCTGCCGATAGGTAGGATGTGTTTGACTTTGCATGAATGTCTAAATTTGTCTTTGAAAAATGTTTGTGCTTGTGCATATGTGTTTCTTTGTGCATAAAAGTTGGTGTTGCTGCCTGAATGATTTTGAATGTATTTATGGGAATGAATCTGCAGCCGTGTCCCTGTGCATACGTTGTGTTTATCCATGTGTCCTTGCAATGAGTAGTCTTTTTTTTTGTTCACTGCTCTTTTTGTCTATATTCCAGTTCTACCTCTTTATGTATTTGATCTATTGTTTTCGGTCCCTGAGGTTTATGTCGAGGTACCCAGTTATTACTTCTTAATTCCATCAAATCCTGCACCAAAAATCGAATCCGCGAAGAAGTTTTCTGTTTTTTAATAAAGATGTCAATCTTGCTGATATAGTTGTCCAAGCGACACTGTCCATTTTCCAAGGATTTTCCAATTGTAGTGAGCAAAAGGCAAATACATTCCATGGACTCCTCGCTGTTTCTGTTCAGTAGTTTCATTAGGCAGTCTTTCATGGTGTCTTCAGAGAGAAATTTTAACTTAAATAGCTCCCCAATCAATTTGATGTTTCCTTGGTATCGCCTGCGTGCTTTACTGCAAGCATCACTCAATTCTTCTTTTAGTCGAGTCTTTTCTCTCGGTGACGTGGCAGCATCCAGTTCCTTTTGCAGTTTCTCAGTTCTTTCATTCCCATTTTCACCTCTCTCAAATTCCTTCTGGCAGAGTCTTATTAGCAGCCTACGGAATGTAATGCTTTCTTCAGGCTTGTCTTCTGTTGGGACCTCAACCATCATTAGCCAGTTGCACATGTTGGCGTATACAACAGCAAAATGTGGCTCTACTACTGCTTTTTCAAATATGACTTCTACAACACTTTTTAGTTGATACTCTGTGTCTACAGAGAGCTCTTTCACTTGCTTAATTAGGTGCTGGAATGTCTGAGGTGTGATTTTATTTAGAATACTGCGAACTTTGCGAACCAATTCTTGAGCCTTGGCCATAGTCGGATCTTCGTTTGTCCTTTTAATGGGAGGTTTCCAAGCCTTTTCAGATGTATGCGGTTTTACATTCTCAGTTACATGAAGGATTTTGCGAGGTTCCTTACCAGGACCCTGCTGAGACCTCATTTGGCCCATTCCACATGGCAATCTGTAATTATCCTCAGCAGGGTGGATGAAATTTCCAGTTAGAGGTGTACATTTCCTGCTGGTAAATCGTGGTCGAAGGTGAGGTCTAATGAGCATTCCTTGGTAGAGTTTAGCAATTTCAGACAAGTCCCTTGGCTCCTGTGTAATAGATTTAAATTTAAGTAAAGAATCCCTGTCATAGTGTATCCTTTCTACCTTTGTTTTAATATTTGTCTTCTCTTGGAGTACAGGTACTGGAAGGTCTTGGCTTTTCTTTTGAACGATATCAGCCTCAGCAGGAGGTTCTTTTTGTTTTTCTTCTGACAATGGCTGCTCTTCATGGTCACTGCTCAGACTCGCATGTGTTCCTGGCTGATTATTCTTCATCTCATTTTGTTCTTCCTCAGGGGTGCCCTCTTGAATAATTAGAAGCAACTCCTCTGGCTGAACAGTGGGGCAATCCAAAGTAGTTCCGGAGTGATAAATCACAGTGTCAGAGCTTACTGGCAGCTCCTCTAACATTTTACCAGTGCTTGATTTGGCAGGACAAACTGGGCCCACTAGAAGAATACCTGTATCTTGATCCTTGACAGCTTCCCGAGAATGTAGATTCATAGGCTCAGGTTGACAATCCAAAGTGGACTGTGGCTGACCAAGGTTTACTGGCAGCTCCTCTAACATTTCACCAATGCCTGATTTGGCAGGACAAACTGGGCCCACTAGCAGAATACCTGGATCTTGATCATTGACAGCCTCCTGAGAATCTAGATTCATAGGCTCAGGTTGACAATCCAAAGTGGACTGTGGCTGACCAAGGTTTACTGGCAGCTCCTCTGTCAATCCACTTGTATGAGGTTCGATAGTAGAAACAGGATATTCTAGAGTAGTGTTGTCTTCTAGATGTGTGATAACCACTGAAGGCTCTAGAGAGGTAGGCTGTAGTAAAATAGGTGTAACTGGGTTCTGAGAATCTAGATTTGCAGGCTCATGTGGACAATGTAAAGTGGACTGTGGCTGACCAAGGTTCACTGGCAACTCCTCTGTCAATATACTTGTATGAGGTTCGATAGTAGTAACAGGGCATTTTAGAGAAGTGTTGTCTTCTAGATGTGTGATAACCTCTGTAGGCTCTAGAAAGGTAGGCTGTAGTAAAATATCTGTAACTGGGTTCTGAGAATATAGATTCATAGGCTCAGGTGGAAAATCTAAAGTGGACTGTGGCTGACCAAGGTTTACTGGCAGCTCCTCTGTCAATCCACTTGTATGAGGTTCGATAGTAGAAACAGGGTATTCTAGAGTAGTGTTGTCTTCTAGATGTGTGATAACCACTGTAGGCTCTAGAGAGGTAGGCTGTAGTAAAATAGGTGTAACTGGGTTCTGAGAATCTAGATTTGCAGGCTCATGTGGACAATGTAAAGTGAACTGTGGCTGACCAAGGTTAACTGGCAACTCCTCTGTCAATATACTTGTATGAGGTTCGATAGTAGTAACAGGGCATTCTAGAGAAGTGTTGTCTTCTAGATGTGTGATAACCTCTGTAGGCTCTACAGAGGTAGGCTGTAGTAAAATAACTGTAACTGGGTTCTGAGAATATAGATTTGCAGGCTCAGGTGAACAATGTAAAGTGGACTGTGGCTGACCAAGGTTTACTGGCAACTCCTCTGGCAATCCACTTGTATGAGGTTCAATAGTAGAAACAGAGCATTCTAGAGAAGTGTTGTCTTCTAGATGTGTGATAATCTCTGTACGCTCTAGAGACCTTGCCTGCAGCAAGTGACAGGGAATATCCTCTAGACCTGTGACCGGTTCAGGCTGTGGAATAATATTGTGTTTATAATACTCTGCAGAATATTTTTTTTCATTTTCCAGTTCTTTTTTGTCCACTTCTTTTTCTTGGACATTTGTAGCCATTTTAGTTGTTTTATATTTCTTTGGGCGTAATGTAGGCTTTACGTTAGATAAAATGAATGGGTCCCTGCAATTAAAAAATAGTAAAAGTTAAAATACGGTTGTAACAATTATGTCCTTTTCTCCCTTTCCATCCATCAGCCCATTCTGTCACTTATCTTATTCCTCTTCAGTTTTCCTCTCACTTTCAGTCCATCGGCTACCCTATCACTCGTTATCTATCAGTCAGTATTGCACAGCTTGTAGTGACACTATCAGATCATTTATGTTACATATATTACATTCTGGTTACACTAATTCCAGTAAATAGTTTACTTTGTACCATTAAAGCTTCTGTTTATATTAAAATATTTTATAGAAATTAGATAATGCCTGGTAAGTCACTTGCTGTAGTGCTCCCCAGTGATTTGTGATGTTGGCTCAGAAAGACCATTGACATCTTTCTCTATCTGTGGATCTTCTCTCATTGGTTTCCTGTGTACACAGACAGCCAGTGAGAGAACCAGGGTATTGGATTACTGAGGACACTGCAGTTTTATTTGGATAACCTTTTTGGATTATGGTTGGTCATTCGTTGTCTCATTAAAAACCTAGGTGGCCGAGCATATGTCATTAGTTTGTTGGTTTCCCTAGGAGTCACCCTAATATAGTATGGTACATCGAGAATCTTCTCCTCTTTTCCATATCTGACATAGTTATTATAATGTGTAAAGCTTTTGAAGAAAAACACACAAAAAAAACCAAAAGGTCAGACTAATTCTTCCAGCACCCAGTGGAGAGGCTAAAATCTCAATTTGTTAAAACAAACATCAACAATAGAAAAAAAAGAAGATGTCTCCCCTTTGATTAATGTGATCACACAGTATTTACCTTTTATCAGGCACAGCAAATTTAGATGTAAGAGAAGGGGGAAGGCAAAGTCTCTTTGTGCGTTTTTGGCAACATTTTTGACTTTCTTCCACAAACCCCTCATTCTGTTCCCGTGGCTCCGATCTCTTCCCTTTCTCAGGATCTGGAGAGATATCCAGATTAGGTGATACCTGGGGGAATTTCTGGGGCTCTGCTTTAAGAGGTAGCCTGTTTAGGAAAGAAAGAGTGATTATTGGAGTTTCATATTTCACACGTTTGATGTTATATTTCTGGAATAACTGAGTGTGTTTAGGAAATGATAGAAAAAGCCATTATATATTATAGGTTATTATTTGGGTCATATTGTAATGATTAAATATTCCAATTTGAGATTTGTGATGTTGGCTCAGAAAGACCATTGACATCTTTCTCTATCTGTGGTTCTTCTCTCATTGGTTTCCTGTGTACACAGACAGCCAGTGAGAGAACCAGGGTATTGGATTACTGAGGACTCTGAAGGTTTATTTGGATAACGTTATAGGATTATGGTCGGTCATTCTGTGTCTCATGATACACTTACCTAGGTGGCCGAGCATTTGTCATTAGTTGGTTAGTTTCTCTTGGAGTCACCCGAGTAAAGTATGGTACATCGGGAATCTTCTCCTCTTTTCCAAATCTGACATAGTTATTATAATGTCTAAAGATTTTGAAGAAAAACACACAAAAAAACAAAAAGGTCATTAATAAATTGATGTTATATCTCTGGAATAACAGAATGTGTTTAGGAAATTATAGAAAAAGCCATTATATATTATAGGTTATTATTTGGGTCATATTGTAATTATTAAATATTCCAATTTGAGATTTTTGATGTTGGCTCAGAAAGAGCATTGACATCTTTCTCTATCTGTGGTTCTTCTCTCATTGGTTTCCTGTGTACACAGACAGCCAGTGAGAGAACCAGGGTATTGGTTTACTGAGGACACTGAAGGTTTATTTGGATAACGTTATAGGATTGTGGTCGGTCATTCTGTGTCTCATGATACACTTACCTAGGTGGTCGAGCATTTGTCATTAGTTGGTTAGTTTCTCTTGGAGTCACCCGAATATAGTATGGTACATCGGGAATCTTCTCCTCTTTTCCAAATCTGACATAGTTATTATAATGTCTAAAGATTTTGAAGAAAAACACACCAGAAAACAAAGAGCTCATTAATAAATTGATGTTATATCTCTGGAATAACAGAGTGTGTTTAGGAGATGATACAAGAAGCCATTAGATATTATGCATTGCTATTTGGGTTGTATTGTAATGATTAAATAATTCAATTTGATGTGTAAAACCTTTGACACGTCTAGACTAATTACATCCTGCATTTCATCCCAGGATGGTGCTGTCTATTTGGGGTCTCAAAACACATTTAATAAAGGGACATTATTGTGTCAGAAAAACAAATATGTATTTCTGACACTATAGTTCTAATATTACTATTTATGGCCTCAGCCCCCCTGTCAGGAAAGTAAAAGGGTTTAAACTCACCTTTTTCCAGTGCCACACGGGGCTCCATCCCTAAACTGCCTTCTTGGCTGATAAACAGAATTGATGATCTCAGCCAATCCAATGCTTTACCTTTAGAAAGCATTGGATTGACTGAGTTAGTTAATTTTAATGATCCCAGCCAAGAAGGCATGCTGGGGGCGGAGGCAACGCTGCCCTGGACAATCATAAATTGATGCATCTTGAAGAGGAATGTTCAGTGTCTTCATTTAAATAAAGTGTAAAGCGCTACATTCGATAGCCTTACAATAAGGCAATCTATAAAAAATGTGTAGCAAATCAAACTTGTCTCTGTAAATTGGTGGTATATATATATCAACACCTGTATCCCACAGTAAGTTAGATTGTACACACAAAGTAAAGAACTTGCTTAAGAGTCCATAAAGTTCTACAAAGGAGTCTTGAAGGGGTTAATCTTGTGTTGCAGTAGGAGATGTAACATCAACGGATACACTGTAGCTTTTTCCGTAAATAATACCTTAACCCCTTAAGGACCAAACTTCTAGAATAAAAGGGAATCATGTCACACATGTCATGTGTCCTTAAGGGGTTAAAAGGATACAAAAAAAAGCTTGCATAGTGTAAAACTGCTTTAATAATAAAGAAGATACCCTTCCCCCCAAATAGGAACCCTTACATTAGCAAGTGGTGATACTTGTCTCCAAGATATCACAAACACATATTGTAAAATCAGAGGCTGAACAGCCGTTTACCGTCCACTGCTCTCAGCAATTCAAAACTCCCGCCCGATCTCAGCGCTGATACGGTGGGGTATAGCTTGCAGAATGGGAACGTCAGTGTGTGATCACTTCCACGCCGGTTGCTGTCTTCAGACCTCTGTATCCGATAACACTTCAAAGCGTTTCGCCCGCTCTGCCGGGCTTTTTTTTCACAGTGTGGAATACAAAAAGTTTAATATTCCATGGAGAGGGGGAGAACTGGCCAAGAGACTAATATACCAAGAAATGTCTTGGATATTGTCTTGAAAACTCTGGCTCCACTGGGTATGAACGTGGACCTTAAAAGTTAGGTGGAAGTCCTTTATGACCGACCGCAAGCACAATTTCCTGCCCAAAACAGTTCCATAGATTTGGGCTGTGCGGTCGGTCAATTTCATGCAGAAAAATGACTAAGTCCCGTTCGAAGATGACTCTGGAGCTGAAAAACGAAGTGTAGGAGAAGGTAAGGGTCAGCGGTGTTCGGTAAAATGTGTAGCCGATTTCAGTTCCATGAATTTGGCTACACATACCGCTGAACAAAGATGGCCGCCGCCACGTGTTCGTTTGTCGAATGGCGGCCACTTCGACTACTTCGGCACTTTGGCTGCATCCGAAGTGCCCATTTAAAGCTGCAGCACTGTTCCAAATTATTTAAAGGGACAGTCTTATAAAATCCAATCTGCTAAAAGAGTTTTTAACAGGTAATACCTTCCAGGGGCCATAGTCTTAAAGGGTATTGTTACCCAAAGTCTCAATATGGCCCCAGCCAGTTCTTAAAGGGCCAGCAGCAGCCCAATATAGATCCATTAGCCCAAATAACCCAGGGGCCATAGTCAGCAGGTAGGAGGCGGGCAAACAGGCTTCTCCAGTGCACAGTGGCGAGGTTGGTTCCGCCACAGTGTGTATCTTTCTGTGTGTGTGTGTCTGTGTGTGTATATTCCTGTGGGGTGGGCACCCAGGGGCCCAGACCTTAAGCTGTGTTAGGGGCCCCACAATTTCTGATGGGGGCCCTGTCCCTAGGGAGCAATGTAAACACATTTTATACATTAAGCTGTAGTTGTTATGGTGTCTATAATGTCCCTGTAATTCATTTATATTTGACTTTTATTTTATTTTTTTAACACCCCTGTATATCATGCCTGCTTATTTTATTTCAATTTCCATCACAACAAATGAGCTAGGCTGCACACATTCATGGATTTGATCTTTTTTTTTTTATCTCATCTGTTTAGAAAAATAACTAAAAGGTGAAACTCAAATAAAATTTTAAAGATTTTACAGCTTAGATAACTACCATTCATTTAAAGATAACATTATTAAATCTACTGGAAAGTTCTGTTATTTACAGAAATGATGCCCATTAACAAACCAAACTTTAATTTAATCTCTATCGAACTCTGATCCCCATCTTCCAATAACCCCATCTAACATACCTGCAGCAACTGTCCACTTACCTGTCCGTAGAAGGCTGTCTTGTGACAGGTTCAGGTTGTAGAATATTATCCTGTTTATGACACTCTGCACAATAATTTCCACTTTCAGCCTTTTTAGTTGTTTTGTATTGTTTTGGAAGTAATTTAGGCTTCACCTTAGAGAATATGAATGGGTCCCTGCAATTACAATAGGAAAAGTTAAAATACAGTTGTAACAATTATATCCTTTTCTCCCTTTCCATCCATCAGCCCATTTTGTCACTTATCTTATTCCTCTTCAGCTTTCCTCTCACTTTCAGTCCGTCAGCTACCCTATCACTCGTTATCTATCAGTCAGTATTGCACAGCTTATAGTGACACTATCAGATCATTTATGTTGCATACATTTCATTCTGGTTACAGTAATTTCAGTAAATAGTCTAATTTGTACCATTAAAGCTTCTGTTTTGGGGGGCGGAGCCTAGCTGCCAAAGAGAGAAGTCGCACGCCACTGCAGCTCCTAACCAAAAGCCAACAAAATCTTACTTTTAAGGGCTGTTTCCCGCTATATCGAGATCCCTGACATCAAACCCACACACCCTACCACCATGGGATGCAAAACAAAAAAGCCCAAACAGGACAGACCCAGCCTGGGGATGAACATTGGCGAAATGTGGCGCCAAGCACATGGTGCGAGCGGGCCCAAGATGGCCGCGCTGTCGGGTGGTTGTTCCGATTTCTCGGATGACCTGGCCTCGGAGGAGGAAGAGGCACTTTCACTCACACCGGCAAAACCCCCGCCGACAAAACCCACAACCTCGGACACATCCCCGGTTACTATATCTGCCTTAAAGGGACTCCTTGCTGAACTACAGACCACCCTGCAAGCCGACATTGCCACGATAAGTGGAGGGCTGCAGGGACTAACAGGCCGAATTGACACACTAGAAACTACCACTCACCAGGACTCCCAGCGTATACAGGTGCTGGAGAAAGCGGTGCAGGACATCCAGTGGCAAAATCAGGCCCACGAGTGCTGCTTTGCAGCCCAAGAAGACCTACGACGGCGGAACAATTTGAAACTTAGGGGGGTACCCGACGCGGAGCTGCCGCACTTAATGCGGAGAATGATAGGTGACCTACTACCACCCAAGCAGGCCAAAACAACACCCCTGGACGGGCTTTTTCGTATCCCCAAACCAGCCAAAGCCCCACCAACAGCATCAAGCACCTGATAATCCAGTTCAGGCACGGGGGAGACAAGATGGCAATCCTGAAAACAATCAGGGGTAAGCTGAACTACCGCTTTGAAAATATGGCATTGGAATTTTACAGCGACCTGTCCAGCAGTACAATGGCCTGGTGGAGGTAATTCAAGCCCCTTACATCACTGCTCCAACAGCGCAACATAGGATACCGCTGGCGCCTGCCCCGCATGCTCCAGGTCACCCACGGAGAGACCACACACCAGCTCCAGGAGCTACGAGATGCAGGCACACTCCTAAGGGACTTGGGACTACCACAGGACCTTTTATTAAAACCTCAGTCACGACCCGATACCAGGACCACGCATACCTGGGACCCAAGCAAAATTGCCCCGTTTACACCACGACGACACACAGGGGACCTGTATGCTACAGCGACTACATGAAGCCACGAGAGGCTCTCCGACCGGGACGGTCCCCATGTTACTTCTCATTGATAACCTAAGTTTTGAGCTCATCATTTATTTAGAGTTGACAAGGCACACCACAGTAGACACTGCATGCCTACCAACAGGTCTGCGACACCTCACATTCCATAAGTGAACCCCTGCCGACACAGCATCATACACATCTAGGCTGGGTTCACTTCACTAAAATAACGACACTACAGCAATTCCTGGCTAGAATCCCTCGAACCACACAGGCATACACTAGATCTATTCAGCAGTGTATAATTCTCATACATAATATACCCGCATATCTCACCGCACCAATACAGCCTACTGCTGTAACACAACACGTATTATCTACAGGAACCCAGATTATGTACAGGCGACACATTCGCACACATCAGCTAAACTTGATAAACATTACGCTACCCCACTGAGACATCCACACAACACCAATCAACTTATGTCTCTAAATGTATATATGTGTATAGCTTGAACCATAACGTTGTCAACACAAATTAAGGTGCAGTACGTTCGTACCAATCTGTGAATCTCGATAGACAACATATGCATGCTGGTGTAGCACATTATATCTAAACACGTAAGTCAGTTAAGCTTGTTACCTTATTATGTTATAACGGGTCCGTAAGTGAATTTGTACCTACACCTGGTCTTATAATCTCACCTGACACATAAGACTAAAGCTAGACCACGTTACCTCACTGTAGGTGTGTGCGAACAGCTTTATTTCATGCTTCCCGCAGTTAACCGCTGACTTACATCCCAACACTCGTTTAACCAATTATTTCAACTTTACATAACAGCACCACCTAGCATGCAAATTACTCCCAAGTTACCGCCATGAGAGTAGTTCTTAGCACTGAGTTTTGCTAAAAATGATCGAAACACATAGAGCAATCGAACCACTAACATATTGTTTCCTAAACGATTTTAATCAGCTGTGTACCACAAATGGCAACGTCCGAATAGCTTATTCAATACTTAAATTTTTTTTAAAAGTGCTGATATTTCCATGTCACTACTGTATAACTACTGTGTTTATATTTCTCACTCCTGCTGTTGTGGCATGGGCAAACGTTCTGTCAATCTTTGCACAAAGAAAAATAAAGAATAAAAAAAAAAAAAAAAAGCTTCTGTTTATATTAAAATACACATTTTATAGAAATTAGGTAATTCCTGGTAAGTCACTTGCTGTAGTACTCCTCAGAAATTTGTGATGTTGGCTCAAAAAGGGCATTGACATCTTTCTCTATCTGTGGATCTTCTCTCATTGGTTTCCTGTGTACACAGACAGCCAGTGAGAGAACCAGGGTATTGGATTACTGAGGACCCTGCAGTTTTATTTGGATAACCTTATAAGATTATGGTTGGTCATTCTGTGTCTCGTGATACACTTACCTAGGTGGTCGAGCATAACGAATTTCCAAGTTGGATTTTTTTGGAGTCACCCGAATATAGTATGGTACATCGGGTTTCTTCTCCTCTTTTCTATATCTGTCATAGTAGAAAGTATCATAATGCCTAAAGCTTTTGAAGAAAAACACAAAAACAAAAAAGGTCAGGCTAATTCTTACAGCACCCAGCCTAGAGGTTATTATCGCAATTTGTTAATGTGATCATATAGTATTTACCTTTTGTCAAGCACAGCAAATTTAGAATAAACAGAAGGGGGAAGGCGACGTCTCTCTGTGCCTTGTTGGCAACATTTTAGAGTTTCTTCCACAAACCCACCATTCTGCTCCCGTGGCTCCCATCTCTTCCCCTTCTCAGTTTCTGGAGAAATATCCAGATTAGTTGATAATTGGGGGAATGTCTGGGGCTCTGATTTAAGAGGTAGCCTAGTTAGGAAAGAAAAAGTGATTAGTGAAGTCTCATATTTCACACATTTGATGTTTTGTGTTTGAAATAACTGAGTGTGTTTAGGAGATGATAAAATAAGTCATTATATATTATGCGTTGTTATTTGGGTTGTATTGTAATTGTTAAATAATTTGATTTAATGTGTAAAACCTGTGAAACTCTTCGACACTCATTTTCATCTCAGGATGGTGCTGTCTGATCATTCTGACAATTTTGATCGACTCAAAACACCTTTATTAATTTCTATAAATGTTACTTTCTTTGCACCCCTGTATGTCGGCTTATTTTATAGCTATCACTACAAATGAGCTAGGCTACACACATTCCTTGTTTTGTTCATTTTTTATCTCATTTGAGAAGGTGAAACTCAAATTCACATTTTAAGGATTTTAGCCCATATATTACTCCCATTCATTTCAAAATGACTATTTATTCTACAGGAAAACAATGTTATTTATAGAAATGATGCCCATTAATAAACCATCCTTTATTCTACCCCCATCTTCTAATATACATGCAGCCGCTGACCACTTACCTGTCCGTAGAAGGCTGGATGTTTGGCTGTTTTCTGAATTCTTTTTTAGTAGAATTCTTGGGTGGGGGTTGAGTACCCGCCAGCCATGAAACCAGGGGACGTTCAATCGTAGAAATAACGTTACCCATTGTCTCTGTAAATCATCTCACTGCAATGAAACTGCTTGTGAAATGCCAGTGTAACCAGCAGTAACAGGATTATCTGTTATCTGGTCAGTGACATCACAATGTGTTATCTGCTCAGTGACATCACAATAGAACCTGATGATCTATGATGTAGGAAAAATGGCTGACTGCATGATGTCTATGGAAATGAAATGAAATTGAAAATGTAAATAGCATTTAAATGACAGGCAAATAACCAACTTACTTTTCCAAGTTGTGGTTGTGGTTTTAAAGGGATACTCTGGCCACCATAACACCTTCATCACAATGACATTGTTATGGTGTGATGAGGTCCATGGCACCATCTAACCTAAAAAACTGCTTCATTAAAATACAGTTGTTTAGGTGACTGTAGTGTTCCTTTAACTAATACATTTTTGAGATTCCTTGCCCCCTATAGGTAATATTCGGTATAGGGGGTAAGATTATCCCCCATACCGAAAATTTCCTACATTTTATTATCAATACAGCATTGTTGTTACTGCGAATGGAAGTTGGTGGATCTGTACTTGAAGCCAGAGGGAAAGCCACTACCGCAAGATATAGAAGAGGGAATAGGATCCCTAAAAATGCTATCAAAGCTACACATTGAGCCTAGTGATTACTGGCTCCTACCTTGCGAGTGTACTACCTATGTACTAATATAGTCCTGATATTACATACAGACAACATTGCACTAGTATTTTGTCTTTTTCTCTTTCTATTTGTAGACCACCTCATCTTCTGTATCAATTATATATATTGCTTACCAGGTTGATGTGAAATTCTCCACCTCGTGTATGTATATTTTAGATAGAAGGATACCAAATTAGAGAGCTATCTACTGAACAGCTGACAGATTAAATTCAGAAAAGCCCTTTTCATAGCATATCCCATGTCAATCCCACACAAAGATACCACATTATGGTGCTATTTGCTAAACAACTAAAAGATTCTATCAAGAAAACACATTTTCTTAATATTGATCTTTTACCATTTTTTTTTTCATTTGACCATTTTTATTTTGTAAAAAAGGGGGAAAAGGGAGCAATGGTGTTACACATTGAACACATGTATAATATATATTTATCGGTATATGCCAGGGGTTTACAGCATATATCAAACAGCAGGAGTGCACATTAAACAGGTGTACGTTTTCCAGTGGAATAGCTCCTAAACAAACAGAGGTAATCAAACAAAGGCGAACAGGGTACGTAGCGTATGCATGGTATTAATTATACTCTGTCGGCATGATACATTGTTGTACGTATTTATTGTTCCACCACAGATGTCCTTGGAGGTGGGTAGAGGTCCGTAGGAGATCCTGTTTGTTGGAGTATGAGGTCGTACAGCAGTACACCAGTTTGCAACCCTATGGGAAGAATGTTGCTGCCTTCTAATTATTCTAGTGCAGGATTTTATCATTGTATGCAGATGTGACTCCGTATATGCATTGTTTCCAAGGCCCTTTTAGTGCTGATGTGGTGTAGATTCAGACATCACACAAACACTAAAATAAATAAAATAAAAAAATATTCCCTGTGGCAAAGTACTAAAGTACAAAAGGGCACTATCAATTTCTATCTCCATATCTATCTCCATATCTGGGAAACCTGCTAATGCCTTCCAATAGGTTTGGGACGTTTACTGTAATTTCCCCTCCATTTTAGGTACTTTCTGGCACCACTTGATTAAGGCACCAGAGTTTAAAGGCATCTCAGTATAAAGGCACCACTGTATAAAGGCACCAAACACCTAAAATAACAAATACAAATAAAGTAATTAAGATATATATATGAATTAAGGCCATTTGGCCTGTAATGACCTATTTAAGGAACACCCCTTACCTGGCTTCATACCATTCGAGGTCAGCGTTTGAATGATATCCACTTCCGGGTTCATACAGACGCCATTTTGATAGTACCTGTGCTCCACGAGGTCTTCTACTTTAGCTGTGTTTCAGGAATCAAGCCGCAAGGTTTTCCGGTCAAACAGCTTTTCTTCCTTTAATCAGCGATGCAGATTGAGTCCTGATACTCACCAAACCGTAAGTTGATCTACCCGTCGCACCAGGCACAGTCCCACGGCGTCCTCACGGGTCGGGTCCACACTTTACAGTTTTCATTCGTACGTTTTATGTCCTGCAGACAATTTACATTGTCTGTTCGTTAACAGACATACTATCCAACCCACAATAAATGGTGCCCAGTTGCGGTTCTAGACCCCTACTTTCAAAATCCCAAATGACAACCTTCACAGCCTTTAGTTGCGTTACAAGGCTCAGTACTTACTACCCTTACCTTCATGAAACATATTAGGTCTCTGTTAACCCAGCTAGGCCACAACCCTTCCAACTACTCAGGCCACTCCTTCCGCCTTCCGTAAAGGGGCAGCCTCCAGTGCCAACATACCGGTACATTATCAAATCACTTGGGCGGTGGAAATCCTCCGCTTATACACGTTACATACCCAAACCAGTACAAGAGATATGTAATGCATTTAAGGAAATGTCTGGTTAATCTGTATGTCCTGTTGACCGTATTAAATCTTTGATAACTTTTGCCCTCTTTATTTACAGGCCTACCGCATCGTTGGTTCCGGCACACCACAACCAACTTGCTCTTTTATACCATCCTACGCTTATACTTGGTCCTTACTCCTTATACGACTATGTGCCCCTAACACAAGTATTAAGGCCATTTGGCCTGTAATTGTGGGAGTAGCTTATTATTTTACTTACCTATTTAAGGAATACCCCTTACCTGGCTCCATACCATTCGAGGTCAGCGTTTGAATGAGCCTCTCCCCACTCCACATTCTCAACACTTTTTCTTCCTTTATTTTTCTCTTTTCTTTTCTTTTCTTACTCCTTGGTGGGCCCTCTTTATTTACAGGCCTACCGCATCGTCGGTTCCGGCACACCACAACCAACTTGCTCTTTTATACCATCCTACGCTTATACTTGGTCCTTACTCCTTATACAGCTATGTGCCCCTAACACAAATATATATATATATATATACACACATATATGTCTTTAAGTAAAGGGAGCAAAATGCTCACATCCTGTAGGACAGGAAAAAGACTGAGGACCTTAGGAATAGAGCCTCCTTTTAAAGTATTTGGTGTTTTCCCTGTCCTATCGGCTGTAAGGGGCGGAGCTAACCCATTTGTATATGCTGCCATGATTAGCCAGGAAAAGAGAAACACAATAGCAATACACGGAGTGGTAGAGGGTAAAAGCCAATGCAGTATGGAACCTATACAAAATAAGAAAAAGAGAGGGGGAGATACAGCGCTCACTTAAATGGCAGCAGATTCTGTTAATTGGATACCCTAACAATAGGTAGAAAACAAGAAAACTGCACCAAGTATAAACCGAAATAAGTATGGATATATATGTATACAATAAAACCAAATAGTGATATAATTTAGATATGTAGATGGGAAGTACAAGCGCTTCTATGTTTCGTTTATAATCTGGGTTATCCTGAGCAAATTTTTTGTGAGCTGCTATACCACCGTGCTTATCTTTCTATCAGAAAATAGTGCAAAAGGAAGAGATATCGGTGTAGCGCTCTATCGTAGTGGATATATGGAAATAAATTAGTATAAAACCTTGCTGTACCTTAAATAGGTTGGGTATACTATAGAAAGTCCCAGTAGTTTCGGATTTTACCTTAAATAAAAAACACAAATATACAGAACATAGTGTAACCTGTGTACAGAGTAAAATATAAAAATAAAGTGCATAGGTAACTGACTCACACTTTTCTGAGCTAATGTACTAGCTCAGGTATATGCGCCTTAGGGTCCGTAGAGGCGACCCTCACCCTCTTTTTCGTCCCGATTTTTCTCCAGGTGTAGTATCCTAGGTAATGGGTATAGGAGGGAGAATATAGCGTAGTACAGTCTGGTGTATATAGGATATGTTAAGTAGGTAATACCAATATACTCACAAACCCTGAGCCAATATATCGGCTCGCTTCACAAGGTGTATGTGGTTAAGGACCACATTCCTTCTTTATAAAAGCAGGTAGCAATAATAGCCGTAAGTGTTGTAAGTTTATATAATTAATTTATTGTATAAAAAGTATTTAACATAAATATGTATAAAAAATTGCTATATCAGTAAAACAACACCTGTGGCTATAGTCCAAAAATCAATTCTGTCAGCTCACTGTTCATCCAGGACGCGTTTCACCAAATTGGCTTCCTCAGCTGGAAAAATGTTCATGAGGCTTCAAGGACCCCTTCCTGCTAGATAAAAGCAGGAAGGGGTCCTTGAAGCCTCATGAACATTTTTCCAGCTGAGGAAGCCAATTTGGTGAAACGCGTCCTGGATGAACAGTGAGCTGACAGAATTGATTTTTGGACTATAGCCACAGGTGTTGTTTTACTGATATAGCAATTTTTTATACATATTTATGTTAAATACTTTTTATACAATAAATTAATTATATAAACTTACAACACTTACGGCTATTATTGCTACCTGCTTTTATAAAGAAGGAATGTGGTCCTTAACCACATACACCTTGTGAAGCGAGCCGATATATTGGCTCAGGGTTTGTGAGTATATTGGTATTACCTACTTAACATATCCTATATACACCAGACTGTACTACGCTATATTCTCCCTCCTATACCCATTACCTAGGATACTACACCTGGAGAAAAATCGGGACGAAAAAGAGGGTGAGGGTCGCCTCTACGGACCCTAAGGCGCATATACCTGAGCTAGTACATTAGCTCAGAAAAGTGTGAGTCAGTTACCTATGCACTTTATTTTTATATTTTACTCTGTACACAGGTTACACTATGTTCTGTATATTTGTGTTTTTTATTTAAGGTAAAATCCGAAACTACTGGGACTTTCTATAGTATACCCAACCTATTTAAGGTACAGCAAGGTTTTCTACTAATTTATTTCCATATATCCACTACGATAGAGCGCTACACCGATATCTCTTCCTTTTGCAATATAATTTAGATATACTTAAAAAGTCCCAGAGGAATAAAACAATGGTCTTATTCTATAAGATTTGAGGAGGTAATGCGTTAGTGTAGTTCAGTCAAAAGTCCTTCTTGGCGTTAAAAGGGACACTATCAGCAGAGCACAGGGAAGCACTGTGCACAGCATCCTGTGATTCAGTATCTCCTCCCTCTGCATGCAGACACTGAACTTTCCTCATAGAGATTCATTGATTCAATTATCTCTATGAGGAGATTCTGATTGGCCAGGGCTGTGTTTGAATCATGCTGGCTCTGCCCCTGATCTGCCTCTTTGTCAGTGTCAGCCAATCCTATGGGCAGGGCCGGATTTTCCTATAGGCTAACTAGGCTTCAGCCTAGGGCCTCAAGATCAAGAGGGGCCTACATTCAATTGTTAGCAAAATTAAAATTACACTATTCTAAAAACAGTGAACACTAAAACACTGAACCGAAAATAAGGAGAAATTCTACGCATATGATATGACCAGTGGCGTACTAAGGGGGGGGGACGCGTGCACTGCCCAATCAGAGCGTTGCTGTGGGTTACCACGGCAATGCTCTGATTGGGTCTCGCGAGATCCATGGTCTGCAGCTCTGCGGAGCTGCAGACCGGAAATGAGGGACACCGGACCACCAGGCAGCCCCCACTGGACCACCAGGGATTTAAGGTAATTTTTTTAGTCACCCCCTGTGACGAAACCAACCTCACCACTGGGCATTGGAGAAGCCTGTTTGCCCGCCTCCTACCTTTGGACTATGGCCCTGGGAGATTGGGCCCTTTAAAAACAGTGTTCGGCCCTAACAGAGTGCATGCCATTCAGTCTGGCCCTTTAATTACTGTGGGAGAAGGATTGGCACTTTTTATATGGCACTTCGGATGCTGCCGAAGTTGCCGAAGTCATCGAAGTGACCGGCATCGGACAAAGGACCACGTGGTGGCGGCCATTTTAACGTCGAACACCGCCGACCCTTACCATCGCCTCCACTTCGACACTTCGACTAAAGCCGAAGTTACCAAAGTTGTCGAAGTCGTCGAAGTGACCGGCATCGGACAAAGGACATCGTGGCGGCGGCCATTTTAATGCAGTCGAACGCGGTCATTGTTGACCTGTACCTTCCCCTACCCATTGACACCGCAGCTGGAGACTAAGTCCCGTTTGAACATTCGAACGCCCGTTCGAATAGGACTTTGTCATCTTTTCAAGGGAAATAGACCGCCACTCGACTAACGACCACCGCGGAAGTTTAACCGTGTTTTACTTCGACACTTTGACAGAAGTCGAAGTGCGTTCGACTATTCGAACGCCGCCTTCGGATGGGACTTTGCCGATTTTCAAGGGCAGAAATAGACCGACTACACAGCCTGAATCTGTGGAACTGTCTTGGGCATACAAACAGGCGTGTGGTCGGTCCAAAGAGACTTTTTCACTATCTCAGGAACCACTGAACCGATTTGTATGAATTTTTTATATGTTTGTCCCCAAGTTATGTGGTTCATGAAAATATAAGTGTGATACAAAATCATAAAGTTATGAAAATGTATAAAAATGTGTAAGTTTTAGCTGGGAGATAATTGAGGAGATTCAGTAAGAAACTCAATTATCTCCCAAGCAGAGGGGAGGGAAACTGTGGGTTGTACTATTATGTTATTGGTTGTTTTATACCTCCCTGTGGGCGGTCCTGTATTGGTAAAGATTGTAATAAAAGCCAGACTGGGTGTGCTAGCACCTCAGATCATCTTGGACCTTCATAAAGTTTCGGCTCATGTTTGGGGGATTGGAGAACTACACTCTGGGGATTGCTATAATCACGATACTCCCCAGGGTATAATCACTAAGCTCTGCTAAGAGCTCCGATAATGTATTTTCAGTCGAACAATTGGACTACTCCAATCCTACCCCAGACATCATCCAGTCTTTTAATACCTTCCAAAATCTTTACAAAAAACAAATTAAATCTAGTTGGGAGATTTCATCTTTGGAAAATTACATTAAGAAGGAAATGATCCCCTGTGGCTTGAGGGTTCAGAATCTACCTTCTTCCCATACAGACAATACAGAATTAATGAAAGAATGGGAGTCCGCAGCAGGGACATGTTCCAAACGTTTTATGGAGATTTTAGTAAAATTTGAGAAAGAGAAAGTACTAGAGGTCAATTTAAACCTAGAGAAAGAGATTGCTATAGTACAACAATACCAATCCAATATAGAGTTTACTCAGCTTGAGACTAGATTTAAGAACAATCTAGATAGATTTCAAAATAATATAAAAATACGCAAACATCAGAAATTCGTTAGGGACTCAAAAGATTATCAAACAAATAATGTCTATCGACATTTTAATCGCAGAGTAAGAACTAATTCTGATAACTATCTAACATCAGACTATGAGTCCTCTGATACGGATACTGATGTAACTAGTGGCTCACAAATTGAACCTCAACCACATACCTCAACTGCTCCAACCTACACTAACCCCAAGGGAATACTTAAAAAAGGGGTTAATTTTTGGGGGCGTGGCCTGGCACCTGAACCGCATGGACGCAAGTCTGTAAGGCTCCTGAACCTGGAGTAGCAAAGGAGCGAAAACAACCGGACTACAAGCAATTTAATGCACAGAAATCAAAACAATACTACCTAATATGTCGCAAAGGCAAAAAAACAAATCTGCCAAGGCGGACAGGGCATCTTTCTTCCTCACCAAGACGGCACTCAAGGTGCGGGAAGGCCACAACCCGATCAAAGATGGCGGAGCCCTAGGCACTGGAGATGAATCTGCCTCACCGCCTGCCTCCCCGAGCTCGATATCGGAGGAGAGACCGCTTACTGCGACGTCTATGTGCCTAATGATGGCGGAATTCGCAGAAAGTATACAATCCTCGATGACTAAGCAAATCACTACGCTATCTGCAGACCTCCGTAAAGAGCTTCATGAAGTGGGTCAACGCACTTCCCATGTGGAGAAAAAAATGGATGAGTTTGCCGAAGCCCACAATAGCCTCGCGGACAAGCTTCAAGAGCTTGTAACAACCCTCCACGACCACAAGCTGAAAATGGCGGATATGGAGGACCGGGCTCGACGAAATAACCTACGCATCAGAGGGATCCCCGAGACGGTCCTCCCCTCTGCACTTACCACTTACCTGTTGGAGTTTTTCCGGACCTTCCAGCCGGAGATCCAACCCGACTACCTACTCATCGACAGGGCCCATCGGCTTAGACGCCCTCCACACTTACCCAACACCGCGGCCAGGGATGTTATTGTCCGGGTGCATTTCTTTCACACGAAGGAGAGCCTGATGCGAGCCAGCAGGATGGCGGGTATGCCTGAACCCTATCAACAGTTAAAGATTTTCTCTGACCTTTCAGCCGCGACCCTCCTCTTCAGAAAGAGCATGTCACCAGTCACGTCCGCACTACGGGCACAAGGAGTAATGTACCGATGGGGGTTCCCGGCAAAGCTACTCATCAAATACAATGACAAGCTGCATGGAATCTCGTCACTTGCAACAGGCATGGAGATGATCAAGGCCTGGGGCCTAACACCACCAGAGACCGCGACGGAGCGCTCATGTGACATACCACGAATGCACCCGGAGTGGACTCTCACCTGAGGCGGCCTGACTGCAGGAAGTATACAGCCATCATACACGAACTGATAAGTCACCCACTACTATACTACTGTTTAATGTTATTGTTGCATGTACACGGTTATTTCCCTACCGAGCCAGGTCACCATTGGACCCCTGGTCGTTACTCTTACTTGTGCTAAGTAGTAGCACCTCTAACTTTGCCAGACCCACCTTCTACCCCCTCTCACTGCTCGTGGAGCCTTACAGCTCAGACAGACACCCCCTAGCTATATGAGGGAAACCCAGCAAGGGGGGAAGATGGGGAAGTAGGACCAAACCCTCAGTTACCACCGTCTCCCCCGGAGAGGGGGAAAGATGAAGAGGGTGGGAAAGAAAGGAAAAAGGGGGAGAGAAAAAAAAAAAAAAAGGGAAATTTTTTTTTTTCTCTTTCACAAGTTTCTACAAAGGTAGATTGTTCTTACCGACTAGCACATTACCAAGTTCCAAAATGCTCCTCTACTCCACGGTGGGCACCCAATGCCCCCAGGCATTGGCGGCCAACTGGTCGGCGCCATTCGGTTCAAGTTAAGTGAACCCAGTTGGGTATTTTACCCACACTCTCCCCCCCCACACCCAGCCTACCCCCCTCTTCCCGGTTACGCCCTCACCCTCCAATCGCAGCAGCATCACCAATAGCCTACATGAAATCATTAATACAGATGCAATATGCACCCCACTTGTATTTAGAAATAAGACTTGTCCGACTCAGACACCGGATGGGAGCTCAGTCAAAGCCCTTAATGATTCCCCACTGTACTCACACTCTGAAATATGAAAATTGTGACCTTCAATGTTAAAGGGTTGAATACCCCTAATAAACGGCGGCTCCTGCTCAAGGAACTCCAGAAAAACAATATTGATGTGGCTTGTATACAGGAAACCCATTTTAAAAAAGGGCACGCACCGTCCCTAATCACTAAACATTACCCAACCCAGTATCATGCGCTGTCGGATAGTAAGTCCAAAGGGGTTTCCATCTTCATTCATAAAGATGTAGCTTTCCAATCCCAACAACAATACATTGACCCTACCGGGAGATATATTATCCTCATAGGAACGATCAACAACACGCAGCACACGTTGGTTGCAACATACTTCCCCAACGACAACCCCAAATCTTATCTCCAATCCATGCTCAACAAACTCGACAAATACAAGCAAGGTTCCCTAATCATATGCGGTGATTTCAACTTTACACAATCCAACCTCGACACATCTGCCCATACTACCAACCGAACACACGGCACTAGGGAACGAATTGCTAAAGCTCTCACTACCCTCTTATCCCACTATGACCTGTACGACGCCTGGAGAACTATCCACCCTACTGAGAGAGATTATACGTTTTACTCTAGGGTACACAACACCTACACGCGAATAGACACTATCCTGGTGGATAGGGCCTCCCTAGCACGTATCTCTAACTGCTCTATAGGTGAACTTACATGGTCGGATCACGCACCCTAGAGCTGTTTGAACACTTTCACTTTAAAGGGAAGGGGACATGGCGCCTCAATGATTCCCTGCTCTCAGACCCTCAATTTGTAACCTCTATACGAAAAGAAATACAGGAATACTTTACAGCTAATGCGACAGCAGATGTATCTGAAGCCACCGTTTGGTCCGCTCACAAAGCGGTTGTTCGGGGCCATTTGATACGTCGGTCCTCCTTCCTTAAACGACGACAAATCACTAGCACATTAGATTTCCACAAACAAATCGCACTAGTCACTGCACGTAACAAAACACAGCCCTCGGAAGAGCTAGCAAAGGAACTGTCCAAACTGTATGCCCGCCTAGCGGAATTGAATTTAGAGAAAACCAAACAAACGTTACATAAACTACGAGCCACCACATACCACAACAGCGGTAAAGCATCAAAATATCTAGCCGCTAGACTGCGCGCCCAATACTCCACAAAAAAAATAACCCACATCCTTAACGAAGCGGGTGAGAAAGTCATAAATCCAGACGACATAGCCCAAGAGTTTGCGAAGTTCTACTCGAAACTCTATAACCTACACCAAGATACCAACACACACATCCCGACAGACATGGCCATCTCCCAGTACCTGTCCACAATCACACTCCCCCAAATCTCTCAGGCACATGCAGACCAACTCTTGCAGCCCATAACCCTAGAGGAAGTCCTCTTAACCATCAAGACCCTACCACCTGGCAAATCCCCAGGAGCCGATGGGTTTACCAATGCCTACTACAAAACATATGTGGATGACCTAGCCCCCCACCTCTTTAAGGTGTATCATAAGGCTGCTGAAACCAATTCCCTACCACCAGAGATGCTACTAGCTACTATAGTGACAATTCCCAAACCAAACAAACCTCCCGACCAATGCAAACATTTTCGCCCCATCTCGCTCCTCAACACGGACGCGAAGATCTACGCCAAAATCTTAGCTAATAGATTAAGCCCCTTACTACCAACACTGATAGCGGACGATAAAACTGGGTTTGTCCAGGGCAGACAGGGTTCCGATAACACACGTAAACTATCCTTAGTAATGGAGAAACTCCGGAGGACCGGCGGAGGCGGACTGATCTTAGCGTTGGATGCGGAAAAGGCATTTTACCGCCTCAGCTGGCCCTTCCTGAGACAGGCACTAGCTGGATATGGCATCCCCTCTCAAGTCATCGCCCAAATATTTGCCCTATCTTCAGCCCCAACCGCCCAAGTCATGCAGTCGGGCTTTATGTCCCAGCCCTTTCAGCTAAGTAACGGCACAAGGCAGGGGTGCCCCCTCTCACCCCTGCTATATGTCCTTGCCTTGGAACCCCTGCTGAGCAAGATTAGGGAGCACGCACGTATCAGAGGAATCGAAGTATGTGGCAGAGAAACTAAAATAAGTGCGTTTGCGGATGACATACTCCTCTATATCTCCCGTCCAGAGGATTCCCTACCGCCGCTCATGGAGTTCATTCACGACTATGGCCTACACTCGTACTACTCTCTCAACACAACCAAAACCCAGGCCTTAGCAATAGGACTACCAAACCCCGCACAGGAGGCCCTTCGCACTACATATCCATTTGAGTGGCGTAGAGACAGTATCACATATTTAGGAGTCCTATTCACCAAACAAGCGACAGAACTGTACTCAAGAAACTATATAAAAACTTGGAATTCCTGTAGGCATACCCTCCAACGCTGGAGCTCCCTGTACCTGTCCTGGACAGAAAGAATAGTAGCTTTCAAAATGTCCATTCTCCCCAAATTACAATACCTCTTCCGCACACTCCCCATACAACTTCCACAGGCCTTCTTTAAAGAGGTCCACAAAGATATGTCTGCCTTTATCTGGGCAGGCTCCAGACCGAGAGTAAAAGCAAACCTACAGGACAGGAGCCGGAGGGCTTGCAGTACCCGATGTTGAAGCTTACTTTCACGCCTCGGTGCTGGCCTCGGCGGTGCCCCACTTCCTTGCTGACCCACAACCCCAATGGGTACACATAGAGCGCTCCTGGCTGAAGCCATTTGACTTTCCCAGCATGTTCTGGCTACCAAAAACCCTCAGACCACCCTTGCCGACGGCACCCCCTCTGTTAACTTTAACTCTCCGGACTTGGGATACCCACAGAACCAAACTATGCTCACCGAACCTGCTCTCCTTGGCCACCCCAATTAGAGCCCTACCATACTGCATCCCTACCTTTTATGATAAGCCTTGGCAAGCTCAAAACCTGACACACTTATACCATGTCCATGCACGAGGTAAACTCCTAGATTTCCAATACCTGAAGGATAACCACGCTCTACCGAACACCTCGCAGTTCTCCTACTTGCAACTAAAATCCTTTCTCACACGGGGAAGAACACCAACCCACCCCGCATCCACGTCCACTCAGACGACCACACTATGGGAACAGATATGCATAAACAAAAGGTTACCTCCACACTGTAAGCCCATCTCCATGTGCTACAAGTCAATACTGACCTGCCTCCCTTTCCACATGTCAACAGCTGCCCAACAATGGAACGCTGATCTAGACATGGAGATCTCCCAGCGACAATGGCATTATTTGTTCACTATGACAAAATCCCTGATTAAGTCTGCAGCCTTATTGGAACAGCAGAAAAAAACAGCCTATAGATGGTACATGGTACCCATGCGCATTTACAAAATATACCCCAACACCTCACCAGATTGCTGGAGATGCAACAACCATGTGGGAACGGTACTTCACATCTGGTGGGAATGCCTTCTTATCCAGCCATTTTGGAGAGGGGTCCATGACCTGTTGTCCTCACTGACCGCAACTAAATTGGCCCTCCATCCTAGCACATACCTAACCATGCACGTACAGGAAGGTCTCCCTAAGCATCAGCTGAAACTAATTTATCATATCATACTATCGGCTCAAAGATTGATAGCAAGAGCATGGAAATCCCAAAATGTTCCCTCGGTGGGCACCCTAGAGAAGGAAATAGATAGGCTCTCCTCGTATGAGCAAGCCTTTAGTAGACTGTGGCCCCCTAACAAAACTACCCAAAAAACATGGGAGACTTGGAGCGCATGGAGATTGGCACGCTCTGCAGAACGAGCACACAGATTGTAAATCTCGCACAGGGAAAGGGTTAATGTGTTCGATCTGTAAACAGATTCAGTCAGGACCAACAAAAACTATCCTGAGTAGTAATTCATGTACCGAATAAGGCTGCATAGATGTCTGTAACACGCAACCTAACTTTGGTTTAACTATACGAACGGTTGGTTATGTATACGCTGTATTTGATACCCCCCCCCCCCTCTTCCCTTCTGTAACCCACCCCATCCCTGATGTGAAATTTTTGAAAACAAATAAAAATTGTCAAATCTTAAAAAAAAAAAAGGGGTTAATTTTTTAGAGATGGGTCACTTAGACGGTATACAAACTCGCAGAAACAGATACTCCATACGAAACAGAGAAGGGAGCAGAGGAAGGAGAAATAGCAGGAGAAGATTTTGATCCACATTAATGACTCCGATTTGGATCTAAGAGTTATCAACCTCTCTAAACAGATCCTGAACAGCGATCACATCTCACTATTAGAGAAAGGGCTATCCTTCGTACCTGTACCCCCTCTCAATAAATTCATGTGGGTTAAAGACCTTCATCTATTTGCCCGGAAACTAGCACTGCATAAATTTCATGAGATCAATAAGGAAAAGAAGGCAAAATCTCACGGTATGTCAAATAGAGAATATGAGTGCCTTATGAATCTCATGGATTTATGGGAGGAAAATAATGAGACTAGTCATCCCAAATACACCGATCTCAAACAAAAAAGTAAATTTACCCCATACCTGGGAAACTATCGCAATATTGACCTGTTCCTAGAAACTATGAAGAATGAAATTGATAAACTAGATACGAGATCCCTTGAATTTTACCCAAACATGAACTTGTCCAGAAAAGAGCAAATGGCTCTAAAATCCCTTAAAAACAACACCGAAATCATCATCAAACCCGCGGATAAGGGTGGGAACATCGTTATGATGGACCTCACCAATTATGTGAAAATGGTACTTAATGTTCTAGAAGATGAGAATACCTATAAAATTCTAAGGTTGGATCCTACCAATGACTTCCTTACAAAATATAAGGAGATTCTGGACAAGGGACGCAGTGGAGGGTTGCTATCGTGGGATGGATACGAATTCATCCTCAATCGTTATCCTAAGATAGCAACCTTCTACTGCTTGCCTAAAGTGCACAAAAGCATGACTTTACCCCCGGGTCGCCCTATTGTTTCGGGCATAGAGAACCTGACACAGAATGGGAGTATCTATATGGACAAAATTTTAAGACCGTTTGTCGAAAAACTTCCATATTACCTTCAAGATACGAAACAGACTCTCGCCCTTTTAGCTAATCTTGAGGTACAACCTCTGGCTAAACTTTGTAGCCTGGACATTGAGGCCTTATATTCATCAATTCCTCATTAAAATGGTATCAGGCACATTAGCCATTTTTTAGAACAAAGATGCGAATCTGCGAGGTTACATACCGCATTCTGTCTTGAACTACTCGAATTTATACACACACACACACACAATTATTTTACTTTCAAAAACAAATACTACCACCAAATCAGGGAGACTGCGATGGGGACAGCTTGTGCCCCATCGTATGCTAACCTCCATTTAGGGTGGTGGACGGAGTGCTTATCCCAACATACAGGGATTTCACAATACCTACCCTTGATTTATTTATGGCGTCGCTATATAGACGACGTCTTAATTGTGTGGCTGGGTAATCTCGAGGACTTCAATGAGTTTGTCCGGATTCTCAATATTAATGATGAAAATTTACGGTTTACGAATGAGTTTGGGGGTTCAAGTCTAAACTTCTTGAATCTAACGATCTCCATTACACCCAAAAACAAAATACACACTACTCTCTATCGGAAGCCATCTGCGTCTAATAATCTCCTGAGATGGGATAGTTTCCATCCGATACCTCTTAAAA
Source organism: Pelobates fuscus (assembly GCF_036172605.1). Lineage (NCBI taxonomy): Eukaryota > Metazoa > Chordata > Amphibia > Anura > Pelobatidae > Pelobates > Pelobates fuscus. The sequence continues at coordinate 91,436,902 of NC_086329.1, forward strand.
AGGGCATTCCAACTGGCCAATACCTTCAGGACTAGACGCAATTGCAGTACGATCGATGAATTTAGGACCAAGGCCGGAGAACTAATGGAACACTTTAGGGGATAAGGGTATCCTAATAGATGCCTAAAACGGGCATATAAGAGAGCCCTTGATTCTGACCGTAATAATCTGATCTGTGTAAACACCCATAAACCATCAGAAGACCCTAAGAGAACCATACGTCTAATCGCCACCTATGACGCAGGCTGGGAGAACATAAAAAGCTCCCTTAGTCGTTTTTGGCCATTACTAACGAGTGATCTACACCTAGAAGAAGTATTAGCCCCAAATGTCACTATCACAGCCCGTAGAGGCAAGAATCTACGAGATCTGTTAGCCCCCAGCCATTTGAAAATTGGACCTCCCCCCACAACATGGCTCCAGACTCCCATAGTCGGAACATATGGATGTGGAAGATGTATCTCCTGTAAATTCATAAAAAAGGACTCTAAAAAAGTGAAAGACAGTTTAGAGAAGGAGGAATTCAATCTAACCTCCTTCTTCAACTGTAATACAGCTGGTATTGTTTATCTATTGACTTGCGAATGCAACAAGAAATATGTGGGTAAGACATTCCGCCGCTTTAAGAAACGGATACAGGAGCATATTAGATCATGTAAGAACCTGACAAACAGCCCTATCTCAAGACACCTTCGCGAATACCACAACAGCAACCCTAAAGGGTTACGCTTTTGTGGTTTGGAATTAGTCAAGAAGAATCCCAGACGAGATTATGACAAGTTCCTTAAGCAAAGAGAATGTTTCTGGATCTACTAACTTAAAACCCTGAGTCCTCAAGGCCTCAATGAAGGATTTTCATTTTCTCCCTTCCTCTAAGTTAACAAACACCTTTACGTTACTTAATAAATTAATATTTTCGCCTGAACGTACATATATTCTTAATATATTCCCAGTGTAATTTTTTATCTTCATACACTTTATTTGGTAAGTTTTTTATTTTATCTCTCTAAACTTCCCATGGTTTGAAATACCTACCTTTTTGAAAAAACTGTAATAAATTTATTAGCAGCCGATTTCTAGGGTGAAAAAACTTTATTGTTTATTTCTTTGTACCCTTCAGATCTTGGATACTATATTAGGATTTATTCATTATTGATCTCTGTCATGTAATACCTTCAAATAAGCATGGCATACCAAAGTATAATAATGATACATCGTTTTGACTTTTGTAGCTACTTTGATTGGCATACATTGTTAACACTGTAACTATGGGGTTAACCGGTGTCACACTTTTAATGTAGCAATCTATTTCGCCGGTTTATGAAGTTACACATGTTTCTCCCCGGTCTATTATCCTATCTGATCGAGCCGGGTTGTGGCCCCTCCCCTTTCTGCTACGTGGCGGCTTATGATTGGCCGCATGACGTGTACTGATGGGCGGGCCCCCACCCTTTAAAAAGTATCGGCGGGGGGGCGGGGCCTGCAGCCAAAATGGCCGGACGCACATTCTGAGGGCTCCTGCACCAGCAGGCGTTAAAACAACCCTCATGGCTACCCAGCCTAAGCCACCTATACAGGACGCCCAAAAAAGGTACCAGGACCTCACGGGGAACAAAATGATGCCCGTCCTGCGTCGAAAAACAACACCAGCGTCTGAATCGGCCTATACCAGAATGGAGCCTGAGGCCTGGGGGAAGCGGGCGATCTCCCGGCACAGAACCTCCTCACAAGCGGCAACTAAACACGGCCCTACAACCCCCCCCTCTGGACCGGCGGGGGATATCCCGGTCCTCGCTGGGGGCGACTACCCCCAAAAAAACGGCTGACCAAGCGACAAAGCCCAGAGCAAAGAGGGGAGAGCAAGGCCCAACAAAGATGGCGGCTCGGAAGCAGCCCACAACGAAGCGAGCACTCACCGAACCCCCCAAGCATACACTCGAGTTCTACACATGCCTCAGAGCCAGCATATGGCTACAACTACGCACCCGGAGACTGCTCTTCAAACAGGCGATGCAGGAAATAGCGGAATGGATCCGCCCGGCAATCCGCCGCCGCATTGGAGAAAATCTCCCTCGAGTCTCCAGAATAAGCCGCAAACCAGCACGGCGGGACACAAAGCAAGGCAACCTGGACACCAAACACCGAAGCGGGATCCACCAGCTGAAAAAGAGCACGGGCTTGGTCCGGACACCTACCACCTCAAGGGAGACCCTGCAGCGGCACCAAGACACAGCCAAGCGACCCCACACACTCCAGACAAGCCATCGCACAACACTTACCCTCACACGAGCCAGGAGCTGGAGGAGAAACCAATATTGCCGCACCTCGGTGGATGCTCCCTGGGACGTCCCCATGCCTGCACTGCCTCTACCACAGATGGGAATCGGCTGACCAAGTATCCAAGCCAGCAAAAGGGACATTTAGTCACTTACAGGGGAAGCTGAGTAACTGGACATACCTGATAAGGGACCTTTAATCTCATGCTGAGGTCGTATTTAACTGTCCCTTTTTATATATTTTTTATTTTCAGTTCATTTACAGCTCTGCTCTGCTACCCCACTTATTCTGTATGGGCAATCTGAAATACCAAGTCCTGCACTCTCTAGTCACATATAATGGTGCACTGTTGCCGTCATGTTATGGAAGAGATCAAGTCTTCTCTGCTGTTTTATTTCAGACTAGATAGCAAACAAATCTAGGCATGTGTAACTAGCCTGTCCTACTGTAGAATGTTAATTGTGCAGCCACATACTCGTTATGTTTTGATCCTCAATTATAGATCAGCCTGTTATATGCTCTACCATTAATCTTGTTTCTCTCTTTTGTAAATGTAAATGTAAACGTATGTTTTACTACTACCGTTCGCACTGTGTTATCTGCGGAATCACTCAGCATTACTATTAATATAAAAATTGTGCCTGTATTTAATTTGTCCCGCATGTTCAGCGAGAAAATGCCTGAGGACTGCTTTCGGGGCACCTCAGACCTGCCTGTAAACTTTATGCGCACTACAAAAATAAAGAATTTAAAAAGTCTCGGCGGGCTCTGGGTAATCTTACCGCTCTTGACAAAGGCGCCACATAGCGCCGAAACGCGCATCGAGAAAGACGCCAGATTTAGGCTTGTAGTTAAATAAGATGCCAGATTTAGGCTCTTAGTTAGTTTTTTATCGCACTATGGGTTTCTCTACGGGCTGTGCTTTTGTGGGTAGTCTAGCTGTTTCACATAGAGGATGATTACGATCACTAGGGCATACCGATAGCTTTACCTGGATAAGTGTACTCTGATTATGAGACAGGAGAATTAGGGATTTCTTATATAAGCCAATTATATTTATACCTACCCTATATGACTACTTACAAGCTCTCCTTTGCTGTTTTTACGTATCTTTGTCTGCATAATCCATTATTTGGATACTGTTTAGCTATTGCTTATAAGTGGGGGATGATTTAGGTGTTTTTTTTATCACCTCCACACTTGCTGCAACTGTAGCAGCAGATACAAGTGTAAGACATCTGGCACTCCAGACTGAGAGTTAATTGACTTCTTAACATATTTATCTAGTCAGGGTTGCTTCTACCACTAGTAGCACTTGATAATATTCATATGAACTAAGTCCATAAGAAGACAGTTTATAATACATTATTTTACTGTCTCCTTTTACGTTCTATCTAGTCTGCGACTGTTTTTAGACCTAGAGGAGTGTACATCTCCCTCACAATCAAGGTACTATTAATAATCAACATACAGGTTTTTGGCAACCCTCACTCTCCGTCTCTCCAACTTATTGAATACCAGGCACATAATTGGTCTAAATTGCCCTAAGTTCTCCCTATATTTGTATTATATCAGCTAGACTCCACTTAAGATCTAGACCCAATACGGGTAGCACCGCTTTACACCTTTTTCACTGTTAATATTGTCTTTTCTATGATTTTTCTATTAAAGATTTTTTTATTTTCATTGATATTGTATACACCATGGAATTTGAGCTGTATACCTTTCTGTATGGGCACACCCCCTGTTAATATTTGTTGGAAGCTGGATTTTCGCTCTCCCTTCCAGCAATTCTGACAGGTGGGGATTTTTTTCTCTACTAATTATTGCTCTGGGTTATGCCCGAATTTGTTGCCCGTCTAGTCCTCTCGTTGACTCCAGGGTCAGATTTATCTCACTCTGTAGTCATTTTTCTATATTATTTATAATCACTAAGCTCTGCTAAGAGCTTGTTTTTGTTCCTGCTCTCTGGAATTCGGAGAGGTCCACCTACTGGAAGCTGGACCCTGGTCTTGGGCCCAGAGTGGGTGGAGACGGTGAGACCCCAACCAAGCTGTGGCGTTTCGTGGGGTCTGCAGTGGTTATGGTATCGGGCAGAGTGCTTGGAGTCCTCGGAAAGCACTAGGAGCATCCGTCAGCGGAGGGTACCCGATCGGGGTGCCAGCGGTTCAGTTACAGTGGTGGCAGCGGTGGGATGGCGTCCTAGTGCGAGGAGAAGCAGCGCAGAGACACAGTTCGTTTGGAATTACAGTTTGAGGGCAACGCTAGTATTCGTACAGCGCCCCTGTTCACAGCAAAGATAACGTATCGCTTTGAGGGCGATGCTTACAGGAAAGAGGTAGAGCGGCGGTTAACCAGGTATGGCCTGAATATTTCGGTAGAGACGCTCCTGGCCACCGTGCGCGAGTTGGATGTGGAGAATCGAGCGGCATGGGAATTGGAGCTCCGATATCGGAGATTGGGGCTGTGGCCAATCGGTCTCTCCTCCTCGCATCCCAGGGAGAGGAGATTGTCGATTCCCCGTCCCTGCAGCAACCAGAATCCCAGGGAGACGAAGGTGCCGTCCTTCCTCCCCAGCGGCAGTGTGAGTCCCAGAGAGCAGAAGGTGTCGTCTTTCCTCTCCAGCGGCAGTGTGTATCCCAGGGAGCTGAAGGTGCCGTCCTTCCTCCCCAGCGGCAGTGTGAGTCCCAGAGAGCAGAAGGTGTCGTCTTTCCTCTCCAGCGGCAGTGTGTATCCCAGGGAGCTGAAGGTGCCGTCCTTCCTCCCCAGCGGCAGTGTGAGTCCCAGAGAGCAGAAGGTGTCATCCTTCCTCTCCAGTGGCAGTGTGTATCCCAGGGAGCTGAAGGTGCCGTCCTTCCTCCCCAGCAGCAGGACAATACAGGGAGTGCAGAATTATTAGGCAAGTTGTATTTTTGAGGATTAATTTTATTATTGAACAACAACCATGTTCTCAATGAACCCAAAAAAATTAATATCAAAGCTGAATATTTTTGGAACTAGTTTTTAGTTTGTTTTTAGTTTTAGCTATTTTAGGGGGATATCTGTATGTGCAGGTGACTATTACTGTGCATAATTATTAGGCAACTTAACAAAAAACAAATATATACCCATTTCAATTATTTATTTTTACCAGTGAAACCAATATAACATCTCAACATTCACAAATATACATTTCTGACATTCAAAAACAAAACAAAAACAAATCAGTGACCAATATAGCCACCTTTCTTTGCAAGGACACTTAAAAGCCTGCCATCCATGGATTCTGTCAGTGTTTTGATCTGTTCACCATCAACATTGCGTGCAGAAGCAACCACAGCCTCCCAGACACTGTTCAGAGAGGTGTACTGTTTTCCCCTTCTTGTAAATCTCACATTTGATGATGGACCACAGGTTTTCAATGGGGTTCAGATCAGGTGAACAAGGAGGCCATGTCATTAGATTTTCTTCTTTTATACCCTTTCTTGACAGCCACGCTGTGGAGTACTTGGACGCGTGTGATGGAGCATTGTCCTGCATGAAAATCATGTTTTTCTTGAAGGATGCAGACTTCTTCCTGTACCAATGCTTAAAGAAGGTGTCTTCCAGAAACTGGCAGTAGGACTGGGAGTTGAGCTTGACTCCATCCTCAACCCGAAAAGGCCCCACAAGCTCATCTTTGATGATACCAGCCCAAACCAGTACTCCACCTCCACCTTGCTGGCGTCTGAGTCGGCCTGGAGCTCTCTGCCCTTTACCAATCCAGCTACGGGCCCATCCATCTGGCCCATCAAGACTCACTCTCATTTCATCAGTCCATAAAACCTTAGAAAAATCAGTCTTGAGATATTTCTTGGCCCAGTCTTGACGTTTCAGCTTGTGTGTCTTGTTCAGTGTTGGTCGTCTTTCACCTTTCTTACCTTGGCCATGTCTCTGAGTATTGCACACCTTGTGCTTTTGGGCACTCCAGTGATGTTGCAGCTCTGAAATATGGCCAAACTGGTGGCAAGTGGCATCTTGGCAGCTGCACGCTTCACTTTTCTCAGTTCATGGGCAGTTATTTTGCGCCTTGGTTTTTCCACACGCTTCTTGCGACCCTGTTGACTATTTTGAATGAAACGCTTGATTGTTCGATGATCACGCTTCAGAAGCTTTGCAATTTTAAGAGTGCTGCATCCCTCTGCAAGATATCTCACTATTTTTTGACTTTTCTGAGCCTGTCAAGTCCTTCTTTTGACCCATTTTGCCAAAGGAAAGGAAGTTGCCCAATAATTATGCACACCTGTTATAGGGTGTTGATGTCATTAGACCACACCCCTTCTCATTACAGAGATGCACATCACCTAATATGCTTAATTGGTAGTAGGCTTTCGAGCCTATACAGCTTGGAGTAAGACAACATGCATAAAGAGGATGATGTGGTCAAAATACTCATTTGCCTAATAATTCTGCACTCCCTGTATATGGAAAGGGGAGACAGTTGGTGCCCCTCTTCACCAGCAGACAAGTATGGAAGGTTCTGGAGATAATTGGCGGGCCGAAGTAAGGCAGCGAGTGGCCACGAATGGGGATGATGTACCCATGGAGACACACCGGGTGATCTGGAACCAGGTCATGGCCGAGCGAAACACAAGGCTGGGCCGAGAATCCCAGCTGGCGAAAGAGAAAGCGTCAGGGAGCGGAGCTTGTTACCCCCTCTCCCCAGTGGCAGTCTACAGTTCAGGGAGAGGAACTTGTTACCCCCTCTCCCCAGCGGCAGTCTACAGTTCAGGGAAAGGAGCTTGTTACCCCCTCTCCCCAGTGGTAGGCTGAGTTACAGGGGGCAGAGGTAGTTGTTCCTGCCCTCCAGCAGCAGAGTGGTATGCCGGGAAGGCAGTGTGAAGTACAGGGAGAGGAGAGAAGCATCTCCCCTCCCCAGCGGCAGCGTTATTTTTGGGGAATTGGAAGCTCAGTCTCCATTCCCCAGCGGCAGAGTGTCCAGCAGGGAATAGAGAGCCCAGTCACTCTTCCCCAGCAGCAGGACACTGTATTGGGAGGAGAGACAGTCGGTCTCCCCCCACAGAGGCTGGAAGTATGTATGGGAGAGGAGCTTGTTACCCCCTCTCCCCAGCGACAGCTTAGTGGACCTGGGGGAGACTGTAAGCCCCACAACTGTGCAGATGAGACCGTGGTCTCAGCACCTACAGCACAGGATGTAAGGACAGTCAGTCCTGTCCCCCAGCAACAAGGCTGCTTAGCCAAAGGGGAGACAGTTGGTCTCCCCCTCCAACAGCGGAGCTGTGTATCTAAAGGGGAGACAGTCGGTCCCCAGCAACCTGGCTCCAACCAGGCTACTTCCGTGGTAGCGCTGGCACCAGGGCAGAGTACCGCTGGTCTCTGCCCACTCAGCAACCCACCAACACAGTCTATCAGTCCTCCACACAGCCGTGGTGAGGCACCTGGACCTGGACAAGTTTTTCCCTTACTCAGGTGTAGTAACCATGTATTGTGGGTGGGCTGTAATGCGGTTTCTGTTTTTTGGGTGGTCTGCTGGACTAACAAGGGCACTGACCGGCAGGAGGTCAGATACCCTGTTAGTCTGTTTGGAAAAGGGGAGAAATGTGACGAAACCAACCTCGCCACTGGGCATTGGAGAAGCCTGTTTGCCCGCCTCCTACCTTTGGACCATAGCCCTGGGAGATTGGGCTTTTTAAAAACAGTGTTCGGCCCTAACAGAGTGCATGCCACTCAGTCTGGCCCTTTAATTACTGTGGGAGAAGGATTGGCACTTTTTATATGGCACTTCGGATGCTGCAGAAGTTGCCGAAGTTGCAGAAGTTACCGAAGTTGTCGAAGTGACCGGCATCGGACAAAGTACCACGTGGCGGCGGCCATTTTAATGCAGTCGAACGCGGTCAGCGGTGACCTGTACCTTCCCCTACCCTTCGACACCGCAGCTGGAGACTAAGTCCCGTTCGAACATTCGAACGCCCGTTTGAATAGGACTTTGTCATCTTTTCATGGGAAATAGACCGCCACTCGACTAACGACCACCGCGGAAGTTTAACCGTGTTTTACTTCGACACTTCGTCAGAAGTCGAAGTGCGTTCGACTATTCGAACGCCGCCTTCGGATGGGACTTTGCCGATTTTCAAGGGCAGAAATAGACCGACTACACAGCCTGAATCTGTGGAACTGTCTTGGGCATACAAACAGGAACCACTGAACCGATTTGTACGAATTTTTTATATGTTTGTCCCCAAGTTATGTGGTTCATGAACATTTTGTTGCTGTGTGATACAAAATCATAAAGTTATGAAAATATATAAAAATGTGTACGTTTTAGCTGGGAGATAATTGAGGAGATACAGTAAGAAACTCAATTATCTTCCAAGCAGAGGGGAGGGAAACTGTGGGTTGTACTATTATGTTATTGGTTGTTTTATACCTCCCTGTGGACGGTCCTGTATTGGTAAAGATTGTAATAAAAGCCAGACTGGGTGTGCTAGCACCTCAGATCATCTTGGACCTTCATGAATTTTCGGCTCATGTTTGGGGGATTGGAGAACTACACTCTGGGGATTGCTATAATCACGATACTCCCCAGGGTATAATCACTAAGCTCTGCTAAGAGCATGTTTTTTGTTCCTGCTCTCTAGAATTCGGAGAGGTCCACCTACTGGAAGCTGGACCCTGGTCTTGGGCCCAGAGTGGGTGGAGACGGTGAGACCCCAACCAAGCTGCGGCGTTCGTGGGGTCTGCAGTGGTTATGGTGTCGGGCAGAGTGCTTGGAATGCACTAGGAGCATCTGTCAGCGGAGGGTACCCGGTCGGGGTGCCAGCGGATCCATTACACCCCCCCTCTACTCATCACCCCCCTCCCTCTCACAATCACCCCCCCTCTCCTCATCACACCCCTCCCTCTCACAGTCACCCCCCTCTCTTCATCACACCCCTCCCTCTCACAATCACCCCCCCTCTCACAATCACCCCCCCTCTCCTCATCACTCCCCTCCCTCTCACAATCACCCTCCCTCTCCTCATCACTCCCCTCCCTCTCACAATCACCCCCCCTCTCCTCATCACCCCCCTCCCTCTTACAATCACCCCCCCTCCTCATCACCTCCCCCCCTCTCACAATCACCCCCCAATGTGGAATCAATCTTACGGCTGTTTCTCAGTTTAATAGTCACTAATTGTACTGGAGAAAGGTCATTTTCAAGACTTAAAAATATCAAAAATCAATTAAGAAGCACAATGACCCAGACGAGGTTGTCTTCATTGAGTATTTTGTGCATCGCAAATGAGACCTTCAGAAAAATAGATTTTCATGAACGTTAGAAGAATTCTGTGTGAAAAAGTTTAGAAAGAAATTCTTCTAATCTGATATTTCATTTTAAATGTATACTTGGATTGAATCAGTTCTTAAATAAAATAACTATTAACATAAAATTTTATATGATATACAATTTGATATTTTCTTTTCTTGTGATCTGGATTTTGTTTGAATAAAGTTCCATTTTTGGTTTAGTTTAAGACTTAAAATTCATAATAATTCATACTTAAACTTTAAATGCGAATTATTATGAAATAAATGTATCTGAACTGAATTTGGTTTAATCTTCAATGAATTGAATATATTTAATTTGATTTGATAGAAAATATGATAATTTTTACTGCGTATTTTATTTTCATTATTTGAATTTTGTTTCTTTGTAAATGTTGTGTTATGTTTGATTAGTTATTGTTACAAGTACTATATATGGTGCTGAGAATAAATGTCCAAATAAGTGTTCGACTTTTTTTTAAATTTATTATCCGTGCCACATTTTTTATAAAGGTAAGTACCAATCACAACATGTTTCATTTAACATATTGATATATATCACAGTAATGATGTATTTTATTGTCTCTCATGTAATTTACAAACTTAAAAATGGGAGGTGAAAGGGCCTCATAAGTGTCACGGTAATATACCCCAACACGCAGGAATAGTTCAACAGTCAAGAGACAAGAAACAGAGTTCGTCTTACCGGACCTTAGAATGGCCGGACTAGGACGAGAGAAAGACAGAGTCAGAACAAGCCGAGGTCAAGGGAACTGAGAGACAGCGTAACGTAGAACAAGCCGAGGACTGGTACACAGAGGACAAAACAGCGGATAAGCAAGCAAGGATAAGGAGAGAGCGGAGTCAGGAACAAAGCCAAGGTCAAGCACCAAAAAACCAACTGAACGATACAAGCACTAAAGGGAACTGGACAGAAACCACGATAGGGCAAGGAGCAAGGGAAACAGGTGAGTATAAATACCCTAAGGTTCACTTTGATTGGCCCCTGTCATATCCACGCCCCCAAAACGTGAGTGTATGGGGAATGTGGCCTGACAGGGGCCAATGGGAGACTGATTCTAATTTAGTCTCCCACTGTCCCTTTAAGAGCGCGCCCGAGACGCGCGGCGCGCTCTTAATGTCGGGCGGGACACGTGACCGCTTCTCGCCGTCACTGCCCGCCTGACTGATCTTATCGTTGGCTGAGCCGCGCGCGGCTCGTGCAGGAGCAGGACCGCGCGCGGCAAGAAGAGAGGACCCCGGCCGGCCCCTGGAGAGGGTAAGTACCGCTACAGTACCCCCCCTGAAGACACGCCCACCGGGCGGGGAGGAGCAGGCCTGGCAGGAAAACGAGCGTGGAAAGAACGCACAAGGCGAGGAGCGTGAACAGCGTCAGCGGAAATCCAACTGCGTTCCTCAGACCCATAGCCCTTCCAATGTACCAGATATTGGAGGCGACCCCGAAGCAAACGAGAGTCAATTACAGCCGCCACTTCAAACTCCTCATGGCCCTCCACAGAAACCGGAGGAGGAGGAGGGACATGCCGAGTATAACGGTTGCACAGGAGGGGTTTTAACAAGGAGGTATGAAACACGTTAGGAATGCGTAAATTTTTAGGAAGATCCAATGCATACGAGACAGGATTAACCACATGCAAGATACGAAAAGGACCAATAAAACGAGGGGCCAACTTCATAGAAGGCACACGAAGACGAATATTGCGAGTAGAAAGCCAAACCCGGTCTCCCACAGCATAGGATGGAGCCGCCCTGCGATGCTTGTCTGCCTGAACCTTCTGGCGAGCAGCTGAGGCCACCAAAGAACACTGAACCTGCTCCCAAGTATTACGTAGACTAGCCAAATGTTCGTCCAGAGCTGGCATGCCCTGTAAGGAGAATGCAGCTGGAAGAACCACGGGATGCCGGCCATAAACAACGTAAAAAGGGCTGTTACCGGAGGATTCATGAGCAGCATTATTACGAGCAAACTCAGCCCAAGGAAGAAGGTCAGCCCAATTGTTCTGATGGTGGGACACGAAACAACGAAGATACTGCTCTAGAGATTGGTTGGCACGTTCAGCAGCTCCATTAGACTGGGGGTGGTAGGCTGAAGAAAACGAGAGGGAGATACCCATCTCTGTACAAAACGTTCTCCAGAATCTGGAGATAAACTGGCTACCCCTATCGGACACGATCGAAGTGGGAATACCATGCAACCGAAACACCTCCCTGGCAAAGATAGAGGCAAGTTCCTTGGATGATGGCAATTTGACAAGAGACACAAAATGAGCCATCTTAGAAAAACGATCCACAATCATCAGGATGACAGTTTTACCATTAGAGGGAGGTAATTCAACAATAAAATCCATGGATATATTGGACCACGGTCTCTCGGGTATGGGCAACGGATGCAACAACCCACAAGGAACTCTGTGGGAGGACTTCATACTGGCACAAGTGCTACAGGCATTAACGTAATCGGTGACGTCCTTGCGCAAGGAAGCCCACCAGAAATATCTAGAAACTGCTGAGAATGTCTTAGAAATACCAGGGTGTCCAGCAGTTCTAGTGTCATGATATAATGACAAGATGTCTCGTCTCTCCGGTATATCAACAAATAGCTTATCAGCAGGCCTCTCCCCAGGAGCCAAGTTTTGTTTAGCCTGAATAGCTTGTAAGAGAGAAGACGAAATGGAAAGAACAGTAGTCGCTATTATTCTGTCAGGCGGAATGACAGGGGTAACATCGACCTCGAGTTTGTCAGTAGTCTCGAATTGTCTGGACAGAGCGTCAGCTTTAGTATTACGATCACCCGGTCTGTATGTGATTATGTAATTAAAACGAGACAAAAACAGAGACCACCTGGCCTGCCTAGAAGACAATCTTTTTGCTTCACTAAGGTATGAGAGGTTTTTGTGATCCGTTAAAATGAGGATGGGATCCCTAGTACCCTCTAGCAGATGTCTCCATTCCTTGAGCGCCAAAATGATAGCAAGGAGTTCACGATTGCCTACATCATAATTCCTCTCTGCTTTGGACATCTGTCTGGAAAAGAAGCCACAAGGGTGTAACGGCTTTTCAGGTGAATCTCTTTGAGACAAGATAGCACCTACCCCTATCTCAGAAGCATCAACTTCAAGAATAAAGGGCAGTGAAGGGACAGGATGCTGTAAAACAGGAGCAGAGGCAAATGTAGCCTTCAAGAATTCAAAGGCCTCGAGTGCTTCTGGTTTCCAGACATGAGTATTACCATCCTTCTTGGTCATTCTGGTTATAGGCGCTACAATGGCAGAAAACCCTTTAATAAAACGCCTATAATAATTAGAGAACCCCAGAAAACGCTGAATGGCTTTCAAACCCTGGGGTAGAGGCCATTCCATAATGGCAGACAGTTTCTTGGGATCCATACGAAAACCCTTGGCAGAGATTATATAACCCAAGAATTGGACTTCAGATTGATCAAATGAACATTTTTCGAGTTTGCAATAGAGACCGTTAACCAGAAGAGTTCTCAACACTAATTTAACATGCATGTGATGAGTCTGTAAATCAGTAGAATAAATTAATATGTCGTCCAAGTATACTATAACGAATGTATGTATAAATTGACGTAGGACATCATTAATAAATTCTTGAAAAACTGCTGGGGCGTTACAAAGACCAAAGGGCATCACAGTGTACTCGTAGTGGCCACTCCTGGTATTGAATGCGGTCTTCCACTCGTGATCCTTTTTGATACGTATGAGATTGTAAGCACCCCTAAGGTCCAATTTAGTAAAAACTGTGGCCTGTTTAAGCCTATCAAATAGTTCTGTGATCAAAGGTATGGGGTACGCATTTTTGACGGTGATTTTATTTAGGCCCCTATAGTCAATACAAGGCCTTAATTCGCCATCTTTCTTAGATACAAAGAAGAAACCCGCCCCTGCCGGGGAAGAGGATCTTCTTATAAATCCCTTCTCTAGAGATTCCTTAATATATTCCTCCATAACCAGATTCTCCTGAGGAGATAAAGGATATATTCTCCCTTTGGGAGGCATCGTACCAGGTAATAAATTAATTGCACAATCGTAAGGCCTGTGAGGTGGCAATTTTTCAGCCTCCCTTTTATCAAAAACAGATTTAAGAGACAGGTACTGAGAGGGTATGACCGTAGGCACGGGAGGAATATTAGTAGAATTCAAAGGGGTGATTTTAACAATACAAGACTCTTGGCAAGAATCACTCCAAGAAACTATTTGTCCTGACTCCCAATCAATGGTGGGATTATGAGTACGTAACCAAGGATACCCTAACACGAGGTGAGAGGAAGGAGAAGTAATGATCTGAAACCGAATGGTCTCAGAGTGTAACACCCCTGTAGACATATGTAGTGGAACAGTTTCATGTGTGATAACTGGAGAGCATAATGGTCTACCATCTATGGCCTCAACGGCCAAGGGTGTCTCCTTCTCTCTGGTGGGTATGTTATTCTCCTTGACAAAACTGGAATCAATAAAGTTTTCGGCCGCTCCGGAATCAACCAGGGCTAGTATATTCCCTGCTATGCAGTTACTATCAAGGTGCAGGGAAACAGGAAGAAGTAATTTATTAAGAGGCAAATGTGAGGACTGTGATGTCACACCCAAGGCCAGTCCTCTATACGGTCTTAGGTGCGATAGTTTCCCGGACGCACGGGACATTCTTGTCTCATATGACCCCTCCTACCACAATAAAGACAAAGTCCCTCCTTTCTCCTATAAAGCTTTTCAGCGTCAGTAAGTTTAGCAACCCCTAACTGCATAGGTTCCTCCTCAGAACCTTTAGATCCCTCGGGAGTCTCAGCTCTAGGGGAGTTAACGGGAACAAAATGTCTATTTCTGGACCTGGTATATAACCTGTCACGGATCCTGTTATCTATATCGATAAGATAGTCAATCAGGTCCTCCAGGGGTACAGGGAGGTCCTTAGCTGCTACCTCATCCAACATAGTTTCAGACAGACCTTCCATAAACGCAGTAGTAAGCCCATTATTAGTCCAATCTACCTGTGAGGCAAGGGTACGGAACTGAATAGCATAATCGGCTACAGATTTAGATCCTTGCTTTATTCTCATTAATGCCCTGGCGGCATTTTTTGACCTTTTAGTCGTGTCAAATGTTCTACGAAACGCTGTGAGGAAGCTAGTGAAGTCGTGTACCATAGGCCCATTAGCCTCCCAAATAGGATTTGCCCATTCTAGTGCCTTATCCGTAAGTTGGTGCATAAGAAAACCCACCTTAGATCTATCAGTGGGAAATGAACGTGGGTACATTTCAAAGTGGAACTCCACTTGATTAAGGAATCCCCTACATGTCTTAGCGTCCCCTCCATACCTAGGTGGCGGGGTTAGATGTGCTGAAGCATTAGGCATATTAGCAGTGTCTGGTATAGGGTTTACAGGAGGCGCAGGTACAGGTACCGGAGCTGATCTGGATAACAGTGTCTGGATGGCTTGAGCCATTTGATCCATACGGTGATCCTGTTCTGCGAATCTAGCCTCATGAGTGGCCATCTGTTGTCCTAAACCTGCGGGGTCCATGGCCCTATCGTAATGTCACGGTAATATACCCCAACACGCAGGAATAGTTCAACAGTCAAGAGACAAGAAACAGAGTTCGTCTTACCGGACCTTAGAATGGCCGGACTAGGACGAGAGAAAGACAGAGTCAGAACAAGCCGAGGTCAAGGGAACTGAGAGACAGCGTAACGTAGAACAAGCCGAGGACTGGTACACAGAGGACAAAACAGCGGATAAGCAAGCAAGGATAAGGAGAGAGCGGAGTCAGGAACAAAGCCAAGGTCAAGCACCAAAAAACCAACTGAACGATACAAGCACTAAAGGGAACTGGACAGAAACCACGATAGGGCAAGGAGCAAGGGAAACAGGTGAGTATAAATACCCTAAGGTTCACTTTGATTGGCCCCTGTCATATCCACGCCCCCAAAACGTGAGTGTATGGGGAATGTGGCCTGACAGGGGCCAATGGGAGACTGATTCTAATTTAGTCTCCCACTGTCCCTTTAAGAGCGCGCCCGAGACGCGCGGCACGCTCTTAGTGTCGGGCGGGACACGTGACCGCTTCTCGCGGTCACTGCCCGCCTGACTGATCTTATCGTTGGCTGAGCCGCGCGCGGCTCATGCAGGAGCAGGACCGCGCGCGGCGAGAAGAGAGGACCCCGGCCGGCCCCTGGAGAGGGTAAGTACCGCTACAATAAGTTGAATAGCCTAGGGCCTCTTTTCATCTAAATCCGGCCCTGCCTATGGGGAAGCACTGTGATTGGATCAGGCTATCCACTTCTGATGATGTCAGCAGACTGCTTGTTTTTCTGAGTATAACAGTATGCAGATTTACAGCTTCAGGCTTGAATACAGTAAGATTTTTACATATATTTATGGGGGCATGAGGGGCCCAGGGGGGCTAGATGGTGGACCCTATAGGGTCAGGAGCACATGTTTGTGTTCCTGACCCTATAGTGATCCTTTAAATAAATTAGGTTCTGATTGAGGTAGGCATTTCTGTTTTTGGCATCTCATTTAGCATATAAGTGATCAAGTGAGATAGCCCAAGGGCGAAACCGGTTGTGACTATTCAGAAGGACTTTTTAATTTGCTTTTATTTCACTTTGTATGGTATATTACAATAAATGTTTTTTTTACCCTCAAAATTGTATGGTTTTTCAATATTTTTTTATCCTGCATTTATTTTATCATCTTAAAGGAGACTCGCCAGGGACCATCACAACATCTACCTCTACTTATTAATATATTCTTACATATATAGACACACATATATATATATAAATTGGATACAAATGCAGAAAGAAAAGTCCTGCGCTCAACTCCCATCACTACTGGGCGGCTGCAATGACTACAGTACACATCAGCCCCAATACATAGTAAAAAACAAAGAAAAACATGTTACTTGCGCTCTATCCTTTATCCCTATGTATTTTTAAAACAAATGGAGGTCTTTTAGTTACCTCCAATGGCCATGAGAGGATTGAGCCCACCTGCCACATCAAGGCAGACCCCCCTAGGTGGGTCCTAACTCTAACCATTCACCTTGCTTCCTTGAGCCTCTGGCAAAAATCTCTAATGAGACAGAAAGGGGTATTTTTTTAATATACACCCCTATACATTATTAACTCTTAATAGGGAACACATGGGATGGGCGGCTGCATTGTAACAAGGCTGAGTAATACAAAAATTGGATACAAATGCAGAAAGAAAAGTCCTGCGCTCAACTCCCATCACTACTGGGCGGCTGCAATGACTACAGTACACATCAGCCCCAATACATAGTAAAAACCAAAGAAAAACATGTTACTTGTGCTCTATCCTTTATCCCTATGTATTTTTTAAAACAAATGGAGGTCTTTTAGTTACCTCCAATGGCCATGAGAGGATTGAGCCCACCTGCCACATCAAGGCAGACCCCCCTAGGTGGGTCCTAACTCTAACCATTCACCTTGCTTCCTTGAGCCTCTGGCAAAAATCTCTAATGAGACAGAAAGGGGTATTTTTTTTTATATACACCCCTATACATTATTAACCCTTAATAGGGAACACATGGGATGGGCGGCTGCATTGTAACAAGGCTGAGTAATACAAAAATTGGATACAAATGCAGAAAGAAAAGTCCTGCGCTCAACTCCCATCACTACTGGGCGGCTGCAATGACTACAGTACACATCAGCCCCAATACATAGTAAAAACCAAAGAAAAACATGTTACTTATGCTCTATCCTTTATCCCTATGTATTTTTAAAACAAATGGAGGTCTTTTAGTTACCTCCAATGGCCATGAGAGGATTGAGCCCACCTGCCACATCAAGGCAGACCCCCCTAGGTGGGTCCTAACTCTAACCATTCACCTTGCTTCCTTGAGCCTCTGGCAAAAATCTCTAATGAGACAGAAAGGGGTTTTTTTTTTTTTTTTTTTATATACACCCCTATACATTATTAACCCTTAATAGGGAACACATGGGATGGGCGGCTGCATTGTAACAAGGCTGAGTAATACAAAAATTGGATACAAATGCAGAAAGAAAAGTCATATATATATATATATACACACACATAATGGAAGGAGATAAGTAAATATAGTATTAAAAATCATGAAAGTGATAGGTCCTATTTAATTAAACTAAGCCAGGATTTGCAGAACCCCACTTATTGTAGGAGCAATGGGTTTATGGCACTAGGTACCCTATGGGACCCTAATAAGTTGTCAAGCTGTTCTTAAAAGTTTTGACTGCTTACTTATTACACCATAACTAATGCAGCAGGTTGCTCAGAGTGATCTCCTTTAAAGTGCTCATGTATTTCAAGTAGTATGCATGCAGAACATGTCTTCCATATATTATACAAGTCCGTCTGATACACAAGTTGATTTGATGTCTAAATGTACAGATTAAACTTGGATGGTAAGGTCATGTGTAATGACTAGTAACACGCGACTAGTGAAAAAGCTGATTTGGTAGTAGGGATATTTTTAAAATAAATATGCCAACATCAGCCTCTTTATTGTGCTTGTGCTGCCAATACGAGCCTTTTTTATTGCATTGTTCGTATTTCTGTGGGTAGTTTAATTATTCTCATTGCTGTGCGTAAGAGATTGAGCAAGACGTTGGTTACAATGCTCATGCAGTTTCGCCCTCACTGGCTGGTGTATACAGGATTAATCCAGAACCCTTTTAAATATGTATGATAGAATTTTTAAGCATAAGTTCACCATCCATGCCCACCTTTTCCTGGTTTTATAATGGATATTGATGTTATGCTAATCAGTAGCTCTTTGCCATACCCGCTCCTTCACGGCTCTGACTTTCAATGTTGTCAGAGCGCAGGCTGAGAATCTCTGAGCCTGTGCTCTGACTCACTAACTGAGCGTCGGAACCACGAGGGAGAGGATATGATCTGACTGCACCTACTGCTGGTGCGCACCAGTGGACCACCAGCGAATCGTTTAAATTGAATATGCTGGTGTCCCCAACTTGTGAGCTGTGTTGGCCGCCGGGCGCCTCTGTTGTCATGGCACTGTCATAGCTTAATTGATGGTATCATCGATACCCTGAGACTTCCGGGTAGCCGGAGCCTTGCCACGCCCCCTTTTCTGACGCGGTCATCCCGCGCTACTTAGGGAGACCGCGCCAGATCTAAATTGCTGGATTATTGAAAAAGGTTACGACCGCAATCACATACCCAGCTGAACTTCTTCGCTCTCTTTACACGTGTACCTGACCCGGACTGGATATCGCTGACTCCCTCTCTTCTCACCACGACCTTGGATTGTATCACGGACCACCCCTGCATGCTCAATAACCTCCCCAGCTTAGCGACAAGCTAAACGCAAGCTGGAACTACTCTCATCAAAAGCTAAGTAGAATCTTCAGTACTAATTCGGATTTCACCTACACGCAAGTCTGTCTTACTTTCTATTGCTACAACTAACAATCCTTCCTGCAAACTTGCCTCATTGTTACTCCCAGGAAGCAGTCATTTTTCATGGACTAACTAATTGCTTTCTTGAAATTGCAAACTACTTCTGCTTGCTTCATCTAACCACGCTGACATTTAAAGCTACAGTATCAGTATAAACTCTTGCTTCAATTGAATCTGTTCTACTTGCTTTGCCTAACTACGCTGACATTTAAAGCTACAGTATCAGTATAAACTCTTGCTTCAACTGAATCTGCTTCTACTTGCTCTGCCTAACTACGCTGATAATTAAAGCTACTGTGTCAATCTCTTTGCTTGCTTAAAACCAAATTGATTTATTAAAGAATCGTCAGATATCTGCAGTTGTGTTCCAAATCTATTCATAATATTCAAGTGAACCTGACAGACCTGACATAATAATCCAGCCAATTTAATGGATCCAGCAGACATCGATTCTCGAATGAATGCACTAACTCAAAGAGTGGATACACTTGCTCAAGGCATGCAAGATATGCAGATTACAAATGAAAGACTCCTTACCTATGTAAGAGACCTGCAAATATATACTCCCCACCAGGTTCTGCACTCCACCAGTGACCCTGCTGTTTGCAACCCTGAGAAGTTTAGTGGAGATAGATCCAAATATAGGGAGTTCATTAATGCCTGCAAATTATTAATTGCCTTAAAATCCAGATCTTATCCCACTGAAAGGTCTAAAGTTTGTTCCGTTATTTCTTTTTTGAGAGGTGAACCAATGGCTTGGGCTCACTCCTTTCTGGAAAATGATGATCCCATACTAGACTCCCTGGATGAATTCTTTGAAGCAATGTCTCTTCTGTATGAAGATCCAAACAAACAAGCCACAGCGGATTTAACCATTAGAACCCTACAACAAAGAAACAGACCCGTTGAAGATGATATTGCTGAATTCAAAAGATGGGCAACAGAAACTCAGTGGAATGACATTACCTTACGCAACCAGTAAAGGATGAAATCGCAAGAACTGAACTTCCTCCTACTTTAAACACCCTGATTCAACTTTCAATCAGTATTGACAGACGACTTAGAGAAAGAAAGGCTGAAAAAGCTCTTTCCAATTCATTGTGGAAAAAAACAGTCACTCATTCAAGGTTACCTGAGAAACCATCAATACAAACAGAAGCTATGGATATAGGGGTCATAAGAAGTCCTCTTCCCCCAGAAGAGAGAACAAGAAGAAGACAACTAAACCTCTGCATGTACTGCGCCTCACAAGATCATGGGATTCCAGAATGTCCTTTACTAAATTGTTCTAGAGGTGGTAAGCATGCTTCTGTTACCTCTATACTGAGTGTACTTCCTCCTAATTCAAACACTCACCTCTCTTCCATATCTCTCATTTTACAGTGGGACAAAGAAAGAATTACGACTAAGGCCATCATCGATTCTGGTGCTAATGGGGTGTTCCTCGATTCAGCATTTGTAACAACCAATAAAATCAGAGTAATTGATGGCTCCTTTATTTCCTCAGGTCCTATAAAAAATGAAACTATTCCTTTAAGGATGACTACTAACAATATTCATTCCGAATTTATTGTTTTTGATGTTATCACTTCCCCACTTTATCCAGTCATATTAGGAATCAATTGGTTAAGAACACACAATCCACAAATTATATGGTCTCCTTTCTCTCTCATCTTTTGCTCGGACTATTGCAAAGGAACCTGTTTACAGCATCTCTCAATTTGCCAAGTTACCAAGGAAACGGTTATCCCTACACAGTATTCTGAGTTTGCAGATGTTTTCAGTAAAAAGGAAGCTGAGTCTCTCCCACCACACCGTCCATATGACTGTCCAATAGACCTTATTCCTGGTGCTCCTATTCCTTATGGACACATCTAACCTCTTTCAGAAACAGAATTAGAAAATCTCAAAGAATACCTGGATGAAAAACTCCAAAAGGGATTCATTAGACCTTCTAGCTCACCAGCTGCCTCTAGTATTTTTTTTGTAAGAAATAAAGACCAAACCATCCATCCTATCATAGATTACAGAGCCTTGAACAAGATAACTGTTAAAAATCGTTATCCCCTTCCTCTAATAAACAAATTGATTGAAAGATTAAGAACAGCTACTATCTACACCAAACTTGATCTCCGTGGAGCATACAACCTTATTAGAATAAAAGCCGATGATGAATGGAAAACTGCCTTCCGGACCCGATATGGCCTCTACGAGTATCTTGTTATGCCTTTTGGGCTCTGTAATGCCCCCGCTACATTTCAACATTTCATAAATGACATCTTCAGGGATCTTCTAGATGTTTGTGTCATCATCTATCTAGATGACATCTTCATATACTCTAACAATCTCGAAGAACATAGGAAACACGTGCGATAGGTCTTATCCAGATTGAGAACTCACAAGTTATACGCTAAACCAGAAAAATGTATTTTTGAAGTGAGTGAAATTACCTTTTTGGGGTATGTAATTTCCCCTCATTCCATAGGAATGGATAGTTCCAAAATAGATTGTATTCTTAAATGGCCTGTTCCTGCTAATGTAAAAGACTTACAACGTTTTCTTGGGTTTGCCAACTTTTATAGGAAATTCATTAAAAACTATTCCGACATGGCTCATCTGTTGAATTTCCTCAATAGCAATAAACGTCCATTTGTTTGGAACAAAAAAGCTCAATCAGCCTTCAACGAACTAAAAGAAAGATTTACAACTGCTCCTATTCTTCAACTGCCTAACCCTACATTTCTTTATGTTCTGGAAACAGATGCCTCAGAGACAGCTATCGGAGCTGTCCTTTCACAACACAAATCGCCTCAAGATCCCCTCCATCCAGTCGCCTTCTTTTCACGTTCTATGTCTCCCGCTGAGAAAAACTACCCTATTGGTGAAAAGGAATTACTCAGTATAAAAGCAGCTTTTGAAACTTGGCGACATCTTCTCGAAGGAACAAAAAATCCTATAGTGGTTTATACAGACCACAAAAATCTTGAGTATCTCTACACCAACAAGACACTCTCAGCCAGACAAGTAAGATGGAATCTTTTCTTTTCTCGTTTTAATTTTCAAATCGTTTCAGATCCAGAAACAAAAAAGCCGATGCCCTTTCTAGAATCACTCAAGACCCTGGCATACAGAATCTTCCTGAGCAAGGAACTCCTCCCTATAAAAGCATTGGGGTCATATCATCCCTGATTGATGCCATTAAAAATCTAAAAGAAGAAGATCTTGATCTTCCCAAGTCAACAAAACTAACAAAGAAAAACAGCATCTTCTATTTCAAAAACAGGATTTATATTCCTCCCTTATTTAGGGATGAATTGCTCAAAATGATTCACGACTCTCCTTTGGCTGGTCATCCTGGTATAAAAAAGACCTTAGAATTATCTACAAGACATTATTGGTGGCCTCGCCAGGACAGAACCATTGAATCCTATGTTAAAACTTGTCCAACCTGCCAGAGGTCCAAGCCTGAACATCATCAACCATTTGGTCAATTATTAAACTTACCTATCCCAGAAAGGCCCTGGCAATTCATCTCTATGGACTTTTTAGTAGAACTTCCTCCATCTCAACATTATACCACCATTCTCGTAGTAGTGGACCGCTTCACTAAAATGTCCCATTTTATAACTTTGAAGAAATTGCCCTTATCATCTGAGCTTGCTAAAGCATTTATTGATAACATCGTTAAACTTCATGGACTTCCTGATGAAATTATTTCAGATAGAGGAACTCAATTCACCTCCAAATTCTGGAAGGAAACATGTTCTTCTCTACAAATCCAACGCAAACTGTCCTCCGCATATCACCCCCAAACCAATGGGCAAACAGAAAGGGTTAATCAATGTGTAGAACAATATCTACGATGTTATTGTTCATACCTACAAGATGATTGGATCACATGGTTACCTATGGCCGAATTTGCTTATAACAACTCCATTCACACCAGCAGTAAAATGACGCCCTTCTCAAATTATGGGTTCCATCCCTCTTCGTTTCCCAACCACACCATTCCTTCATCCAACCCTGCCGTTTCTGATCGAAACTCTTTTGTGTCTTCCTTGTTCCTCAAATTAAGAGAAAATCTCAAATTAGCATTACATAACCAAAAGAAATTCTTTGATACCAAAAGGCAACCTCCTCCTACTTACAAAGTAGGCGATCTTGTATGGCTTTCTTCCAAAAACATAATCACTAACCGTCCCTCGAAGAAATTAAGTTCTCTCTTTCTTGGTCCTTTCCGCATAGTATCAATCATTAACAGTAACGTTGTTAAATTAAAGCTTCCTCCAACTCTAAAACTTCACCCTGTATTCCACGTTTCCTTACTGAAACCACATCTATCTGACCCTTTCCACAGGGATGTAACTACTTCTCCTGACCCTGTTTTGGTACAAGGTGAAGAAGAATATGAGATCCAAAAGATTCTGGATTCTCGAATCCATCGTGGTTCCCTCCAGTACTTAATTAGATGGAAGGTATACGGAATTGATGAAGACTCTAGGGAAGACTCCTCTACCGTTCATGCAGATAGGTTAATCACCGCCTTTCACAGACGGTACCCTTCCAAACCATGTCAATAGCACCCAGAGGTTGCTCCATAACGGGGGGGTATTGTCATAGCTTAATTGATGGTATCACCGATACCCTGAGACTTCCGGGTAGCCGGAGCCTTGCCATGCCCCCTTTTCTGACGCGGTCATCCCGCGCTACTTAGGGAGACCGCGCCAGATCTAAATTGCTGGATTATTGAAAAAGGTTATGACCGCAATCACATACCCAGCTGAAGTTCTTCGCTCTCTTTACACGTGTACCTGACCCGGACTGGATACCTGTCAGGATCGGGACAGGGATCCAACACGCAGAGTACAAACAGTAGCCAGATACGTATACCGGACCTTAGAATGGCCGGACTAACGTAAGTAGTAAAGTATAGAATGGTCAAAGACAAGCCGAGGTCGAGGGTAACAGAAGACAGGTAAGCGAGAGACAAGCCGAATCAAGGGTAACAGAGATAAGCAGAGTAAGGTAAACAAGCCGGGTCAAAACCAAAAGGGATAATAGAATACACAAGCACTGAGTGACTAGAACAAGCTAGAACCACGACAGGGAAATGAGCTAATGAAAGAAGCTCTGTTAAATACCCTGTTCAGAGCAGTAACCACGCCTCCGAGGCGTCCTGATTGGTCCTGCAGCGATTGAGTGACAGGTCGTTCCGGAGGAGTGTCCTGATGACAACTTCCTGCCTAGATGCTGTAAAAGGCAGTCACTCCCTCGCGGCCGGCCTTGCATGACCGGATAGACCGTGGGAAAGGGAGCCATCAGGCCGTCTGGATGGAGGAACAGCTAAGTCTCTACCTCTTTCGGAGGTAGAGACCGCAGGTACCCTGACAGTACCCCCCCTCTCAGATACGCCCACCGGGCGGAATACACCAGGGCGAGAAGGGAATCGAGAGTGAAACGCCCTGCGGAGACGGGGAGCATGCACCTCCTCCTGAGGTACCCAACTTCTCTCCTCAGGACCATAACCCTTCCAATCGACCAGATATTGCAGTTTCCCCCGGGAGATTCGAGAATCAACGATGGAATTGACCTCATACTCCTCCTGACCCTCCACCTGAACTGAGCGGGGAGGGGCGATCGTGGAGGAGAACCTGTTACATACTAATGGTTTTAGCAAGGAAACATGAAATGAATTAGGAATGCGTAAGGCATTAGGCAACGCTAAACGATACGCAACTGGGTTAATTTGAGACAGTACCCTGTAAGGTCCAATATATCGAGGAGCAAACTTCATGGACGGCACTTTTAACCGAATGTTTCTAGTACTTAACCATACTCTATCGCCTGGAACAAACACCGGTGCTGCCCTTCTACGTTTGTCAGCGTGTTTTTTAACCAGCATAGAATTGTGCAGAAGGATTTGTCGAGTTTGATCCCACAACTCTCTTAAATTGGCAACATGAACATCCACCGACGGTATCCCTTGAGAAGAAGACTCCGAAGGAAGGATGGAAGGATGAAAGCCATAATTCAAGAAAAAAGGGCTAGAATGCGTAGAATCACAAATGAGATTGTTATGTGCAAACTCCGCCCAAGGAATCAAACCGACCCAATCGTCCTGGTGTTCTGAAACGAAACAACGTAAATATTGTTCAACTTTTTGGTTAGTGCGTTCAGCAGCTCCATTGGACTGCGGATGATAGGCAGAGGAGAAATTCAATTTGATGCCTAGTTGGGAGCAGAATGATCTCCAAAAACAGGAAACAAATTGGGAGCCTCTGTCAGAGACAATTTGGGAAGGTATCCCATGCAAACGGAAAATCTCCCTGGCGAATATCTCCGCTAATTCGGGCGAAGATGGGAGTTTAGGTAAGGGAATGAAGTGAGCCATTTTAGTAAATCTGTCTACCACAGTGAGGATGACAGTCTGCTTTTTAGAGATAGGCAAATCAACAATGAAGTCCATTGCCAGGCTTTTCAGGAACCTCTAAAGGGTGCAGAAATCCGCATGGAAGCGAATGGGGTAGCTTGGTCTTGGTGCAAACTTCACATGCCCCGATGAATTCTTTAATATCCTTGCGTAAGTCAGGCCACCAAAAATCTTTAGAGACCAGCGCATAGGTCTTGCGGATGCCAGGATGCCCAGCCACCTTGCTGTTATGGAGACAGCGTAGCACCTCCAGTTGGAGAGCGGCAGGAACGAAGTGTCGATCCCCAGGAGTCTGTTTGGGTGCCAAATGCTGAAACTTCATGATCTCAGAAAGCAATGGAGAGTGAATCCTGAGATTCGTGTTCGCGACGATATTCCCTTTAGGAACTATGGAGGACAGAAGTGGTTCAGTTATAGTGGATGGTTCATATTGACGAGACAAAGCATCGGCTTTAGAGTTCTTAAAACCAGGTCTATACGTAAGTACATAATTAAAGTGAGTGAGGAACAAAGCCCAGCGAGCCTGCCTGGCGGACAAGCGCTTAGCCTCCCCAATATAAGACAAGTTCTTATGATCCGTTAGGATAGTAACAGGGTGTAGTGTCCCTTCCAGTAAATGTCTCCACTCCTTTAAAGCCTTAATGACCGCTAACAGTTCCCTCTCCCCGATGTCATATCTGCTCTCAGGCCCAGAATTTTTTTTAGAGAAGAAACCACAAGGGTGTAACGGTTTATCCACCCCTAACCTTTGAGACAGAACAGCCCCAACTCCTGTCTCAGAAGCATCGCCCTCGAGCAAGAAAGGCAGAGTCGTATCAGGATGAACTAGAATGGGAGCTGAGGCAAAAAGGTCCTTGAGAGTCTTAAAAGCACCAAGAGCTTCCTCAGACCAGAACTTAGTATCAGCCCCTTGTTTGGTCATATTGGTAATAGGCGCAATGATAGAGGAGTAACCCTTTATGAAGCGCCTATAGTAGTTGGAAAAACCAATAAACCTTTGGATAGCCTTGAGTCCTTTGGGCAAAGGCCAGTCTAAAATAGATTGGAGTTTACCAGGATCCATTTTAAAACCTTCCCCAGAAATCACGTACCCAAGAAAGTCTACCTGAGACTGATCAAAACTGCACTTTTCCAATTTGCAGTATAGACCATGTTGCAGAAGTTTGTGTAACACCTTTCTGACCTGTCTATGGTGAGTCTCAATCTCCTTAGAGTGTATTAGTATGTCGTCCAGGTAAACAATAACACAATCATGCTGAAACTCCCTAAGTACCTCATTAATCAACTCTTGAAATACTGCAGGAGCATTGCATAGTCCAAATGGCATAACAGTGTATTCGTAATGGCCATACCGGGTATTGAATGCCGTCATCCACTCGTGACCTTGCTGGATTCTCACCAAATTGTAAGCCCCTCTCAGATCTAACTTGGTGAAGATTTTGGAGCCCTTAAGACGATCAAATAACCCGGTAATCAGTGGGATAGGATAGGCATTTCTGACAGTTATTTTATTCAAGCCTCGGTAATCGATACAAGGTCTCAGCGTGCCATCCTTCTTCTTAATGAAAAAGAACCCCGCCCCGGCCGGAGAAGAAGACCTCCTGATGAATCCCTTTTCTAAATTCTCCTGAATATACTCCTCTAGAACCGAGTTTTCCTGAA
Source organism: Pelobates fuscus (assembly GCF_036172605.1). NCBI lineage: Eukaryota > Metazoa > Chordata > Amphibia > Anura > Pelobatidae > Pelobates > Pelobates fuscus. Next base: position 91,464,021 of record NC_086329.1, read on the forward strand.
CAGACAAAGGATATACATGGCCCCTCGGAGGCATAGTCCCGGGTAGAAGCTTAATTTTACAGTCAAATGACCTGTGTGGCGGCAAAGAATCGGCATTCTTCTTGTCAAACACTGCCCTTAAGTCTAGGTAAAGGTCTGGTATTTGTCTTTCTGTGGACTGAGTAGGATTCTCCTGTATGTTAATATTAGCTAATGGAGAAACCTTGCACAAACATCGATCCTGGCAGCCCTGGCCCCACGAGAGTATCTCCCCTAACTCCCAATCAATAATAGGGTTATGTTCTTTCAACCATGGGTACCCCAGAACTATGGGAACGGAAGGAGACGAAATGAGCAGAAGAGATAAATTCTCCACGTGTAGGATACCAACATTTAACTCAATGGGTATGGTCTCACGAAAGATAACAGGGTCTAGTAGTGGTCTACCATCTATGGCCTCAACGGCCAAGGGTGTCTCCTTTAGCTGGGATGGGAAATTGTTTTTACTAGCAAAGGCTTGGTCGATAAAATTCTCAGCAGCACCGGAATCTATCAAAGCCATAGCCCTTACTACTTCCCTCTCGCAAGTTAAGGAAACTGGTAGCAGAAGCCTGTGATCTTTATAATTAGGAGTAGAGGACAAAATAGAAACACCCAAGGCCTGTCCTCTAGAGAGACTTAGGTGCGAGCGTTTCCCGTGCGGTTAGAACAGTTCGAGAGTAAATGACCCTTAGCTCCACAATACATACACAAACCCTCTCTTCTCCTGTACTGTCTTTCCTCCTCAGAGAGGCGGGTATACCCTATCTGCATAGGTTTAGGAAGCAAAGATACCGTGGAGTCAGGACTTGGAAAAGCGGGGGCTAACCTAAAAGAAGGTCTCCGGTTCCTCTCTCGAGTGTTCTGTCTCTCTCTTAAACGTTCATCTATACGAGAGATGAACGAAATTAAATCCTCTAAATTCTCAGGGAGTTCTCTGGTAGCAACCTCATCAAGGATTACTTCAGATAAGCCATTCAAAAATACATCCATATACGCCTGCTCATTCCACTTGACCTCTGACGCCAGAGACCTGAACTCTAGTGCATAATCCACCAGTGTTTGGTTCTCCTGTCTCAGACGCAACAGTAATCTGGCTGCATTAACCTTTCTACCTGGAGGGTCAAATGTTCTTCTAAAAGCAGCTACAAAGGCGTTATAGTTATAAACTAATGGGTTATCGTTCTCCCATAATGGGTTGGCCCATCTCAGAGCTTTCTCAATAAGTAGGGTGATAATAAATCCTACCTTTGCCCTATCTGTAGGATAAGAGCGAGGTTGCAATTCAAAATGGATACTAATTTGGTTTAAGAAACCACGACACTTCTCAGGAGCCCCACCATAGCGTACTGGGGGGGTAATGCAAGAAGAAGCACCCACTGTGGCTACCTCTAGACCTGAACCGACAGGAGAAACAGGGGTATTACGTATCTCCTCTGGTGGGTTATTGGCACGAGATAATAGAGCCTTTAGCGCAAGCGCCATCTGATCCATTCTGTGATCCATGGCTTCAAACCTAGGATCAGGCGAGGCAAGCTGACTGTTTGTACTCGCAGGATCCATTGGCCCTGTCGTAATGTCAGGATCGGGACAGGGATCCAACACGCAGAGTACAAACAGTAGCCAGATACGTATACCGGACCTTAGAATGGCCGGACTAACGTAAGTAGTACAGTATAGAATGGTCAAAGACAAGCCGAGGTCGAGGGTAACAGAAGACAGGTAAGCGAGAGACAAGCCGAATCAAGGGTAACAGAGATAAGCAGAGTAAGGTAAACAAGCCGGGTCAAAACCAAAAGGGATAATAGAATACACAAGCACTGAGTGACTAGAACAAGCTAGAACCACGACAGGGCAATGAGCTAATGAAAGAAGCTCTGTTAAATACCCTGTTCAGAGCAGTAACCACGCCTCCGAGTCGTCCTGATTGGTCCTGCAGCGATTGAGTGACAGGTCGTTCCGGAGGAGTGTCCTGATGACAACTTCCTGCCTAGATGCTGTAAAAGGCAGTCACTCCCTCGCGGCCGGCCTTGCATGACCGGATAGACCGTGGGAAAGGGAGCCATCAGGCCGTCTGGATGGAGGAACAGCTAAGTCTCTACCTCTTTCGGAGGTAGAGACCGCAGGTACCCTGACAATACCGCTGACTCCCTCTCTTCTCACCACGACCTTAGATTGTATCACGGACCACCCCTGCATGCTCAATAACCTCCCCAGCTTAGTGACAAGCTAAACGCAAGCTGGAACTACTCTCATCAAAAGCTAAGTAGAATCTTCAGTACTAATTCGGATTTCACCTACACGCAAGTCTGTCTTACTTTCTATTGCTACAACTAACAATCCTTCCTGCAAACTTGCCTCATTGTTACTCCCAGGAAGCAGTCATTTTTCATGGACTAACTAATTGCTTTCTTGAAATTGCAAACTACTTCTGCTTGCTTCATCTAACCACGCTGACATTTAAAGCTACAGTATCAGTATAAACTCTTGCTTCAATTGAATCTGTTCTACTTGCTTTGCCTAACTACGCTGACATTTAAAGCTACAGTATCAGTATAAACTCTTGCTTCAACTGAATCTGCTTCTACTTGCTCTGCCTAACTACGCTGATAATTAAAGCTACTGTATCAATCTCTTTGATTGCTTAAAACCAAATTGATTTATTAAAGAATCATCAGATATCTGCAGTTGTGTTCCAAATCTATTCAGAATTTTCAAGTGAACCTGACAGACCTGACAGGCATCCTGCGTGACCGCACGGCGTGCACACCCCAACGGCTGGCCCTGCTGACACACACTGACGTTACTACTTAGACATCCCTCAATATTAATACAGACATCAGAGTAAACACCAATAAACTGTGGAAACAGAGCTGATCCCCCCAAATTTATAAAGATTTGCTTAGTGGATTTATTGTAAGATTAAATCAGGCCTCCTCCTCTCTCTCTCCCATGCGCTGCTCTGTAGGCTGGGAGGAAGTGAAGAGTAATCACATTCTCCCAGCACAGCGCCACCTGTGGCTGCATGGGGAACAGCTGTTTAATGTGATGCTTGCAGGACGGCCAGCTGCCGCAGAACCTCTTTGTTTCCGTCTCTGCAAAGGGCTCCAGGCACCAGTGGCGTCTCTAGGATTCATTTTTAGGGGGGGCACATGGTGGGCCTGGGACAAAAGTAGGGGGGCACATTTAACCACGCCCTCGCCGCAGTTTGACCCCGCCCCTGCCGCATGTTTAGTCCCGCCCCCGTCACAATGTGTTTTTTTTTTTTTTTTTTTTTTTTTATAATCCCTGGTGGAGGATTCATTATTTTTCACCAGGGATTATTAAAAAAAAAAAACATTTCCCTTGATATAGTGCCATAGTTGCCAACATTTGAGAAATTGGGACATTCAGCGCTCCCTGTAAAGTGCTGCTCTCTGTATAATACATGGCTGTGTGTATAATATCCTGGGACAGTCAGTGCTCCCTGTATAGTGTTGCTCTCTGTATAATACATGTGTAACGGGGTTTTGGGGATGCCCCCTAGTGTCTTTGGGGTCCTTAAACCTATTTAATTCACTATGCCTGACAGGCGGATCCTGAGCCTCCGCTATCTGGGAGCTGGGGTACATGTCTGCGGCAGCGCCTCCACCCAGTGGAACATCCGGGGTAGGGATGTGGGGTCCCACTGGGAACATACTTGGTGCAATAAGACTGACACAGCCTAACTGGAACTAACTTTATATGGTAAATAGCAATTGAACCGACACACATAGGAAAATACAATGGCGTAACAGATAACAATGCAAATGTGGATTTTCCCCACTCACCCACCAGCACACCTGTGTCCCACCCCCTGATCTTCGCCCTAGCGGCCGTTGGTGCACATAGGAGAGTTGGGGCCCTAATAAGTCCTGCTCCACAGAGTCACTGACACAGCCTCAGATGTGTAATGTCTGTACGGGACCTCAGAGTCTTTACTGTGAGTGAGAAGACAGGTGCCCTGTGGTGATACAGGGAGAGGTTTGGCTTACCCTCACAACACAATTAACCAGGTAGTCAGTAGCAGTCTCCTCTCACTGGATTCACCAAACGTCTGGGCTCAATGCTTGTCTTTGCCAGCAGGTCCCTCTCTCATCTGGTGTGATCTTGGGTGAAACAAGTTCTCTCTGCCAGGTTGCATCTCTTTTTACAGTCTCTCACATGTCCTCCATTTCAGCTCAGCATGTCATCCTTCTAGAATCCTTTTAGGCCCTCCTTCCCCAGAGCTGTGCAGGAAAACCTCCCAGGAACTGATGATGCCACACTCCTCCCACTGATTTCAGCAAGTCATGTGATCAATGCTCAATGTTTTATTAACAACATACTGGGGCCATGTGCCATCTACTGGGCATTTCAGATAATGCAGTCTGTGTAACTTCACAGGGTTACATGCTCCCCCTTGAAAATACTTGCCTTCCACTGGCAAGTCCTAGCCAGGGAGCTTAACAAAAATTCAACAGAGAAAGGTTTAGCATACCTACAGTACAGTTAGCACAGTAACATCCTAGCTAGCTAGTTATTTAGGGTAAAGAGTCACTAACATTTACCACTTCAGCTAGTGCATGTAGGAAAATGGCCATTTTAGATGCGGCTTGTGTCAGCGGGGCATAACTGGGCTCTCCTATATTGTCATAAACTAGGGTCCTAGGGGGTTGCCGCACTCTGGTGCTGTGTCTCAGTTCTCGCTGGGGGAGAGGATCTTGGGACATCAACTGTGGAACTTCGACTCCTGCCCTCGAAGTAGAGTCTCTAAGGGAAGTTCCAGGCACAAAACATGGACTTTCTGGATTCAACCTTGGAGAACTTAGTGACCCAGGAGAGGTTCCGGGACTTTGTGAAACCACAGGAGTTAAAGGAGGCAATTGCTCTGTTTCTTCAGCGGGTGATGACCACCACTGATCCTCTGCACTGGGAGTCCCCGGGGGCTCCTCTGCCCCATTTCTAGGACTCTCTGTTGGGTTTTCCTCCAGTTCTTCACTACTCTCTTCCTCTTCATCAGCATACACAACTGGAAGCAGATGGTTTCTATGCCAAGCCTTTATTCGGCCCTCCGTGCCCCTAATGTTGTACACTGGTAGTCCTTCCAGTTTGGACACAACCTCAAACAGGGTATCCTTCCATCTGTCAGCCAGTTTGTGTTTTCCAGGCACACCTAGATTCCGGAGAAGAACTTTATCCCCTGCTTGAATCTCCCGATATCTCACCTTAGCATCATATCTTCTTTTGTTCCGTTCTTCCATTTTTGCTGCTGCTTGGGTGGCCAACTCATAGGCCCGATGAAGGTTTTGTTTGAGGTTCCTCACATATTGAAAGTGTGAAGTTGAAGCTTCTCTTCCGAACATTAGGAAATAGGGTGAGAACCCTGTAGATTCATGCCTTGTACAGTTGTATGCGTGGACCATGGCTTCCACATGTTTACTCCAAGACCGCTTCTCGACTTGCTTGAGAGTCCCTAGCATATCTAGGAGGGTCCTATTGAACCGTTCTGGCTGTGCATCACCCTCCGGATGATAAGGTGTGGTTCTGGACTTCTGCACCTGCAACATGCCCAACAGCTCCTTGATCAACTTACTCTCAAAGTCTCTACCTTGATCAGAGTGTATCCGATTGGGTAATCCATAGTGAATAAAATACTTCTGCCAAAGGACTTTGGCTACAGTCACAGCCTTTTGATCTTTAGTGGGGAAGGCTTGAGCATATCTGGTGAAATGGTCCGTTACCACCAGCACATTTCCAATTCCCGCTGTATCGTTCTCAATGCAGAGATAGTCCATGCACACAAGATCCATGGGTCCCGCACTTTTCAGATGACCCATAGGGGCAGCTCTCACAGGCAGGGTCTTCCTCTGGATACACCTCCTGCATGTCTTTACATGTTGCTCGACATGTTCCCTCATGCGAGGCCAATAGAACCGATCTTGTACTAGGCCATAGGTCTTGTCCACCCCGAGATGCCCATGTTGATCGTGGAGAGCTCTCAGGACCATGCCACGGTATCTGTGCGGTAGTACCAATTGTTTTCTATCGGGGTGATCATGATACTTCACGACCCTATAGAGTACTCCATCTTCGAGATGTAGTCGGCTCCATTCTCTTCGGTATAATTCTCTTTGACTCACAGGTAGAGAAGTCAGCAATTTAGGATTCTCAGTCTTTATTGCTCTGATAACTATCCCAATATACCAGTCCTGCGCTTGAGCCTTCCTCTTGTCTTCTGTGGTTATACTGGGCCACTGTTGAAGCATGACTGGAGCATGGAACACCTCAGGCACAGCTTCTGGAGAGTGGCTAATGGAGTCTATCCCCCTTAGCTCGGCAAATTCTTCTTGACTCTCGGCCACCACATACATCTGACAAAAGGCTCCTACCCCCGGCCCAGGGATCTCTTCCCACTCCTCTTCTTCTTGGTGAGGAGGGAATCTAGGTCTGCGGGACAGGGCATCTGCGCTGATATTCTTGGGCCCAGGCTTGTACTTCAGGCGGAAACTGTAGCTTGACAAGGCAGCCAACCACCTATGTCCTGTGGCATCCAGCTTAGCTGTAGTCTGGATGTAGGTAAGTGGATTGTTGTCAGTCCTTACTTCGAATGTTGCTCCATACAAATAGTCATGCAGCTTATCCACGATGGCCCACTTGAGTGCCAGAAATTCCAATTTATGGACTGGATAGTTTTTCTCAGCACCTGTAAGACTTCTACTTATGTAAGCCACCGGCCTCAATCCTTCTGGATAACTTTGGTGCAGTACACCCCCTAGGCCTTCCATGCTGGCATCCACATGGAGGATATATGGTTTCTCAGGGTCTGCATAGGCTAAGACAGGAGCTTCTGTAAGTCTCTTCTTCAGTGTCAGAAAGGCATCTTCACATCCTGAAGTCCATTTCTCTCCAAAGGGGTCTTTAGGATATGGTGCCTTAACACCCTTTACGTCAGAGGTAATCTTCAGCAGGTCATGTAACTCTCGAGCAATCTTTGAGTAGTCTTTCACGAACCTTCGGTAGTAACCACAGAATCCGAGAAAGGACCGCAACTCACTGATGTTATTTGGTCTTGGCCAATTCAACACTGCTTCAATTTTAGCAGGATCTGTGGCTACTCCTTCAGCGGAGACTATGTGCCCCACATAAGTGACAGAGTTCTGGGCAAATCGGCATTTGTCCACTGATAGCTTCAGGCCTTCAGCTTGCAGTCGATCCAACACCTTTAGCAATCTTTGTTCATGCTCCCCTGGTGTCTTCCCGAAAACAATTAGGTCATCTAGATACACTTAACACTCTTTGGGATTCATATCCCCCACAGTTTTCTCCATCAGCCTCTGAAAAGTAGCAGGAGCTCCTGTGATTCCCTGTGGCATTCTGGTAAACTGGAAGAACCCCAAGGGGCAGATGAAAGCTGTCTTTTCCTGATCCTCCTTCTTCATAGGTACCTGATAATATCCAGACCTCAAGTCAAGCACACTGAACCACTGGCTGCCAGATAGGGCGTTCAGAAGATCCTCTATCCGGGGCAAAGTGTACTGATCTGGCACAGTTCTCTTGTTCAGAGTACGGTAGTCCACACATAGCCGAACTGAACCATTCTTTTTCCTCACTACCACAATAGGTGAGGCATAGGGGCTCCGGGACTCTGTGATGATGCCTGCTCCTTCCATCTGTTGGAGTATGTCCCGGACATCTTCCACATCTCGAGGGGGTATTCTTCTTGACCTTTCTCTGAAGGGAGTAGGATCAGCAAGTCTTATAGCATGGGTGGCACTCTTAGAACACCCCACGTCCATCTCTGCTCTGGAGAACACTCCCTCTCGGGTGGCCAGATTTGAACTAAGGCTGTCTTTCCACTGCTGTGGTAGGGGAGAATCTTCTAGATCAAAATCTAAAGGTGCTTTCACATAATCCTTCTGTTCTGCACTCACAGACATGATGGACGAAACTTGATCTAAAAGGTGTATTACACCAATCGTTTGATGACGATCAATCCGGATTTCCGTGGGGGTTAAATTCTGTACCATCACAGGAAAGCTCCGACACCACCTTTTTCGCCAATCTTTTATCTCAGGTATGAGAGTCCACCCCTTCTTCTGATCCTCTTCAGGCAGAGACTCAATAAGGTATTGTCCAGTTCCCCCCAACATTTCATGGTGCATTGAGGCTATGGCTCGTAAGGTTTTAGTCTCACCAGGCTTCACAAATGCAGGTTCTGTTCCTGAATAGTGGCACAACCCTGGTTTTGTTTCAAGGGCTAGTCGTTGACACTCTTTTCCTAGGACAGGGCTGTCCTCCATCAGTCGGTCTAGGGAGACATCTCCCACTTCTGTCAGATAGGCCCTGAATACATCCTGTACCATCTTTGCATTAGTACCCAATATTATTGGGGCACACACTTTCTTGGCTGCAGGGCATATCAAAGCTTCCAGCTCCATAGGACATATCATCCTGGTATTTAACTGGGGAATAGTTATGGTCACTTTTATGCATCCCTCCACAGGTTGAGCTTGCGACCCAACGCCCCATAGCTGAAACTCTCCTGCAGGTTGCATAGGAATGTGTTTCAAATGACATTCATAGAAGTCTCTGTAGATAATGGTGACTTGAGAACCTGTATCTAGCAATGCTGAAGCATGAATTCCTTCCACTTGTACGTGTATCAAAGATTTAGGCCCAATCTTGGCCCCTACAGATAGACTATGTGTAGGCCGGGTCTTCCTTCGCTTGTAAGACCTGGTCATTTGAGTCTCCTCGAGCTCGGTTGCCAGCACCTCCACATCCACCTCCATGGAATTCGCAGGGCACTCCCGCTGAAAATGCCCTGACTTTCCACATTTAAAGCAGTCCACTCGACGGGGTGAATCCTCAGGAAACAGCTTTTTCTGAGTCTTCCTGTGTTGCCCCCCACTTCCAGGGGGTAAAACTGCTCTCTCTGGTGGTGATTTGCATAAGAGCTCCAATTCAGCCACCTTCTTCCTAAGAGCTGACAGTTCTGTATCCTCTTTCTCCTTCTGTAGGGGTGGACACGTCTGGTCTTCCATTCTCCTAGCTGTATTTATTAATGTGGAATAAGGCAGAACTTTATCATCCAATTTGGCTCTCAGCAGAATCATAACTGGATTATTGGTCAAACCACCTCTCTGAATTTGCTTAGATAGCCGAGCATCCAACTCAGGGGCAGTGACTGCTCCTTTATGGAATAACTTTCCAAGCGATAGTTGTAACCGGTTGATATAGTCAGTGGCTTTTTCATGCTCCTTCTGCTTAGTGGCTAGGAACTTAACCAACAGATCATCCAAATCTTCTGATTTCCCATAAGCATCCTGTAAAACTTGTAGATAGTCGTGCACAGTAGCTTGCCCATTTACTCCCTTGTACAGTCTTATCATGTCTGTAGCGGGAAAACGAAGACTCTCCACCAACCGCTGTTTCTTTATGGTATCCGTACAAGACCATTCCTCCAACAACTGCATAGCATTATCCTTCCAGACCTCAAAAGGTTCTTCTCCTGCAGGAACAGGCTGATTCCCAGAAAACACCTTTAGTTTGCGGTAACTATGGGTGTGGTTTGCCGTCACTATGGCTTCTGAGAGTTTCTGTAGTATGTCCGATACATCACTACCTCCTGTAGGCAGGGTGTGTACTTCAGGGTTGTCTGGTTTCAGTAATGCTGTAGGTGGATGAGATTCTACTTTAGGAGTAATCATCCCCTGCCCTCTAGGAGGATGGGCAGCTTGTTTAGGAATGGCTCCGGCCTTTCCGGAGATGGGGGTCAGAAGCTTAGAATAATTTTCTGTGACATAATCTTTCCGTTCTAATTTAAAGGGTTGTTGCAGTGAGGCCTTTTCTTTCTTATCAAGGAGAGCGTACACTAAGGAGCATCCTTCATCCGGGGCTCCATATAAATGAATGTTGGTAGGCATCTCATGGTCTCCCAAGTCCGTATGACAATATATTAACATGTAAGTTTGGCCTTCAGAATCCTGCAGGATATCCCTGACGGTCGCCATTTCTATTCCCAGTCGAATTTCTATACACAAGATGACGTGATTCATCTCACAGCAGGATGGGACTTTGCATAACATCACAGCTTGCTGTAATGGTACATTTCTTTTCTGGGCCCACTCTTTTGCAAAGGAGGGAGTGGCCTGAGGACTTAGCCTATTCTCACTGGTTGTACCCCAATTCATCTCAGCAGCGCCTCCATATGTAACGGGGTTTTGGGGATGCCCCCTAGTGTCTTTGGGGTCCTTAAACCTAGTTAATTCACTATGCCTGACAGGCGGATCCTGAGCCTCCGCTATCTGGGAGCTGGGGTACATGTCTGCGGCAGTGCCTCCACCCAGTGGAACATCCGGGGTAGGGATGTGGGGTCCCACTGGGAACATACTTGGTGCAATAAGACTGACACAGCCTAACTGGAACTAACTTTATATGGTAAATAGCAATTGAACCGACACACATAGGAAAATACAATGGCGTAACAGATAACAATGCAAATGTGGATTTTCCCCACTCACCCACCAGCACACCTGTGTCCCACCCCCTGATCTTCGCCCTAGCGGCCGTTGGTGCACATAGGAGAGTTGGGGCCCTAATAAGTCCTGCTCCACAGAGTCACTGACACAGCCTCAGATGTGTAATGTCTGTACGGGACCTCAGAGTCTTTACTGTGAGTGAGAAGACAGGTGCCCTGTGGTGATACAGGGAGAGGTTTGGCTTACCCTCACAACACAATTAACCAGGTAGTCAGTAGCAGTCTCCTCTCACTGGATTCACCAAACGTCTGGGCTCAATGCTTGTCTTTGCCAGCAGGTCCCTCTCTCATCTGGTGTGATCTTGGGTGAAACAAGTTCTCTCTGCCAGGTTGCATCTCTTTTTACAGTCTCTCACATGTCCTCCATTTCAGCTCAGCATGTCATCCTTCTAGAATACTTTTAGGCCCTCCTTCCCCAGAGCTGTGCAGGAAAACCTCCCAGGAACTGATGATGCCACACTCCTCCCACTGATTTCAGCAAGTCATGTGATCAATGCTCAATGTTTTATTAACAACATACTGGGGCCATGTGCCATCTACTGGGCATTTCAGATAATGCAGTCTGTGTAACTTCACAGGGTTACACATGTCTGTGTGTATAATATCCTGGGACAGTCAGTGCTCCCTGTATAGTGTTGCTCTCTGTATAATACATGGCTGTGTGTATAATATCCTGGGACAGTCAGTGCTCCCTGTATAGTGCTGCTCTCTGTATAATACATGGCTGTGTGTATAATATCCTGGGACAGTCAGTGCTCCCTGTATAGTGCTGCTCTCTGTAAATACAGATCTGTTTGTGTATAATATCCTGGGACAGTCAGTGCTCCCTGTATAGTGCTGATCTCTGTATAATACATGGCTGTGTGTATAATATCCTGGGACAGTCAGTGCTCCCTGTATAGTGTTGCTCTCTGTATAATACATGGCTGTGTGTATAATATCCTGGGACAGTCAGTGCTCCCTGTATAGTGCTATAGTATTATACAGATAGCTGAGCATATACCCCATGTCCCAATCTCTAGACTACAAGTACCTGTCAACAGCAGCTCCCAGATGCGTGTAACAGGGCTAAAGTGTGCGGCAGCTCACACAGATGATTCAGCGGTAAAGCGCACTCGCTGGCAGAGCCAAACTGGAAAGCAGCCCTGGAAAAAAAAAAATGTATGCCATTCCTACAGGTCAATACATATATATATATATATATATAGTACAGTGAGTACACAAGCTCACTGACATGCGCAAATAGGCTCACTGACAGACAAAAAACTCTCTGACTCGCACACAGGCTTACTACAGACAGACTCACTTGTATAAACACAAGGCTCACTACAAAGAAGTTCAGGGACACACACATGCTCAATAAATAGAAGCTCACTGACACACACAAGCAGTACCATCTTAACAGTGTTAAGGGCCCCCGGGCAAAGCAGTGCACTGGGGCCCTTCCTACACAACAACTCCCAGGAATAAAAATTGTAATTATTGATAGACTGTTGAGTACATACACACAGTACACACATACGAACACCGAGAAACTTCTAAATACACACACACACAGACGTTGCTGAATGCACACAGACGTTGCTGAATGCACACAGGCTGATGTTTACACTTACACACAGACTGCTGAATCCAACACACACACAGCTGAGTCCATACACACACACACACACACAAATACATACAGACTGCTGAGTCCATACACACACAGAATGCTGAGTCCCTATACACACAGACAGACACACAGACTGCTGAGTCCATACACACACACACACACACACACAGAGTGCTGAGTTCATACACACACAGACTGCTGAGTCCTAGATACAGACACACACAGACTGCTGAGTCCTAGATACAGACACACACAGACTGCTGAGTCCATACACACACACACACAGGCTGCTGAGTCCATACACACATACAGATTGCTTAGTCCATACACACATACAGACTGCTGAGTCCATACACACATACAGACTGCTGAGTCCATACACACACAGACTGCTGAGTCCATACACACACAGACTGCTGAGTCCATACACACACAGACTGCTGAGTCCATACACACACATTTACTGCTGAGTCCATACACACACATTTACTGCTGAGTCCACACACCCACACACACACACACAGACTGCTGAGCCCATACACACACACACACAGACTGCTGAGCCCATACACACACATAGACTGCTGAGTCCATACACACACATAGACTGCTGAGTCCATACACACACACAGAGTGCTGAGTTCATACACACACAGACTGCTGAGTCCTAGATACAGACACACACAGACTGCTGAGTCCTAGATACAGACACACACAGACTGCTGAGTCCATACACACACACACAGGCTGCTGAGTCCATACACACATACAGATTGCTGAGTCCATACACACATACAGACTGCTGAGTCCATACACACATACAGACTGCTGAGTCCATACACACATACAGACTGCTGAGTCCATACACACACAGACTGCTGAGTCCATACACACACATTTACTGCTGAGTCCATACACACACATTTACTGCTGAGTCCACACACCCACACACACACACAGACTGCTGAGCCCATACACACACACACACAGACTGCTGAGCCCATACACACACATAGACTGCTGAGTCCATACACACACATAGACTGCTGAGTCCATACACACACACAGACTGCTGAGTCCATACACACACAGACTGCTGAGTCCATATACACACAGACAGACACACAGACTGCTGAGTCCATACACACACACACACACACACACACACACAGAGTGCTGAGTCCATACACACACAGACTGCTGAGCAGAGGCGGCTCTAGACTTTATGAGGCCTTAGGCGAGACGCAAACATGAGGCCCCACTATCAAAAAAGTGTCACATATATACATTGATGCACAGTTTACCTGTGTATGTGCCTGAGAGTGTGTCTGACAGAGTATCCTTGTGTGTGAATGTATGTCTCTGTGAGCATGTTTGCGTTTTTGTCTGAGACCCTATGTGTATGGGGTAGCTGCTTAAAGTGTTGTGTGTATGGGGGGTGGGGGGTGATGGTGAGAGGGAGAGGCGGGTGATGGTGAGAGAGAGAGGGGGTGTGATGGTGAGAGGGAGCAGGGGTGTGATGGTGAGAGGGAGCGGGGGGTTGATGGTGAGAGGGAGCGGGGGGGTAGATGGTGAGAGGGAGCGGGGGGGTAATGTGAGAGTGAGAGTGGGGTAATGTGAGAGAGTGAGGGGGATAATGTGAGAGAGTGAGGGTGGGTAATGTGAGTGAGTGAGGGGGTAATGTGAGAGTGAGAGGGGTAATGTGAGAGTGAGAGGGGGTAATGTGAGAGTGAGAGGGGTAATGTGAGAGTGAGGGGGGGTGATGGTGAGTGAGGTGAGGTGAGGCTAAGGGTGGTGAAGGAGGGTTCTGCTGAGGGTGGTGGGGGGGTGATGCTGAGGGTGGTGGGGGGGTGAGGCTGAGGGTGGTGGGGGGTGGTAAGGCTTTGGGTGGTGGGGGGTGATGAGGCTGAGGGTGGTGGGGGTGGTGAGGCTGAGGGTGGTGGGGGGTGAGGATGAAGTGAGGCTGAGTGTGGTGGAGGAGGTGATGGTGGGGGTGATGGTGAGGGTGGTGGGGGTGGTGAGGCTGAGGGTGGTGGGGGGTGATGGTGAGGGTGGTGGGGGGTGATGGTGGGAGGTGAGGCTGAGGGTGGTGGGGGTGGTGAAGCTGAGGGTGGTGGGGGTGATGGCGAGGGTGGTGGGGGGGTGATGGTGGGAGGTGAGGCTGAGGGTGATGGGGGGTGATGGGGGATGGTGAGGCTGAGGGTGGTGGGGGGGTGATGGGGGATGGTGAGGCTGAGAGTGGTGGGGGGATGGTAAGGCTGAGAGTGGTGGGGGGGTGATGGTGAGGCTGAGGGTGGTGGGGGTGATGGGGGGTGGTGAGGCTGATTGTGGTGGGGGTGAGGCTGAGGGGGGTGATGGTGAGGGTGGTGGGGGGTGATGGTGAGGGTGGTGGGGGGTGATGGTGACGGTGGTGGGGGTGGTGTGGCTGAGGGTGGTGGGGGGTGATGGTGAGGGTGGTGGGGGGTGATGGGGGATGGTGAGGCTGAGGGGGGTGAGGCTGAGGGGGGTGATGGTGAGGGGGGTGGGGGTGAGGCTGAGGGTGGTGGGGGTGATGGTGAGGGTGGTGGGGGTGGTGAGGCTGAGGGTGGTGGGGGTGATGGTGAGGGTGGTGGGAGGTGAGGCTGAGTGTGGTGGGGGTGATGGTGAGGCTGAGGGTGGTGGAGGGGGTGAGGCTGAGGGTGGTGGGGGTGATGGTGGGGGTGGTGAGGCTGAGGGTGGTGGGGGTGGGGGTGGTGAGGCTGATGGTGGTGGGGGGTGATGGTGGGGGTGGTGAGGCTGAGGGTGGTGGGGGGTGATGGTGAGGGTGGTGGGAGGTGATGGTGGGAGGTGAGGCTGAGGGTGGTTGGGGTGATGGTGGGGGTGGTGAGGCTGAGGGTGGTGGAGGGGGTGAGGCTGAGGGTGGTGGGGGTGATGAGGCTGAGCGTGGTGGGGGTGGTGAGGCTGAGGGTGGTGGGGGGGTGAGGATGAAGTGAGGCTGAGTGTGGTGGAGGGGGTGAGACTGAGGGTGGTGGGGGGTGATGGTGAGCCTACCTTAATGTCCCTGGTGGTCCAGTGGGCTCCCTGGTGGTCCGGTGGCCACTGCTCCCAGTCTGCAGCTCCGCAGAGCTGCAGACCGTGTAATCTTGCGAGATTTCAGAGCGTTGCCATGGTAACCCGCGGCAACGCTCTGATTGGCCAATTCTCGTGAGACACATGGTCTGCAGCTCTGCTCACTGCGGAGCTGCAGACCGGTGTCTGCGGTGGCTGGCTGGGCAGCCAGGAGGGGCCTCGCACCCGGCGGCATACCGGGCAAGCCGCCGGGCCCCCTCCTGGTGTCTGGTCCTCGGTCACTGACCGAGGACCTGACACACTCTGCCCACAGGCGGTTTAGGCGGCCGCGAGGCCCCAGCCAGCGCGAGGCCTTAGGCGGCCGCCTAAACTGCCTAATTAGAGAGCCGCCTCTGCTGCTGAGTCCTAGATACAGACACACACAGACTGCTGAGTCCATACACACACACAAACAGACTGCTGAGTCCATACACACATACAGACTGCTGAGTCCATACACACACAGACTGCTGAGTCCATACACACACAGACTGCTGAGTCCATACACACACATTTACTGCTGAGTCCATACACACACATTTACTGCTGAGTCCACACACCCACACACACACAGACTGCTGAGCCCATACACACACACACACAGACTGCTGAGCCCATACACACACATAGACTGCTGAGTCCATACACACACACAGACTGCTGAGTCCATACACACACACAGACTGCTGAGTCCATACACACACACACACACACACACACACACACAGACTGCTGAGTCCATACACACACACACAGACTGCTGAGCCCATACACACACACACACACACACACAGACTGCTGAGGTCACACACACACATAGACTGCTGAGGTCATACACACACATAGACTGCTGAGTCCATACACACACAGACTGCTGAGTCCATATATATACACACACACACACACACACACACAGACTGCTGAGTCCATACGCACACACACACACACTGCTGAGTCCACACACACACACACACAAACACACAGACTGCTGAGTCCATACACACACACAAACACACAGACTGCTGAGTCCATACACACACACACACACAAACACACAGACTGCTGAGTCCATACACACACACACACAAACACACAGACTGCTGAGTCCACACACACACACACACACACACACAAACACACAGACTGCTGAGTCCATACACACACACACACACACACACACACACAAACACACAGACTGCTGAGTCCATACACACACAGACTGCTGAGCAGAGGCGGCTCTAGACTTTATGAGGCCTTAGGCGTAACTCAAACATGAGGCCCCACTAACAAAAAAGTGTCACATATACACATTGATGCACAGTTTACCTGTGTATGTGCCTGAGAGTGTGTCTGACAGAGAGTATCCTTGTGTGTGAGAATGTATGTCTCTGTGAGCATGATTGCGTTTTTGTCTGAGACTGAAGTGTGTTGTGTGTATGGCGTGTGATGGTGTGAGGGGGGTGATGGTGAGAGGGAAAGGGGGATGATGGTGAGAGGGAGAGCGGGGTGATGGTGAGAGTGAGCGGGGTGATGTGAGAAGGAGGGGGGTGATGTGAGAAGGAGGGGGGGTGATGTGAGAAGGAGGGGGTGATGTGAGAAGGAGGGGGGGTGATATGAGAGTGGAGGGGGGTTGATGTGAGAGTGGAGGGGGGTTGATGTGAGAGTGAGGGGGGGTTGATGTGAGAGTGAGGGGGGGTTGATGTGAGAGTGAGGGGGGTTGATGTGAGAGTGAGGGGGGTTGACGTGAGAGCTAGGGGGGTTGACGTGAGAGCTAGGGGGGTTGACGTGAGAGCTAGGGGGGTTGACGTGAGAGTGAGGGGGGGTGATGTGAGAGTGAGGGGGGGTGATGTGATGTGAGAGTGAGGGGGGTGATGTGATGTGAGAAGGAGGGGGTGATGTGAGAAGGAGGGGGGTTGATGGTGAGGGTGGTGAGGGGGTGAGGCTGAGGGGGGTGAGGCTAAGGGGGTGAGGGGTGAGGCTGAGGGGGGTGAGGGGTGAGGCTGAGGGGGGTGGGGGATGAGGCTGAGGGTGGTGAGGGGTGAGGCTGAGAGGGGTGGGGGGTGATGCTGAGGATGGTGAGGGGGGTTATGCTGAGGATGGTGAGGTGGTGATGCTGAGGGTGGTGAGGGAGGGTGATGCTGAGGGAGGGTGATGCTGAGGGTGGTGAGGTGGTGAGGCTGAGGGTGCTGAGGCTGAGGGTGCTGAGGCTGAGGGTGGTGGGGTGGTGAGGCTGAGGGTGCTGAGGCTGAGGGTGGTGGGGGGTGCTGAGGCTGGTGGGGTGCTGAGGCTGAGCGTGGTGGGGGGTGCTGAGGCTGGTGGGGTGGTGAGGCTGAGGGTGGTGAGGGGGTGAGGCTGAGGGTATTGGGGAGGGTGGGGAGGCTGAGGGTGGTGGGGGTGGTGGGGAGGCTTAAGTTGGTAGGGAGGCTGAGGGTGGTGGGGAGGGTGGTGGTGCTGAGGGTGGGGAGAGTGATGAGGCAGAGGGTGGTAGGGAGGCTGAGTCCATACATACAGACACACAAACTTACACACACACACATTAAGCCTACCTGTCCCTGGAGTCTGTTGCTGGGGGTCAGCCATCTTCTATCCTTTCCAGCAGCAGCATGGGCTGCTGCTTAACGACGGGGGCGGGGCTTGTGTGCGGGAGGCGGGGCTTCGTTTGGGGGCGGGGCCTTGCCGGGGAGCCTGTCAGTGCTCCCTCCGGCCCCAGACAGCCCCCTGCACAGTTCCAGCTGCTCTGCCCTGAATTCCTTCGGGCTGTAACAGGCTGTTACAGCCCGAGGGAATATCATTTAAACACATAGCCAGCAGGTTGCTGGCATTTGGGGGGGCACAGCATGATGTAGGGGGGGCCATGGCCCCCTCTGGCCCCCCTCTAGCGACGCCACTGCCAGGCACTGCTGTGGTGGAATCTCGGTAAAAATAAATTTAGTAGGCCGAGATTACCACGTGGCATGTGTACGTGCATATGCTGACGTATCGATCAGTTGGTTGCACGAGGCAAGATACGATCAGTAGTGTACGAAGCATGTGCAAGAATACAGGATATAGTATTCCCCTCCTCCATTGTGCTGGACAGGCCATGCGGTCAAGCAGGAAGTTAATTCTTATTTGTATTTGATTGGTCAAGAGAATGTGCGGGTGGATGGGAGGAGTTATGTGCCTATATAAGGAGCCTGCACTATTGTCCGGGGCTCAGAACTTGCTGTATTTTGGTGACACTAGTCCCTCTGAGTCCCGATCGGTGATCCAATAAAGAATCTCTTCCTTCCTGAAGAAACCTGTGTCCATCTCTCTGTGCTTGGCTTCCGTCAGTTTCTCCGGTATCATTTGGTGCATTGGCCGGGAAGCTCATCGTTCAACGGTAGCTGAGAGGCAGAGGCGTGAGACGGTCTATCTTTGCCCACGTTCTCTACGGCTGCACCCCTGAACTTCTGCGTGGACCTCCCTTCATCTCGGCGCCACTGGTCTGTTGTCCAGGAGATCATCAGCCTCTACGTAAGAAGTGCTGGGGTGTCCCCGTCGATGAGTGTGAACTCAGGTTCAGGAACGAGGAGGTAAGACAACTGCTGTTTTAGACGGCAGACCCACTAGGGGTATACCGATTGTGCGGTAGGCCCATAAGGGGTTTGAATTGTGTATGGAATCTGCCCCCTCTGTCGGAGGGAAGGAGCGAAGGCGCACCGCTCAATCGAACGCTCTTTAGTAAGACCGTTTGATTTGGTTAGTCAGGCGGGGTTCTGGTGTAAATAGCCCTAGCCGGACACCGGTGTCTTGTCTAGACTAGCGTTCTAGGGTGTATATTTTGTTCGCTAGGTCGGAGGGACCGGGAGACTAAGCGGCGTCTGTGTAAATTCGGTTCGCTAGCTCTCAACCTATCTTGGCTAAGTCTGAAGGCGTGTAAATTTGGAACCCACTAGATTTTTGATAGAGTAATCGACTAAGAGACGTCTGTGTAAATTCGGTCCTCTAGTTCGCTATATGTGGTGCTTGGGCAGTGTGGCTAACCAAAACGGATGTAGATAGTTTTAGGTAGTCCATTCAAGGTACTGGCCAATAGTTTAGTTGGGAATTGTAAATGTGTTAAAGATTGTTAGTAAAGTGCATATTTTGTTAGATAGCGCGAGCTCAGCCGTCTAGCGAGAGTGTTAATAGTGTGTTGCTGTATCATAGTGCACGGTACCATAACCCTGTATATTTACTGACACTGTATATAAGTACTAATCACTGTCGTCCATTGCATGTTTAACACCATAACCACTAATAATTGTATTGTGACCTTAAATTGTGCTTTGACCTATGCTAACCGTACTGTAACCGCTATTTGTAAAAGACGATGTTACTGGGGTGTGTTATAGACGGGTAATTCGTATATAGAGAATTATA